>NC_092289.1:8068946-8403946 GCF_036320965.1 Panulirus ornatus | reverse complement strand
TTAAGTGTCTGCGTTTCTTTAGAATATGTTGATGATTATAATTATGTGATAATTACTTACGGACGGTAACAAACACCATCCAGAGAGCTTTTCTGTGTGTGTGTGTGTGTGTGTGTGTGTGTGTGTGTGGTGTGTGTGTGTGTGTGTGTGTGGTGTGTGTGTGGTGTGTGTGTGTGTGTGTGTGTGTGTGGTGTGTGTGGTGTGTGTGTGTGTGTGTGGTGTGTGTGTGTGTGGTGTGTGTGGTGTGTGTGTGTGTGTGTGGTGTGTGTGGTGTGTGTGTGTGTGTGTGTGGTGTGTGTTGTGTGTGTGTGGTGTGTGTGGTGTGTGTGTGTGTGTGTGGTGTGTGTGGTGTGTGTGTGTGTGTGTGTGTGTGGTGTGTGTGTGTGTGGTGTGTGTGTGTGTGTGTGTGGTGTGTGTGTGTGTGTGTGTGTGGTGTGTGTGTGTGTGTGTGTGTGTGTGTGTGTGTGTGTGTGTGTGTGTGTGTGGTGTGTGTGTGTGTGTGTGTGTGTGTGTGTGTGTGTGTGTGTGTGTGTGTGGTGTGTGTGTGTGTGTGTGTGTGTGTGTGGTGTGTGTGTGTGTGTGTGTGTGTGTGTGTGTGTGTGTGTGTGTGTGTGTGGTGTGTGTGTGTGTGTGTGTGGTGTGTGTGTGGTGTGTGTGTGTGGTGTGTGTGGTGTGTGTGGTGTGTGTGTGTGTGGTGTGTGTGTGGTGTGTGTGTGGTGTGTGTGTGTGTGTGTGGTGTGTGTGGTGTGTGTGTGTGTGTGTGTGGTGTGTGTGTGTGTGGTGTGTGTGGTGTGTGTGTGGTGTGTGTGGTGTGTGTGGTGTGTGTGTGTGTGTGTGGTGTGTGTTGTGTGTGTGTGGTGTGTGTGGTGTGTGTGTGTGTGTGTGGTGTGTGTGGTGTGTGTGTGTGTGGTGTGTGTGGTGTGTGTGGTGTGTGTGTGGTGTGTGTGGTGTGTGTGGTGTGTGTGTGTGTGTGTGGTGTGTGTTGTGTGTGTGTGGTGTGTGTGGTGTGTGTGGTGTGTGTGGTGTGTGTGTGTGATGTGTGTGTGATGTGTGTGTGTGTGTGTGTAATAACAAAACCCCATGTGTAAGAGCTCATTGACAGCCTACTAAATCATACAGTACCCAAATCATCCAGGTGCGGCCCATCCTTCGTGAACATATCAGGTCGTGTGTGTGTACAAGTTTACGCACTTCAGTCCCTCCTCAAACAAAGGTCAACACATTGATTCCCTGATGATGAACGCTTAACCAAAGGTGTTCCATTTGTGATGAAATCAAATTGTTTGTATTGTCTCTGACAATACAAGCTTCTTCGATCGTTCTAAACTATGTTGTTGGTACGTGACATGACAACAACACAAGTGTTACTGTCGGCCACCATCACATTTGTCCCTTACCACGTAAGCTAAATAGTCTTCCCAGAAAAGAACTTAAGAACAAATGGAGATAAGATGATAATAATTAACAATCAGATTCCTTACGGTGTCTTTTGCTGTTTTCAGCAATTTCACGATAAGTTCCCAAGTGCACTTTCGTGTAATAATCACATCATCAGGGGAAATGCGAGAAAGAAATATAACGGTCAGTTGATATATAACGAAGAGATGTGGCTAGGACGCCATTTGGTAAACAAGTGACTACCGGAATGGAGGTCGGGTGCGTTCAAGTATGGCAAGATGCGTATCATGAATCTATTATGTGGACGAGAAGGGGAATTGTTTACGAATTTTATCAATGATAAAGCTATCCATTTTGTTTAGACCTTCACTAATATTGATGTTACAGTTGTTTGTGTATTCAGTGATAGAAGATTCACTGATATTTCTCGTGGTACAGGAGTTAGAGCTAATAACTGAGATGGCATTACTCCAGTCAATACGATGATCATAATTTCTGATATGATTAAACAAGGCATTTGATTCTTCTTGTGTCCTTATGCTACATTTATATTGCTCAAGTCTAACAGAAAAATCCTTACCAGTCTGCCCAACATAAGGCATCACAACTTCTACATGGCACTTTATAGATGCATCTGGGAGAATTTTCTGGTGAGTTCCTGATTAAGATATTCTTTATAGTAATGCTGTTGCTTAAGGTTTTAAGCAACTTGGGAAGTAAAGTAAAATTAGAGTTAAAAGGGAGAACTAGTAGTTGAGATCTTTTTTTTATTCAAGATGTTAAGACTTTTTCTTCTCACTGAGAAAAAATATGACAGAACACAGACCACATGTGATATCCCATATGTAACGTACCCACGTTCGAGCCTCAGTGAAGCTTCGAAGCTTTGGATACTAGGGATTATGCTAGATTGAACAGCACATCCCTTAACTAACGCCACGTATTACATTTATGTAAGGCTCCATATTTCCCTGCCCCGGGGTAGGCTGCCCCAGGACACGTCCCCCTCTGCCCCGGGGTACGTTGCTCCCGTGTAAGTCTCCCTCTGCCCCTGGGTAGGCCGTTCCAGGACACGTTTCCCTCTGCCCCGAGGTAGGCCGTTCCAGGACACGTCTCCCTCCGCCCTGGGGTAGGCCGTTCCAGGACACGTCTCCCTCTGCCCCGGGATAGACCGTTCTAGGACACGTCCCCCTCTGCCCCAGGGTAGGCCGTTCCAGGACACGTCTCCCTCTGCCCCAGGGTAGGCCGTTGCAGGACACGTCTCCCTATGCCCCGGGGTAGGCCGTTCCAGGACACGTCTCCCTCTGCCCCGGGGTAGGCCGTTCCAGGACACGTCTCCCTCTGCCCCGGGGTAGGCCGTTCCAGGACACGTCTCCCTCTGCCCCGGGGTAGGCCGTTCCAGGACACGGTTCCAGGACACGTCTCCCTCTGCCCCAGGGTAGGCCGTTCCAGGACACGTCTCCCTCTGCCCCGAGGTAGGCCGTTCCAGGGGACACGTCTCCCTCTGCCCCGAGGTAGGCCATTCCAGGACACGTCTCCCTCTGCCCCGGGATAGACCGTTCCAGGACATGTCTCCCTCTGCCCCAGGGTAGGCCCTTCCAGGACACGTCTCCCTCTCCCCCGGGGTAGGCCGTCCCAGGACACGTCTCCTGCTTCTTCTCTCTCCACTTCGCCGACCGTGACCGGCCTCGCCAGCCAAGAACTTGTAATTTGGCTCCAGTTTCCCAGAGGAGGCCATGTCCAGGGACATGGCCCTCATTGACAGGCCTAGTGACCCTACCAGGAGGGGTCTCCGCTGGTCATTTCCCATAGGCTCATAACCAGCAGATAGCCTTTTACAGACCTAACTGTACAACACGCAGGTATATATATAAGAACAGAGTGCATTGGCGCGCACTTTCATAGAACATACAAAACTCCAACAGCCAGGTTCGAACCCGGGACCCCTGCGTGGCAGGCGGGAGTGCTGCTCCTATTTAGAGGCGATCATAGCTTAAGAGTAGCACTCCCGCCTACCACGCAGGGGTCCCGGGTTCGAACCTGGCTGTTGGAGGTTTCTATGTTATATGAAAGTGCGTGCCTATGCACTTTGTTCGTATATATATATATATATATATATATATATATATATATATATATATATATATATATATATATATATATATATATATTCCTATGAGTCCACGGGAAAAATGAAACACGATAAGTTCCCAAGTGCACTTTCGTGTAATAATCACATTATCAGGGGAGACACAAGAGAGAAATATAACAGTCAGTTGATATACAACGAAGAGACGAAGCTAGGACGCCATTTGGTAAACATGTGATTGTCCAAGACAATATATATATATATATATATATATATATATATATATATATATATATATATATATATATATTTATTTTTTATTTTTTTTTATTATACTTTGTCGCTGTCTCCCGCGTTTGCGAGGTAGCGCAAGGAAACAGACGAAAGAAATGGCCCAACCCCCCCCATACACATGTATATACATACATCCACACACGCAAATATACATACCTACACAGCTTTCCATGGTTTACCCCAGACGCTTCACATGCCTTGATTCAATCCACTGACAGCACGTCAACCCCGGTATACCACATCGCTCCAATTCACTCTATTCCTTGCCCTCCTTTCACCCTCCTGCGTATTCAGGCCCCGATCACACAAAATCTTTTTCACTCCATCTTTCCACCTCCAATTTGGTCTCCCTCTTCTCCTCGTTCCCTCCACCTCCGACACATATATCCTCTTGGTCAATCTTTCCTCACTCATTCTCTCCATGTGCCCAAACCACTTCAAAACACCCTCTTCTGCTCTCTCAACCACGCTCTTTTTATTTCCACACATCTCTCTTACCCTTACGTTACTCACTCGATCAAACCACCTCACACCACACATTGTCCTCAAACATCTCATTTCCAGCACATCCATCCTCCTGCGCACAACTCTATCCATAGTCCACGCCTCGCAACCATACAACATTGTTGGAACCACTATTCCTTCAAACATACCCATTTTTGCTTTCCGAGATAATGTTCTCGACTTCCACACATTCTTCATATATATATATATATATATATATATATATATATATATATATATATATATATATATATAGATAGGTAGATAGATTGATAGATAGATAGATAGATAGATAGATAGATAGATAGATATTGTGAGGGCATCCTTCGGTCACCGACCGTCACATGGAGATCCATCAGAACGTAACACGACCATTAACCTCCTTAACAAACCTCAGTCGAGCCAAACTTTAAAGTTTGAAGAAGGTGGAGAGACGAGCCGTTGTCTTGCACCAAGGGCACCTCCCTCCCGAGCCGCATTTTTCTGTCTACCTGTTACACCACGGTCTCGACTGCCGGCCAAGAACGGTTGCCGCTGCCGGCAGTCAGCGGGAACCTCTTACGTGAGCCTCGCTGACGTAAAAAAAAAGTCTAGCTCGGAGAGCGGCACGAGCAGCGTCTCTCCTGCTGGAGGCGGTGAAGGAGGTGGTGTTAGCAGATGCTCACATCACTGTACATTGTTCCCTTCCTCTTCCTCTCTGTCTGTGAGAGATTCATGATATGTTCACTGTGTTCAGTGATACATATGTGTATGTATGTGTGTGTGTGTGTGAGTATCAGAGTGGAGGAGTGTGTGTGTAAGATATGAGAGTGTACATGTGCAGTGTAATGGGTATTTGTGGGCAGTGTTAGTTGGGGTTGTGTGCGAGTTGTGGTAAGTACGTCGCCTCCACCAATGTTGGTGGGGGTTGTGTGGGAGATATGGTGTGTGTACGACACCTCCACCAGTGTTGGTGGTGGGTGTGGTGTGTGTACGTCACCTCCACCAGTGTTGGTGGGGGATGTGGTGTGTGTACGTCACCTCCACCAGTGTTGGTGGGAGATGTGGTGTGTACACGTCACCTCCACCAGTGTTGGTGGTGAGTGTGGTGTGTGTACGTCACCTCCACCAGTGTTGAGGTGGGGGATGTGGTATGTGTACGTCACCTCCACCAGTGTTGGGGGGTATGTGGTGTGTGTACGTCACCTCTACCAGTATTGGGGTGGGGGATGTGGTGTGAACGTCAACTCCACCAGTGTTGGGGTGGGGGATGTGGTGTGTGTACGTCACTTCCACCAGTGTTGGTGGGGGATGTGGTGTGTGTACGTCACCTCCACCAGTGTTGGTGGGGGATGTGGTGTGTGTACGTCACCTCCACCAGTGTTGGTGGGGGATGTGGTGTGTGTACGTCACCTCCACCAGTGTTGGTGGGGGATGTGGTGTGTGTACGTCACCTCCACCATTGTTGGTGGGGGATGTGGTATGTGTACGTCACTTCCACCAGTGTTGGTGGGAGATGTGGTGTGTGCACGTCACCTCCACCATTGTTGGTGGGGGATGTGGTATGTGTACGTCACTTCCACCAGTGTTGGTGAGGGATGTGGTATGTGTACGTCACCTCCACTATTGTTGGTGGGGGATGTGGTATGTGTACGTCACTTCCACCAGTGTTGGTGGGGGATGTGGTGTGTGTACGTCACCTCCACCATTGTTGGTGGGGGATGTGGTATGTGTACGTCACTTCCACCAGTGTTGGTGGGAGATGTGGTGTGTGCACGTCACTTCCACCAGTGTTGGTGGGGGATGTGGTATGTGTACGTCACCTCCACCAGTGTTGGTGGTGGGTGTGGTGTGTGTACGTCACCTCCACCAGTGTTGGTGGGGGATGTGGTGTGTGTACGTCACCTCCACCAGTGTTGGTGGGGGATGTGGTGTGTGTACGTCATCTCCACCAGTGTTGGTGGGAGATGTGGTGTGTGCACGTCACCTCCACCATTGTTGGTGGGGTATGTGGTATGTGTACGTCACCTCCACCATTGTTGGTGGGGGATGTGGTGTGTGTACGTCACTTCCACCAGTGTTGGTGTGGGGGATGTGGTGTGTGTACGTCACCTCCACCAGTGTTGGGGGGATGTGGTGTGTGTACGTCACTTCCACCAGTGTTGGGGTGGGGGATGTGGTGTGTGTACGTCACCTCCACCAGTGTTGGGGGGATGTGGTGTGTGTACGTCACCTCCACCAGTGTTGGTGGGGGATGTGGTGTGAACGAGGCACAGTGTTTCAGGAAGGCCTCCTGCTGGTGTGGTATGAGGTCCTTCCTTACGTGTTAACTCCACCAGACTCATTGTTTTCCTAATGGCACGACCTTATATAGACCCTGTTAGTTGGTACTTCTTGATGATATACTTCACACTCATATATATATATATATATATATAATGTGTGTGTGTGTATATGTGTGTGTGTGTGTGTGTGTGTGTGTGTGTGTGTGTGTGTGTGTGTGTGTGTGTGTGTGTGTGTATGTGTGTGTCTAAAGCAAAAGCAAAGATAAACTATTTTCGTGTTACTTGGAATGATGACACAGCTGGTCAGGTGCAGCCTATCCCGGAGCCGTTGTGTGCCTGGCGACCTGCCTGCTGTACCAGGTAATGTGAAGACAATCGAAGTCACTTGACGTGTTTGTATGAAGACCATGTACAGTGTGGCGCCCTGGTGGGCGGCGTGAGTGATGGGTGGGCCAGCCCACGCCCTCACTGGCCCTCTGGGCGGACCAGCAAGCACCCTCCCTCACGGGCCCTCTGGACGGACCAGCACCCTCCCTCACTGGCCCTCTGGACTGACCAGCACCCTCCCTCACTGGCCTTCTGGACGGACCAGCACCCTCCCTCACTGGCCCTCTGGACGGACCAGCACCCTCCCTCACTGGCCCTTCTGGACGGACCAGCACCCTCCCTCACTGGCCCTCTGGACGGACCAGCACCCTCCCTCACTGGCCCTCTGGACGGACCAGCACCCTCCCTCACTGGCCTTCTGGACGGACCAGCACCCTCCCTCACTGGCCCTCTGGACGGACCAGCACCCTCCCTCACTGCCTCTTTGGACGAGCCATCCTGCTCCCTCTACTGCCCTCCTCCCACCGCACGGAGGAGCCCGCTTGCTCCCTCCTCCCCAGACTTTACTATAACCAGACACGTTGTGGTGTTTGCCTCCAGCGACGTGTGATCTTTCGTCAAGTTGTTTTCATGTATTTCTTTGTACCGATTTAGCACAAAGTTGTTATACTTCCAGTAACTGCAGAATGACTTAATAGGTCTTTAATTACTTTACCATGAAGGAGTTTAGGGACTGTCTTCTTGATCATCGTCACTGTGTGAAGCACCTGATGGTGATGCATCATTAAGTTTTTTCTGCTTCGTAACCTTCTCACTTAGCACATGTCCTCGCTTACAACGTACAACAATGCGTTTGATGAACACATTAGCGTCACCACCATATTCTGGTATTCTAACGACCTGTTGGTTTGCATCAAACAATTCATTCAACATCTGAATTTCCTCACATTGCACATCCCTCCCTCAGGGTATAGCATGATAACAACACAGTGTTTTGTTATACACGTATGTGTCTATATGTGGGCAGTGTGTGTGGGTGGGTGTGGACATGATAGCCTTGGAGTTGGGGCCCTTCGAGTGTATGTTTGACTGACACCGCTACCCTCACAGATATCATGTAGTCGAGTTATACCAAATGCTGTTCATGCTTCCGTCATCATCTGGTTTCCTTGGACACTTCATATTGGCTCTTGATCATACGTGGACGGTGAAGGGGGAGTAGTCTGCTGTGTGTGTCCCTCGGTTGGGTGGGACTTGTGTCAGTGGCCAAGGTTTTTCGCAGCCACTAGTGTCCAGGGCTGACCCATCAGTGGGGCTAGGGTAGCCCTATTTCCACTCTGCAGCCACTAGTGTCTAGGGCTGACCCATCAGTGGGGCTAGGGTAGCCCTATCTCCACTCTCACGAAAAAACGAAGTTATGATAAAGAAATAAAGTTATAGATAAGCAAGTATGGCAACATATCAGTTATAGTTATATATATATATATATATATATATATATATATATATATATATATATATATATATATATATATATATATATATATATATATTTTTCTTTCTTTCAAACTATTCGCCATTTCCCGCATTAGCGAGGTAGCGTTAAGAACAGAGAACTGGGCCTTTGAGGGAATATCCTCACCTGGCCCCCTTCTCTGTTCCTTCTTTTGGAAAATTAAAAAAAATAATGAGAGGGGAGGAATTCCAGCCCCCCGCTCCCGTATATATATATATATATATATATATATATATATATATATATATATATATATATATATATATATATATATATGATAGTGGATAAAGAGCAGAACATGGGAAAAGGAAAAAGGTTAGCTATTTGATCAGGACAAAAAACAAGAGGAATTGAAGAGAACACAAAGAACACAAGTGAGGAAATGATTTTAATCCCACAGAAGTGAACTGAGAATAAATGAAGATCGAACTGTACAAAGCAAAGATACGAACCCAAGGTCATCATTCCCGTCCGTAGGGGAATAAACAAGAAATGACACATCAGTCATCAGACACATTGCAGAGATAACCCACAAGGATATATGCAAGTTGCTTAACGAACAATACAAATCAGACATTCAGCTCGAATTGCATAGAGAAATTAGGTCAATTGATTAATCAACGTGATGGGAGTGCTTAATAAAGTGATTAATGAAGTTAGAGGGAAGTCAGCGCCGGGATCAGACGAAATTCCTGCCATCTTTGTAAACAGGACGTAAATACCAATTGCAAGTCCACTGATACTCATACATGAGGCTCAGTGTGACCACAGGCATGATACCAGACGGTCACACTATGCTCATATCACACCACTAGACAAAGGAGGATCGAAGATCATACATACACAACATAGACCAGAGTCAGGTTTGACTTTACGCGTCATATATACGTCTTTGAAAGAGGAATGGAAGGACACACATCAGGGCGTCTGGTCATAAACACCTTGATGGACGAAGGTCAACACAGATCAGGCATCAGGCAGACCTCAGGTGTCTTCATCATAATGATCATCATAATGATAGGATCAGAAGCTCATCTAGAAGAGATGTAGAAAGACGTAATCTACAAATGAATTCGAACGTAATGGATTTCAGTGAGGAGGAAGTCGAACACTTGTGTCATGGAGCAATTGACAATACACTGTTGACAGTTAAAATGGCCCAGCAGGGACTGTGACACAAAAGCGAAATATACATCACAGATCAAGCAGTCATCACAAGATGGGATTGAAAGAACATATTGACAAGATAGTCTTACAAAACCACGAATGGTATGATAAAGAGAACTTTCACAAGAAGAGACAGACACTGATGATGGAAATGTTTAATGTATACATATAAAAGCCAGACTGAATATCGGTGTGTCACCATATCAGACAAATGGAAACGAAGAAGTTCAAGGTAATTCGTAAGCATTTTACGAGACAGATGAAAGAGTAGCTGAGACAGCTGAACTTTGCAGGCTAATAAGAAATTGATACATGATAATGTAAGCTTGCAGACGAACTGGAGGGATGAAGGGAAATGATATGAATTCAAAATCCTCTCAAAAAGGGAGAAACAGAATGAAACCTAAAACAAGACCATAGAATACAGGGGGAAAAAGATATGAAACAAAACCATATGACATCCCCGCACGGAAAATGGGCTATTCTTTGCACTACCAGAGGAAACCAGGAACACGCATGGAACAACTACAGAAACATTTAAAAGAAAACTTGTTATGGTGTTCAAGTCATTCCCGGATGAATCCAGGATTGGCATTGACGAGTGTAGCGGCTGAGAGGGACACTTCCAGCATCATTCATCAGTGACATTAAACGTCTCCTGTGTGTATAACACTGTCATGATACTGTGGCGAAATCACTCTCATGGTCAGCATTCGTCCATTGTTATTATCCCAATAAGCATCTGAGATTCAACTCGTATGGCCCTCTGAGACTTAAGTCATAAGTCAGGTACCGAGCAGGTACAAGTCCCCGACCTGTAAAGAAGGAGGGAGTTCCCTATTATCGCCCAGGTGTCCATGTGTAATAATTAAGCGACCACGCTCACACAATCAACATTATTGACGTGGCTGACCTGACTGGCACTATGTGCCATACATCAGCGTAGTCAGTCAGTCGGTCAGCCAGTCAACTTGCCGTAGACCAAAGGACATGTGTAGTATCGTTCGGGGATGACGCTACATTGCTACCCTTCTCAGCTTTCCTTTGTGAAAGACACCTACACGTCCGGGCGTCCATTGCTGTCGATTGAGGGAGCGGGTGAAGGACAGGTCAGGTCAGGGGTGTCCACGGTGCAGATGGCAGTAATCGAACATCGGCGGAGGTTGCTGCATCATCAGACAAGTTACAACACCCAGCGGGTGAAGTGTTGCCTGTGGAAAACGACAAGAGGTTAGAGAGGCAAGTGTCTGATGCAGGTGGGCGAGGGGGACAGAGGCGTAATGAGGAAGGCTGGATGATGACATCAAAGGCAGGTATGGTCGAGCCGAGGACGGAAGGCTGACAATCAGCAGTGTGTGTGTGAACGCGTCCGATCGCCTCTCTCATTCGCTCCAGGGCCATTACCAGTCTATAGCGGGCGACTCGTGGTGCCAAAGTCTTATTCCAATGGCTGGGGTGTGAGAGATGGGTTTGGATCACTCGTGATGTTTGATACAAACTCGAGGACACACGATGTACTTCGAAGGAGGCGAAGTCTTCTTTCTTGAGCAGGATTGTTCATGAATTTAAATGCTTCACCGACTGGAAGTTGATGGAAGTGGCGTAATGGATTAGCTTACTGACAAGACTTGACAAAGACATCCTTTGCAGGTCCATGGCTGAAGTTATTTGCGCGTATTAAGTTACCATGGCATCAATGATCACATTACTTGTTACTGCATAGAAACGTCACATGCAAAATCTCTTCGACCAACAGATGACTTCACCATTTCAACCTATAATTCCATCTGTGAAATAAATGCAAAGATAAATTCTTGGAGAGTACGTAGGAGTAGAACTCATTGAAAAATCACAGGAGAAAAGGTTTCTGATATTTGAACAGTAGACCTAGAGAGATGGAGAGAAAACAGAATGTGAATACGAATCTCCATCTCCAAGATTTTTCCCATGAATCACAGGAGAGAGAAAAGTTTTAAACCGATCATAGAATTATTACTTTTGGTCGAATCACAGAACTAAAACTTTCAGATGAGTCGAGTCTCTTCACTCCTGCTCTTGTCACACTCGCCTCTGTTTCTGATATCATGCAGCTAATGCAACAGGCCTGGGGAAGACCCACAGCCTTCCTGCTGCTGCTCTTCGTTGTGCTTCGTATTTGTACCGTCAATCACCAGAGACGCTGAGCGGTAGTACACGTCGCGCAGGACGAGCGGTAAAGCGCTACGGGCCAGCCATGCCTTCTGGCAACACTTCGTCGAGGGTACTTGTAAGACTCTCTCTCTCTCTCTCTCTCTCTCTCTCTCTCTCTCTCTCTCTCTCTCTCTCTCTCTCTCTCTCTCTCTCTCTCTCTCTCTCTCTCTCTCTCTCTCTCTCTCTCTCTCTCTCTCTCTCTCTCTCTCTCTCTCTCTCTCTCTCTCTCTCTCTCTCTCTCTCTCATACATCAGCCTAATGCTTCATTCATTTTCAGTCTTATGTAGGTAGATAAACAAGAGTATATGTATATATATATATGTATATATATATATATATATATATATATATATATATATACGAACAAAGTGTTTAGGAACGCGCACCTTCATAGAACATACAAACCTCCAACAGCCAGGATCGAACCCGGGACCCCTGTGTCACAGGCGGGAATGCTAACCGCTAGGCTATGGGCCTGGCTAATAGGAAATAACTATTCGAATACTATGTACTCGAATGCCCTTCGTCTCACGTTGGTGAGCAACGGGGTCTACACCGGTCATTTCCCAACAGGCGCACATAGCCAGCAGATAGCATAGTATTCGGATAGTTATTTCTTATTAGCCAGACCCGTAGCCTAGCGGTAGCATTCCCGCCTGGTGCACAGGGGTCCCGGGTTCGATCCTGGCTGTTGGAGTTTTGTATGTTATATATATATATATATATATATATATATATATATATATATATATATATATATATATATATATATATATATATATGAATCATGACGAGTTCGTGTGAAAGAATGAAACATATACACCAACACACCAACTCGAGACTGCGTCACGCATGCCTCATGCACAGCAACTGTGCAAGGACGACTACGCCATGCATGTCTCATGCACAAGAATAATAGAATTAATGTTTCATTTTTGTTAACTTAGTGTTGATAACAGAGCCATGCTTGTGTTCCGTAACGGCTTGAGTCACTCCATTTCCATGATGGTTCATAACATTCGAAACACTGTTGTTGTCATAGACAGAGGGACGCTCAGTGAACCAGTGTTGCTTCGTCTCTGGGACGCTCAGTGAACAGGTGCTGCTTCGTCTCTGGGACGCTCAGTGAACCGGTACTGCCTAGTTTCTGGGACGCTCAGCGAACCGGTACTGCTTCGTCTCTGGGATGCTCAGTGAACCGGTACTGCCTAGTTTCTGGGAAGCTCACTGAACCGGTACTGCTTCGTTTCTGGGACGCTCAGCGAACCGGTACTGCTTCGTTTCTGGGACGCTCAGCGAACCGGTACTGCTTCGTTTCTGGGACGCTCAGCGAACCGGTGCTGCTTCGTCTCTGGGACGCTCAGTGAACAGGTGCTGCTTCGTCTCTCTGCTTCAGCAGATGACTCGATGAGCAAGTAGATAACAAAGAGGAGGAACAGAGGAAGGTGATGGAGGAGGTGTGAGTTAACCAGTGCTTCGAAGTACCAACTCCAACAGCCAGTAATCAGTAAGTGTTTCGATTTGCCATTTGAACTAGTAAACCAGTGTTTCGACCTCCCACACGAACGACCAGTAAGCCAGTGTTTCGACCTCCCACACGAACAACCAGTAAACCAGTGTTTCGACCTCCCACACGAACGACCAGTAAGCCAGTGTTTCGACCTACCACACGAACAACCAGTAAACCAGTGTTTCGACCTCCCACACGAACGACCAGTAAGCCAGTGTTTCGACCTACCACACGAACAACCAGTAAACCAGTGTTTCGACCTCCCACACGAACGACCAGTAAGCCAGTGTTTCGACCTACCACACGAACAACCAGTAAACCAGTGTTTCGACCTCCCACACGAACCACCAGTAAACCAGTGTTTCGACCTCCCACACGAACAACCAGTAAACCAGTGTTTCTACCTTCCACACGAACAACCAGTAAACCAGTGTTTCGACCTCCCACACGAACCACCAGTAAACCAGTGTTTCGACCTCCCACACGAACGACCAGTAAACCAGTGTTTCGACCTCCCACACGAACCACCAGTAAACCAGTGTTTCGACCTCCCACACGAACAACCAGTAAACCAGTGTTTCGACCTCCCACACGAACGACCAGTAAACCAGTGTTTCGACCTCCCACACGAACCACCAGTAAACCAGTGTTTCGACCTCCCACACGAACAACCAGTAAACCAGTGTTTCTACCTTCCACACGAACAACCAGTAAACCAGTGTTTCGACCTCCCACACGAACCACCAGTAAACCAGTGTTTCGACCTCCCACACAAACCACCAGTAAACCAGTGTTTCGACCCCCCCACACGAACGACCAGTAAACCAGTGTTTCGACCTCCCACACGAACAACCAGTAAACCAGTGTTTCGACCTCCCACACGAACAACCAGTAAACCAATGTTTCGACCTCCCACACGAACCACCAGTAAACCAGTGTTTCGACCTCCCACACGAACAACCAGTAAACCAGTGTTTCTACCTTCCACACGAACAACCAGTAAACCAGTGTTTCGACCTCCCACACGAACGACCAGTAAACCAGTGTTTCGACCTCCCACACGAACGACCAGTAAACCAGTGTTTCGACCTCCCACACGAACCACCAGTAAACCAGTGTTTCGACCTCCCACACAAACCACCAGTAAACCAGTGTTTCGACCCCCCACACGAACGACCAGTAAACCAGTGTTTCGACCTACCACACGAACAACCAGTAAGCCAGTGTTTCGACCTCAAACACAAACCACCAGTAAACCAGTGTTTCGACCTACCACACGAACAACCAGTAAGCCAGTGTTTCGACCTCCCACACGAACGACCAGTAAACCAGTGTTTCGACCTCCCACACGAACGACCAGTAAACCAGTGTTTCGACCTCCCACACGAACGACCAGTAAACCAGTGTTTCGACCTCAAACACAAACCACCAGTAAACCAGTGTTTCGACCTCCCACACGAACGACCAGTAAACCAGTGTTTCGACCTCCCACACGAACGACCAGTAAACCAGTGTTTCGACCTCCCACACGAACGACCAGTAAACCAGTGTTTCGACCTCCCACACGAACGACCAGTAAACCAGTGTTTCGACCTCCCACACAAACCACCAGTAAACCAGTGTTTCTACCTCCCACACAAACCACCAGTAAACCAGTGTTTCGACCTCCCACACAAACAACCAGTAAACCAGTGTTTCGACCTCCCACACAAACCACCAGTAAACCAGTGTTTCGACCCCCCACACAAACCACCAGTAAACCAGTGTTTCTACCTCCCACACGAACGACCAGTAAACCAGTGTTTCGACCTCCCACACAAACCACCAGTAAACCAGTGTTTCGACCTCCCACACGAACCACCAGTAAACCAGTGTTTCGACCTCCCACACGAACCACCAGTAAACCAGTGTTTCGACCTACCACACGAACAACCAGTAAACCAGTGTTTCGACCTACCACACGAACAACCAGTAAACCAGTGTTTCGACCCATCAGTCTCGCGGGAGACTCCCTTGGTCTGCTGCGCCTGCGCAGAACTCACGGTACACACGTCGACTTGCGCGTGTTGTTCAACCTGACGAAAGTCTTCCTCGTTTTCCGAGGTTATGCCTTCAGCAGCAGCGCTGCTATGTTATGCACTCAGTAACAGCACTGCTATGTTGTGCCCTCAATAACAGCACTGCTATGTTGTGCCCTCAATAACAGCACTGCTATGTTGTGCCGTCAGTAACAGCACTGCTATGTTATGCACTCAGTAACAGCACTGCTATGTTGTGCCGTCAGTAACAGCACTGCTATGTTATGCACTCAGTAACAGCACTGCTATGTTATGCACTCAGTAACAGCACTGCTATGTTGTGCCGTCAGTAACAGCACTGCTATGTTATGCACTCAGTAACAGCACTGCTATGTTGTGCCCTCAATAACAGCACTGCTATGTTGTGCCGTCAGTAACAGCACTGCTATGTTATGCACTCAGTAACAGCACTGCTATGTTGTGCCCTCAATAACAGCACTGCTATGTTGTGCCGTCAGTAACAGCACTGCTATGTTATGCACTCAGTAACAGCACTGCTATGTTATGCACTCAATAACAGCACTGCTATGTTGTGCCGTCAGTAACAGCACTGCTATGTTATGCACTCAGCAGCAGCACTGCTATGTTGTGCCCTCAATAACAGCACTGCTATGTTGTGCCGTCAGTAACAGCACTGCTATGTTATGCACTCAGCAGCAGCACTGCTATGTCATGCCCTCAGTAACAGCACTGCTATGTTATGCCCTCAGTAACAGCACTGCTATGTTATGCACTCAGCAGCAGCACTGCTATGTCATGCCCTCAGTGACAGCACTGCTATGTTGTGCCGTCAGTAACAGCACTGCTATGTTATGCACTCAGCAGCAGCACTGCTATGTTATGCCCTCAGTAACAGCACTGCTATGTTGTGCCGTCAGTAACAGCACTGCTATGTTATGCACTCAGCAGCAGCACTGCTATGTCATGCCCTCAGTAACAGCACTGCTATGTTGTGCCGTCAGTAACAGCACTGCTATGTTATGCACTCAGCAGCAGCACTGCTGTGTTATGCACTCAGCAACAGCACTGCTGTGTTATGCACTCAGCAACAGCACTGTTGTTATGCACTCAGCAGTAACACTGCTATGTTATACATTCAGCAGCAGCACTGCTATGTTATGCACTCAGCAGCAGCACTGCTATGTCATGCCCTCAGTAACAGCACTGCTATGTTATGCACTCAGCAGCAGCACTGCTATGCTATGCACTCAGCAACAGGACTTTTATTTCATGTACTCAGCAGCCCTGCTATGTTATGCACTCAGCAACAGGACTGTTATTTCATGCACTAAGCAGGAGCACTGCTATGTTATGCACTCAGCAGCAGCACTGTTATTCCATGCACTCAGCAGCCGCCCTGCTATGTTATGCACTCAGCAACAGGACTGTTATTCCATGCACTCAGCATGGTGGTGTATCGGTCAGCGCTCCTGACCGCGACGCATTCACAGGCAGCCCAGGATCGAGCGCATGGGCTCGAATTCTTTTTGTGACAGTCGGTCCACAGTCAACCCAGCTGTTCATCCACCCATAAGGGGGGTTGGTCGATAAAATGAGTACCAAGCACAGGGTAGGGTATATATATATATATATATATATATATATATATATATATATATATATGTGTGTGTGTGTGGATGTAACCAAGATGTGAAAAAAGGAGAGATAGGTAGTATGTTTGAGGAAAGGAACCTGGATGTTTTGGCTCTGAGTGAAACGAAGCTCAAGGGTAAAGGGGAAGAGTGGTTTGGGAATGTCTTGGGAGTAAAGTCAGGGGTTAGTGAGAGGACAAGAGCAAGGGAAGGAGTAGCAGTACTCCTGAAACAGGAGTTGTGGAAGTATGTGATAGAATGTAAGAAAGTAAATTCTCGATTAATATGGGTAAAACTGAAAGTTGATGGAGAGAGATGGGTGATTATTGGTGCATATGCACCTGGGCATGAGAAGAAAGATCATGAGAGGCAAGTGTTTTGGGAGCAGCTGAATGAGTGTGTTAGTGGTTTTGATGCACGAGACCGGGTTATAGTGTTGGGTGATTTGAATGCAAAGGTGAGTAAGGTGGCAGTTGAGGGAATAATTGGTATACATGGGGTGTTCAGAGTTGTAAATGGAAATGGTGAAGAGCTTGTAGATTTATGTGCTGAAAAAGGACTGATGATTGGGAATACCTGGTTTAAAAAGCGAGATATACATAAGTATACTTATGTAAGTAGGAGAGATGGCCAGAGAGCGTTATTGGATTACGTGTTAATTGACAGGCGCGCGAAAGAGAGACTTTTGGATGTTAATGTGCTGAGAGGTGCAACTGGAGGGATGTCTGATCATTATCTTGTGGAGGCTAAGGTGAAGATTTGTATGGGTTTCCAGAAAAGAAGAGTGAATTTTGGGGTGAAGAGGGTGGTGAGAGTAAGTGAGCTTGGAAAGGAGACTTGTGTGAGGAAGTACCAGGAGAGACTGAGTACAGAATGGAAAAAGGTGAGAACAATGGAAGTAAGGGGAGTGGGGGAAGGAATGGGATGTATTTAGGGAATCAGTGATGGATTGCGCAAAAGATGCTTGTGGCATGAGAAGAGTGGGAGGTGGGTTGATTAGAAAGGGTAGTGAGTGGTGGGATGAAGAAGTAAGAGTATTAGTGAAAGAGAAGAGAGAGGCATTTGGACGATTTTTGCAGGGAAAAAATGAAATTGAGTGGGAGACGTATAAAAGAAAGAGACAGGAGGTCAAGAGAAAGGTGCAAGAGGTGAAAAAAAGGGCAAATGAGAGTTGGGGTGAGAGAGTATCATTAAATTTTAGGGAGAATAAAAAGATGTTCTGGAAGGAGGTAAATAAAGTGCGTAAGACAAGGGAGCAAATGGGAACTTCAGTGAAGGGCGCAAATGGGGAGGTGATAACAAGTAGTGGTGATGTGAGAAGGAGATGGAGTGAGTATTTTGAAGGTTTGTTGAATGTGTTTGATGATAGAGTGGCAGATATAGGGTGTTTTGGTCGAGGTGGTGTGCAAAGTGAGAGGGTTAGGGAAAATGATTTGGTAAACAGAGAAGAGGTAGTAAAAGCTTTGCCGAAGATGGAAGCCGGCAAGGCAGCAGGTTTGGATGGTATTGCAGTGGAAGTTATTAAAAAAGGGGGTGACTGTATTGTTGACTGGTTGGTAAGGTTATTTAATGTATGTATGACTCATGGTGAGGTGCCTGAGGATTGGCGGAATGCGTGCATAGTGCCATTGTACAAAGGCAAAGGGGATAAGAGTGAGTGCTCAAATTACAGAGGTATAAGTTTGTTGAGTATTCCTGACAAATCGTATGGGAGGGTATTGATTGAGAGGGTGAAGGCATGTACAGAGCATCAGATTGGGGAAGAGCAGTGTGATTTCAGAAGTGGTAGAGGATGTGTGGATCAGGTGTTTGCTTTGAAGAATGTATGTGAGAAATACTTAGAAAAGCAAATGGATTTGTATGTAGCATTTATGGATCTGGAGAAGGCATATGATAGAGTTGATAGAGATGCTCTGTGGAAGGTATTAAGAATATATGGTGTGGGAGGCAAGTTGTTAGAAGCAGTGAAAAGTTTTTATCGAGGATGTAAGGCATGTGTACGTCAATTGGGAGGTGAGTTTGAATGGAGAAAAACTGGAGGAAGTGAAGTGTTTTAGATATCTGGGAGTGGATCTGGCAGCGGATGGAAACATGGAAGCGGAAGTGGATCATAGGGTGGGGGAGGGGGCGAAAATTCTGGGGTCCTTGAAGAATGTGTGGAAGTCGAGAACATTATCTCGGAAAGCAAAAATGGGTATGTTTGAAGGAATAGTGGTTCCAACAATGTTGTATGGTTGCGAGGCGTGGACTATGGATAGAGTTGTGCGCAGGAGGATGGATGTGCTGGAAATGAGATGTTTGAGGACAATGTGTGGTGTGAGATGGTTTGATCGAGTAAGTAACGTAAGGGTAAGAGAGATGTGTGGAAATAAAAAGAGCGTGGTTGAGAGAGCAGAAGAGGGTGTTTTGAAATGGTTTGCTCACATGGAGAGAATGAGTGAGGAAAGATTGACCAAGAGGATATATGTGTCGGAGGTGGAGGGAACGAGGAGAAGAGGGACACCAAATTGGAGGTGGAAAGATGGAGTGAAAAAGATTTTGTGTGATCGGGGCCTGAACATGCAGGAGGGTGAAAGGAGGGCAAGGAATAGAGTGAATTGGAGCGATGTGGTATACCGGGGTTGACGTGCTGTCAGTGGATTGAATCAAGGCATGTGAAGCGTCTGGGGTAAACCATGGAAAGCTGTGTAGGTATGTATATTTGCGTGTGTGGACGTATGTATATACATGTGTATGGGGGTGGGTTGGGCCATTTCTTTCGTCTGTTTCCTTGCGCTACCTCGCAAACGCGGGAGACAGCGGCAAAAAAAAAAAAAAAAAAAAAAAATATATATATATATATATATATATATATATATATATATATATATATATATATATATATATATATATATATATATATATATATATATATCTTTTTGTCCAAGGGGAAATGAAACACGATAAGTTCCCAAGTGCAGTTTCGTGTAATAATCACACCATCAGGGTAGATACAAGAAGGAGATATAATAGTCAGTTGATATACAACGAAGAGACGCAGGAAAGACGCCATTTGGTTAACGCATGGCCTTGATCAGGGGCCCGAGCCGTCTCCACTAACATAAAAAAAGGAAAAAAAAAACCATCGAGGAGACGAGGGGCAGAAGGAGCTGACGAGACGTGGCCAGAGAGACGACTGCGCCTTAAACTCTCATTGGTGCTCCTCCTAGAGGGGAAGTGCTCTATCTCTCTCTCTCTCTCTCTCTCTCTCTCTCTCTCTCTCTCTCTCTCTCTCTCTCTCTCTCTCTCTCTCTCTCTCTCTCTCTCTCTCTCCCTCATGACAGTCCCCCCCCCCCTCCTCCTCCTCCTCGTCCCCACAGCAACTTGGGTTCTTAATATTCTGTGTGTGTGTGTGTGTGTGTGTGTGTGTGTGTGTGTGTGTGTGTGATGTCCTATGTTACGTGTTTACATCTATCTTTCCCACTCTATTATCTTTTCAAGAGATTTTTTTATTTTTTCATCTTATATCAAGAATCTTAATACAAAAACACGTGTCCTGCAGGGGTCACGGGTCCTGCAGGGGTCACGGGTCCTGCAGGGGTCACAGGCCCTGCAGAGGTCACGGGTCCTGCAGAGGTCACGGGTCCTGGAGGGGTCACGGGTCCTGCAGGGGTCACGGGTCCTGCAGGGGTCACGGGTCCTGCAGGGGGCACGGGTCCTGTAGGGGTCACGGGTCCTGCAGGGGTCACGGGTCCTGCAGGGGTCACGGGTCCTGCAGGGGTCACGGGTTCTGCAGGGGTCACAGGCCCTGCAGAGGTCACGGGTCCTGGAGGGGTCACGGGTCCTGCAGGGGTCACGGGTCCTGCAGGGGTCACGGGTCCTGCAGGGGGCACGGGTCCTGTAGGGGTCACGGGTCCTGCAGGGGTCACGGGTCCTGCAGGGGTCACGGGTTCTGCAGGGGTCACAGGCCCTGCAGAGGTCACGGGTCCTGCAGGGGGCACGGGTCCTGCAGGGGCCACGGGTCCTGCAGGGGTCACGGGTCCTGCAGGGGTCTCAGGTCCAGCAGAGGTCACGGGTCCTGCAGGGGTCACGGGTCCTGCAGGGGTCACGGGTCCTGCAGGGGTCACGGGTCCTGCAGGAGGTCTCAGGTCCAGCAGAGGTCACGGGTCCTGCAGGGGTCACGGGTCGGTCCTGCAGGGGTCACGGGTCCAGCAGAGGTCACGGGTCCTGCAGGGGTCACGGGTCGGTCCTGCAGGGGTCACGGGTCCAGCAGAGGTCACGGGTCCAGGAGAGGTCACGGGTCCTGCAGGGGTCACGGGTCCTGCAGGGGTCACGGGTCCTGCAGGGGTCACGGGTCCAGCAGGGGTCACGGGTCCTGCAGGGGTCACGGGTCCTGCAGGGGTCACGGGTCCTGCAGGGGTCACGGGTCCTGCAGGGATCTCAGGTCCAGCAGAGGTCACGGGTCCCTGCAGGGGTCACGGGTCCTGCAGGGGGTCACGGGTCCTGCAGGGGTCACGGGTCCTGCAGGGGTCTCAGGTCCAGCAGAGGTCACGGGTCCTGCAGGGGTCACGGGTCCTGCAGGGGTCACGGGTCCTGCAGGGGTCACGGGTCCTGCAGGGGTCTCAGGTCCAGCAGAGGTCACGGGTCCTGCAGGGGTCACGGGTCCTGCAGGGGTCACGGGTCCTGCAGGGGTCTCAGGTCCAGCAGAGGTCACGGGTCCTGCAGGGGTCACGGGTCCTGCAGGGGTCACGGGTCCAGCAGGGGTCACGGGTCCTGCAGGGGTCACGGGTCCTGCCTGCAGGGGGTCACGGGTCCTGCAGGGGTCACGGGTCCTGCAGGGGGCACGAATCCTGCAGGGGTCACGGGTCCTGCAGGGGTCACGGGTCCTGCAGGGGTCACGGGTCCTGCAGGGGTCTCAGGTCCAGCAGAGGTCACGGGTCCTGCAGGGGTCACGGGTCCTGCAGGGGTCACGGGTCCTGCAGGGGTCACGGGTCCTGCAGGGGTCTCAGGTCCAGCAGAGGTCACGGGTCCTGCAGGGGTCACGGGTCCTGCAGGGGTCACGGGTCCAGCAGGGGTCACGGGTCCTGCAGGGGTCACGGGTCCTGCAGGGGTCACGGGTCCTGCAGTACGACAACTTGTCTGTGGTGGCCAGGAACAGCTGGCCTCCCGTGCACCGCTGGCCGAGGTGGCCAGGAACAGCTGGCCTCCCGTGCACCGCTGGCCGAGGTGGCCAGGAACAGCTGGCCTTCCGTGCACCGCTGGCCGAGGTGGCCAGGAACAGCTGGCCTCCCGTGCACCGCTGGCCGAGGTGGCCAGGAACAGCTGGCCTCCCGTGCACCGCTGGCCGAGGTGGCCAGGAACAGCTGGCCTCCCGTGCACCGCTGGCCGAGGTGGCCAGGAACAGCTGGCCTCCCGTGCACCGCTGGCCGAGGTGGCCAGGAACAGCTGGCCTTCCGTGCACCGCTGGCCGAGGTGGCCAGGAACAGCTGGCCTTCCGTGCACCGCTGGCCGAGGTGGCCAGGAACAGCTGGCCTCCCGTGCACCGCTGGCCGAGGTGGCCAGGAACAGGTGGCCTCCCGTGCACCGCTGGCCGAGGTAGCTTTTCTCGAGAATTGATGACGAAATTTTGTTGGGGATACAAAAGGTGACCGCTGGAGTGTTGGAGGCTGGTGGATGATGGTGATGGTGATGATGTCGTGGTGGATGATGATGTCATGGTGGATGATGGTGATGATGTCATGGTGGATGATGGTGATGATGTCATGGTGGATGATGGTGATGGTGTCATGGTGGATGATGGTGATGGTGTCATGGTGGATGATGGTGATGGTGTCATGGTGGATGATGGTGATGATGTCATGGTGGATGATGGTGATGATGTCATGGTGGATGATGGTGATGGTGTCATAGTGGATGATGGTGATGATGTCATGGTGGATGATGGTGATGGTGTCATGGTGGATGATGGTGATGGTGTCATGGTGGATGATGGTGATGGTGTCATGGTGGATGATGGTGATGGTGTCATGGTGGATGATGGTGATGGTGTCATGGTGGATGATGGTGATGGTGTCATGGTGGATGATGGTGATGGTGTCATGGTGGATGATGGTGATGGTGTCATGGTGGATGATGGTGATGATGATGTCATGGTGGATGATGGTGATGGTGTCATGGAGGATGATGGTGGTGATGATGTCATGGTGGATGATGATGATGGTGTCATGGTGGATGATGGTGATGATGATGTCATGGTGGATGATGGTGATGGTGTCATGGTGGATGATGGTGATGATGATGTCATGGTGGATGATGGTGATGGTGTCATGGAGGATGATGGTGGTGATGATGTCATGGTGGATGATGGTGATGGTGTCATGGTGGATGATGGTGGTGATGATGTCATGGTGGATGATGGTGATGGTGTCATGGTGATGATGGTGATGGTGTCATGGTGGATGATGGTGGTGATGATGTCATGGTGGATGATGGTGATGGTGTCATGGTGGATGATGGTGGTGATGATGTCATGGTGGATGATGGTGATGGTGTCATGGTGGATGATGGTGATGATGTCATGGTGGATGATGGTGATGATGTCATGGTGGATGATGGTGATGATGTCATGGTGGATGGTGGTGATGGTGTCATGGTGGATGATGGTGATGGTAAGGATGTCGTGGTGGAAGATGGTGATGGTGTCATGGTGGATGATGGTGATGGTGTCATGGTGGATGATGGTGATGGTGTGATGGTGGATGATGGTGATGGTGTCATGGTGGATGATGGTGATGGTGTCATGGAGGATGATGGTGGTGATGATGTCATGGTGGATGATGGTGATGGTGTCATGGTGGATGATGGTGATGGTGTCATGGTGGATGATGGTGATGATGTCATGGTGGATGATGGTGATGGTGTCATGGTGGATGATGGTGATGGTGTCATGGTGGATGATGGTGATGGTGTCATGGTGACCACACTTGCTCCCCCCACTCCACCGTGGCCTTCCCTCACCTCTCTCTCTCTCTCTCTCTCTCTCTCTCTCTCTCTCTCTCTCTCTCTCTCTCTCTCTCTCTCTCGACCCAAGAGTTAGTAAATAACTTACTGCCGGCAACCTGCGTACCGACCGGTACCGGCATAATAACAGGCGGAGGAGGTCGACCGGTGCCGGCATGATAACAGGCGGAGGAGGTCGACCGGTACCGGCATGATAACAGGCGGAGGAGGTCGACCGGTGCCGGCATGATAACAGGCGGAGGAGGTCGACCGGTGCCGGCATGATAACAGGCGGAGGAGGTCGACCGGTGCCGGCATGATAACAGGCGGAGGAGGTCGACCGGTACCGGCATGATAACAGGCGGGGGTGGTCGACCGGTGCCGGCATGATAACAGGCGGAGGAGGTCGACCGGTGCCGGCATGATAACAGGCGGAGGAGGTCGACCGGTACCGGCATGATAACAGGCGGAGGAGGTCGACCGGTGCCGGCATGATAACAGGCGGAGGAGGTCGACCGGTGCCGGCATGATAACAGGCGGAGGAGGTCGACCGGTACCGGCATGATAACAGGCGGGGGTGGTCGACCGGTGCCGGCATGATAACAGGCGGAGGAGGTCGACCGGTGCCGGCATGATAACAGGCGGAGGAGGTCGACCGGTACCGGCATGATAACAGGCGGAGGAGGTCGACCGGTGCCGGCATGATAACAGGCGGAGGAGGTCGACCGGTGCCGGCATGATAACAGGCGGAGGAGGTCGACCGGTACCGGCATGATAACAGGCGGAGGAGGTCGACCGGTACCGGCATGATAACAGGCGGAGGAGGTCGACCGGTGCCGGCATGATAACAGGCGGAGGAGGTCGACCGGTGCCGGCATGATAACAGGCGGAGGAGGTCGACCGGTACCGGCATGATAACAGGCGGAGGAGGTCGACCGGTCGTCACTGCCCTGATGTGCAGGTCACCGCGACCGGCAGCCGTTAGCTGACACACTTGGTCATGTGGTTGTCACAGGCTGTCACGGTTACCTTAACCTGGTGTCAGGGTTACCTTAACCTGGTGTCAGGGTTACCTTAACCTAGTGTCAGGGTTACCTTAACCTGGTATCAGGATTACCTTAACCTGGTGTCAGGGTTACCTTAACCTGGTGTCAGGTTTACCTTAACCTGGTGTCAGGGGTTGTCACGGTTACCTTAACCTGGTGTCAGGGGTTGTCACGGTTACCTTAACCTGGTGTCAGGGGTTGTCACGGTTACCTTAACCTGGTGTCAGGGGTTGTCACGGTTACCTTAACCTGGTTGTCACAGGTTGTCACGGTTACCTTAACCTGGTGTCAGGGATTGTCACGGTTACCTTAACCTGGTGTCAGGGTTACCTTAACCTGATGTCAGGGTTACCTTAACCTGGTGTCAGGGGTTGTCACGGTTACCTTAACCTGGTGTCAGGGTTACCTTAACCTGGTGTCAGGGGTTGTCACGGTTACCTTAACCTGGTGTCAGGGGTTGTCACGGTTACCTTAACCTGGTTGTCACAGGTTGTCACGGTTACCTTAACCTGATGTCAGGGGTTGTCACGGTTACCTTAACCTGGTGTCGGGTTGTCACGGTTACCTTAACCTGGTGTCGGGTTGTCAGGGTTACCTTAACCTGATGTCAGGATTACCTTAACCTGGTGTCAGGGGTTGTCACAGTTACCTTAACCTGGTGTCAGGGGTTGTCACGGTTACCCTAACCTGGTGTCAGGGGTTGTCTCAGTTACCTTAACCTGGTGTCAGGGGTTGTCAGGGTTACCTTAACCTGGTGTCAGTGGTTGTCAGGGTTACCTTAACCTGGTGTCAGGGGTTGTCACGGTTACCTTAACCTGGTGTCAGGGGTTGTCTCAGTTACCTTAACCTGGTGTCAGGGGTTGTCAGGGTTACCTTAACCTGGTGTCAGTGGTTGTCAGGGTTACCTTAACCTGGTGTCAGTGGTTGTCAGGGTTACCTTAACCTGGTGTCAGGGGTTGTCACGGTTACCTTAACCTGGTGTCAGGGGTCGTCACGGTTACCTTAACATGGTGTTAGGGGTTGTCAGGATTACCTTAACCTGGTGTCAGGGGTTGTCACGGTTACCTTAACCTGGTGTCAGGGGTTGTCACGGTTACCTTAACCTGGTGTCAGGGGTTGTCAGGGTTACCTTAACCTGGTGTCAGGGTTACCTTAACCTGGTGTCAGGATTACCTTAACCTGGTGTCAGGGGTATTATGGATTACCTTCTACTAAGTTAATAGATCACATTAACAGAGGATATAGGTGTGACGCATGGCGCTTGGAAAATGTGACGGGAGTGTACTGTGACGGAAGACATGTCTGGTATGTGACCCAGGTGGGTGTACTGTGACGGAAGACATGTCTGGTATGTGACCCAGGTGGGTGCACTGTGACGCAGGACATGTCTGGTATGTGGCCCAGGTGGATGTACTGTGACGGAAGACATGTCTGGTATGTGACCCAGGTGGGTGCACTGTGACGGAGGGCATGTCTGGTATGTGACCCAGGTGGGTGTACTGTGACGGAAGACATGTCTGGTATGTGACCCAGGTGGATGTACTGTGACGGAAGACATGTCTGGTATGTGACCCAGGTGGGTGTACTGTGACGGAAGATGTGTCTGGTATGTGACCCAGGTGGATGTACTGTGACGGACGACACGTCTGGTATGTGACCCAGGTGGATGTACTGTGACGGAAGACATGTCTGGTATGTGACCCAGGTGGATGTACTGTGACGGAAGACATGTCTGGTATGTGACCCAGGTGGGTGCACTGTTACGGAGGACATGTCTGGTATGTGACCCAGGTGGGTGTACTGTGACGGAAGACATGTCTGGTATGTGACCCAGGTGGATGTACTGTGACGGAAGACGTGTCTGGTATGTGACCCAGGTGGATGTACTGTGACGGAGGACATGTCTGGTATGTGACCCAGGTGGATGTACTGTGACGGAAGACATGTCTGGTATGTGACCCAGGTGGGTGTACTGTGACGAAAGACATGTCTGGTATGTGACCCAGGTGGGTGCACTGTGACGGAAGACATGTCTGGTATGTGACCCAGGTGGATGTACTGTGACGGAAGACATGTCTAGTATGTGACCCAGGTGGGTGCACTGTGACGGAAGACATGTCTGGTATGTGACCCAGGTGGATGTACTGTGACGGAAGACATGTCTGGTATGTGACCTAGGTGGGTGCACTGTGACGGAAGCCATGTCTGGTATGTGACCCAGGTGGGTGCACTGTGACGGAAGACATGTCTGGTATGTGACCCAGGTGGATGTACTGTGACGGAAGACATGTCTGGTATGTGACCCAGGTGGGTGTACTGTGACGGAAGACATGTCTGGTATGTGACCCAGGTGGATGTACTGTGACGGAAGACATGTCTGGTATGTGACCCAGGTGGATGTACTGTGACGGAAGACATGTCTGGTATGTGACCCAGGTGGATGTACTGTGACGGACGACATGTCTGGTATGTGACCCAGGTGGGTGTACTGTGACGGAGGACATGTCTGGTATGTGACCCAGGTGGATGTACTGTGACGGACGACATGTCTGGTATGTGACCCAGGTGGGTGTACTGTGACGGAAGATGTGTCTGGTATGTGACCCAGGTGGGTGCACTGTGACGGAAGACATGTCTGGTATGTGACCCAGGTGGATGTACTGTGACGGAGGACATGTCTGGTATGTGACCCAGGTGGATGTACTGTGACGGAAGACATGTCTGGTATGTGACCCAGGTGGGTGTACTGTGACGGAAGACATGTCTGGTATGTGACCCAGGTGGGTGCACTGTGACGGAAGACATGTCTGGTATGTGACCCAGGTGGGTGTACTGTGACGGAAGACATGTCTGGTATGTGACCCAGGTGGATGTACTGTGACGGAAGACATGTCTGGTATGTGACCCAGGTGGGTGTACTGTGACGGAAGACATGTCTGGTATGTGACCCAGGTGGATGTACTGTGACGGAAGACATGTCTGGTATGTGACCCAGGTGGATGTACTGTGACGGAAGACATGTCTGGTATGTGACCCAGGTGGGTGTACTGTGACGGAAGACATGTCTGGTATGTGACCCAGGTGGGTGTACTGTGACGGAAGACATGTCTGGTATGTGACCCAGGTGGATGCACTGTGACGGAAGACATGTCTGGTATGTGACCCAGGTGGGTGTACTGTGACGGAAGACATGTCTGGTATGTGACCCAGGTGGATGTACTGTGACGGAAGACATGTCTGGTATGTGACCCAGGTGGATGTACTGTGACGGAAGACATGTCTGGTATGTGACCCAGGTGGGTGTACTGTGACGGAAGACATGTCTGGTATGTGACCCAGGTGGGTGTACTGTGACGGAAGACATGTCTGGTATGTGACCCAGGTGGGTGTACTGTGACGGAAGACATGTCTGGTATGTGACCCAGGTGGATGTACTGTGACGGAAGACATGTCTGGTATGTGACCCAGGTGGATGTACTGTGACGGAAGACATGTCTGGTATGTGACCCAGGTGGATGTACTGTGACGGAAGACATGTCTGGTATGTGACCCAGGTGGATGTACTGTGACGGAAGACATGTCTGGTATGTGACCCAGGTGGGTGTACTGTGACGGAAGACATGTCTGGTATGTGACCCAGGTGGGTGTACTGTGACGGAAGACATGTCTGGTATGTGACCCAGGTGGATGTACTGTGACGGAAGACATGTCTGGTATGTGACCCAGGTGGGTGCACTGTGACGGAAGACATGTCTGGTATGTGACCCAGGTGGATGTACTGTGACGGAAGACATGTCTGGTATGTGACCCAGGTGGATGTACTGTGACGGAAGACATGTCTGGTATGTGACCCAGGTGGGTGTACTGTGACGGAAGACATGTCTGGTATGTGACCCAGGTGGATGTACTGTGACGGAAGACATGTCTGGTATGTGACCCAGGTGGGTGTACTGTGACGGAAGACATGTCTGGTATGTGACCCAGGTGGGTGTACTGTGACGGAAGACATGTCTGGTATGTGACCCAGGTGGATGTACTGTGACGGAAGACATGTCTGGTATGTGACCCAGGTGGATGTACTGTGACGGAAGACATGTCTGGTATGTGACCCAGGTGGATGTACTGTGACGGAAGACATGTCTGGTATGTGACCCAGGTGGATGTACTGTGACGGAAGACATGTCTGGTATGTGACCCAGGTGGGTGTACTGTGACGGAAGACATGTCTGGTATGTGACCCAGGTGGGTGCACTGTGACGGAAGACATGTCTGGTATGTGACCCAGGTGGATGCACTGTGACGGAAGACGTGTCTGGTATGTGACCCAGGTGGATGTACTGTGACGGAAGACATGTCTGGTATGTGACCCAGGTGGATGTACTGTGACGGAAGACATGTCTGGTATGTGACCCAGGTGGATGTACTGTGACGGAAGACATGTCTGGTATGTGACCCAGGTGGGTGCACTGTGACGGAAGACGTGTCTGGTATGTGACCCAGGTGGGTGTGTTGCGACGGAAGACATGTCTGGTATGTGACCCAGGTGGGTGTACTGTGACGGACGACACGTCTGGTATGTGACCCAGGTTGATGTACTGTGACGGAAGACGTGACCCAGGTGGATGTACTGTGACGGAAGACATGTCTGGTATGTGACCCAGGTGGATGTACTGTGACGGAGGACATGTCTGGTATGTGACCCAGGTGGATGTACTGTGACGGAAGACATGTCTGGTATGTGACCCAGGTGGGTGTACTGTGACGGAAGACATGTCTGGTATGTGACCCAGGTGGGTGTACTGTAACGGAAGACATGTCTGGTATGTGACCCAGGTGGATGTACTGTGACGGAAGACATGTCTGGTATGTGACCCAGGTGGGTGCACTGTGACGGAAGACATGTCTGGTATGTGACCCAGGTGGATGTACTGTGACGGAAGACATGTCTGGTATGTGACCCAGGTGGGTGTACTGTGACGGAAGACATGTCTGGTATGTGACCCAGGTGGGTGTACTGTGACGGAAGACATGTCTGGTATGTGACCCAGGTGGGTGTACTGTGACGGAAGACATGTCTGGTATGTGACCCAGGTGGGATGTACTGTGACGGAAGACATGTCTGGTATGTGACCCAGGTGGATGTACTGTGACGGAAGACATGTCTGGTATGTGACCCAGGTGGGTGTACTGTGACGGAGGACATGTCTGGTATGTGACCCAGGTGGATGTACTGTGACGGACGACATGTCTGGTATGTGACCCAGGTGGGTGTACTGTGACGGAAGACGTGTCTGGTATGTGACCCAGGTGGGTGCACTGTGACGGAAGACATGTCTGGTATGTGACCCAGGTGGATGTACTGTGACGGAGGACATGTCTGGTATGTGACCCAGGTGGATGTACTGTGACGGAAGACATGTCTGGTATGTGACCCAGGTGGGTGTACTGTGACGGACGGACATGTCTGGTATGTGACCCAGGTGGATGTACTGTGACGGACGACATGTCTGGTATGTGACCCAGGTGGGTGTACTGTGACGGAAGACATGTCTGGTATGTGACCCAGGTGGGTGTACTGTGACGGAAGACATGTCTGGTATGTGACCCAGGTGGATGTACTGTGACGGAAGACATGTCTGGTATGTGACCCAGGTGGATGTACTGTGACGGAGGACATGTCTGGTATGTGACCCAGGTGGATGTACTGTGACGGACGACATGTCTGGTATGTGACCCAGGTGGGTGTACTGTGACGGAAGACATGTCTGGTATGTGACCCAGGTGGGTGTACTGTGACGGAAGACATGTCTGGTATGTGACCCAGGTGGATGCACTGTGACGGAAGACATGTCTGGTATGTGACCCAGGTGGGTGCACTGTGACGGAAGACATGTCTGGTATGTGACCCAGGTGGATGTACTGTGACGGAAGACATGTCTGGTATGTGACCCAGGTGGATGTACTGTGACGGAAGACATGTCTGGTATGTGACCCAGGTGGGTGTACTGTGACGGACGACACGTCTGGTATGTGACCCAGGTGGATGTACTGTGACGGAAGACGTGTCTGGTATGTGACCCAGGTGGGTGTACTTTGACGGAAGACGTGTCTGGTATGTGACCCAGGTGGGTGCACTGTGACGGAAGACATGTCTGGTATGTGACCCAGGTGAGTGTGTTGTGACGGAAGACATGTCTGGTATGTGACCCAGGTGGGTGTACTGTGACGGACGACACGTCTGGTATGTGACCCAGGTGGATGTACTGGGACGGACGACATGTCTGGTATGTGACCCAGGTGGGTGCACTGTGACGGAAGACATGTCTGGTATGTGACCCAGGTGGGTGTACTGTGACGGACGACACGTCTGGTATGTGACCCAGGTGGATGTACTGTGACGGACGACATGTCTGGTATGTGACCCAGGTGGGTGTGTTGTGACGGAAGACATGTCTGGTATGTGACCCATGTGGGATACTGTGACGGAAGACATGTCTGGTATGTGACGGGGATGTACTGTAACAGAACACACGTCTGGTATGTGACGGGGGTATACTGTGACGGAAGATACTGTGACGAACCACACGTTAGACGCTGTTCCATGTGACGCTAAGGTACGTTTTCTGTGACGTAAGACCAGGCAATAGTATTGTAGGCCCGTGGTGTACCGTAAGGTACGTTGGTGCGTTGTGAAGTGTACCGTGTGACGCAGGATCTAGATGTGACGCACGTGTGTGTGTGTGTGTGTGTGTGTGTGTGTGTGTGTGTGTGTGTGTGTGTGTGTGTGTGTGTGTGTGTGTGTGTGTGTGTGTGTGTGTGTGTGTGTGTGTGTGTGTGTGTGTGTGTGTGTGTGTGTGTGTGTGTGTGTGTGTGTGTGTGTGTGTGTGTGTGTGTGTGTGAGTGTGGTGTGTGTGTGTGGTGTGTGTGTGTGGTGTGTGTGTGTGTGTGTGTGTGTGTGTGAGGGTAGAAGGACCGGTCAGACAAGTACACAGTGTGACTGGGTTGTTTTGGCGTGGCGGAGGCTTTGCTGCGTGACGCGGTGATTTCTGTGTGACGCAGGCGTTTGGATGTGACGCGGGCATGGTTACGGAGTCTTAGGGGGGCAGCCCCAGCGAGGCGGCCCTTGAGGTCTGAGGGGCGTGACCCCGGGAGAGGGCTACAGGAGGGAGGTAAGGGAGGGCTGGTGAAGGGTCGCTCATCCTCAAATCCCAGGGCGTCCCATTGCAGGAGGCTGGCATGTCCCAGTCAGAGCCTGCGTCTGTGCCTCCCACACACACACACACACCACACACACACACACACACACACACACACCCAGTGTGAACCGGTGTGGCGCAAGCCGAGGCCGCCCACTGCAGGTCACACTAAGGTTGTCTGTCAGGCGAAGGACTGACTGCTGCCCCGCCAGCAGGAGCAGGATCAGGTGTTGATGGATGTTGCCAGGTCAAGCAGGACGATCAGGTGTTGTTGGTTGTTGCCAGGTCAAGCAAGAAATCAGGAGTTGCTGGATTGTTGACCAGGTCAAAGCAAGAGACATGATTGCTGGTTGTTTGCCAGTGTCAAGCAGAAGATCAGTGTATGTTGGTATGGATTGCCAGGTCAACAAGAATGATCCACAGCAGTTTGCTGGTTGTAGCCATGTCAAGCAAGATGATCAGGTGTTGTTGTTGTTGCCAGGTCAAGCAAGATGATCAGAGTTTGGCTTGGTTGTTGCCAGGTCAAGCCAAGAGGAAAAATCAGGTGTTTTTGGTTGTTGCAGTCAAGCAAGATGATCAGCAGTTCGTGGATGTGTGCCAGGTCCAAGCAAGATGATCAGGAGTTTCTGGTTGTTTGCCAGGTCAAGCAAGAAATCAGGAGTTGCTGGTATGTTGCCAGTCAAGCAAGAGATCAGGTGTTGTTGGTTGTTTGCCATGTCAAGCAAGATGAACAGGCAGTTGCTGGTTCGTTAGCCAGGTCAAGCAAGAGATCAGGTGTTGTAGCTTGTTGCCAGGTCAAGCAAGAGGAACAGGTTTTTGTTGGTTGTTGCGAGGTCAAGCAAGATGATCAGGAGTTGCAGGATGTTGCAGGTCAAGCAAGATGAACATGAGATCGCTGCGTTGTTTGCCAGGTCAAGCAAGAAGATCAGGATTGCAGGTTGTTGCCAGGTCAAGCAAGATGATCAGGATTGCTGTGTTGTTGCCAGGTCAAGCAAGATGATAGATGCTGGTTGTTGCAGGTCAGAAGATGGTGTTGCTGGTTGTTGCCAGGTCAAGCAAGGATCAGAGTGATGGTGTGCAGGTCAGGAGTTGTGTGGTTGTTGCCAGGTCAAGCAGATGATCAGGTGTTGCTGGTTGTTGCCAGGTCAAGCAAGATGATCAGGTTGCTGTTGTTGCCAGTAAGGTATAGGTGTTGTGTTGTTGCCAGGTCAAGCAAGATGATCAGGTGTTGCTGGTTGTTGCGGTAAGCAGATGATCAGGGTTGATGGTTGTTGCCAGGTCAAGCAAGATGATCAGGTGTTGTTGGTTGTTGCCAGGTCAAGCAAGATGATCAGGAGTTGCTGGTTGTTGCCAGGTCAAGCAAGATGATCAGGATTGTGGTTGTTGCAGTGAAGAGGATCGGTGTTGGTTGTGCCAGGTCAAGCAAGATGATCAGGAGTTGCTGGTTGTTGCCAGGTCAAGCAAGATGATCAGGTGTTGTTGGTTGTTGCCAGGTCAAGCAAGGGATCAGTGTTGTGGTTGTGCAGGTCAAGAAGATGATAGGTGTGCCAGGTCAAGCAAGATGATCAGGAGTTGCTGGTTGTTGCCAGGTCAAGCAAGATGATCAGGAGTTGCTGGTTGTTGCCAGGTCAAGCAAGATGATCAGGTGTTGTTGGTTGTTGCCAGGTCAAGCAAGAGGATCAGGTGTTGTTGGTTGTTGCCAGGTCAAGCAAGATGATCAGGAGTTGCTGGTTGTTGCCAGGTCAAGCAAGAGGATCAGGTGTTGTTGGTTGTTGCCAGGTCAAGCAAGATGATCAGGTGTTGTTGGTTGTTGCCAGGTCAAGCAAGAGGATCAGGTGTTGTTGGTTGTTGCCAGGTCAAGCAAGATGATCAGGTGTTGCTGGTTGTTGCCAGGTCAAAGAGAGGGGTCAGTGTTGCTGGTTTTTCCTTGGTAAAGTAGGAAATTCAGGTGTTGCTGGTTCTTGCCAGGTCAAGCAAGAGGATCAGGTGTCGCTAATTGTTGCCAGGTCAAGCAGGAGGATCAGGAGTTAATGGTTTTTGCCAGGTCAAGCTGGAGGATCAGGAGTTGATGGTTTTTGCCAGGTTAAGCAGGAGGATCAGGAGTTGATGGTTTTTGCCAGGTCAAGCAGGAGGATCAGGAGTTGATGGTTTTTGCCAGGTCAAGCAGGAGGATCAGGAGTTGATGGTTTTTACCAGGTCAAGCTGGAGGATCAGGAGTTGATGGTTTTTGCCAGGTCAAGCAGGAGGATCAGAAGTTGATGGTTTTTGCCAGGTCAAGCTGGAGGATCAGGTATCCCTGTCTGTTGCCATCTCAGCAGGAGGATCAGGCTTTGCTGGCGGTTGCCAGGTCAAGCAGGAGGATCAGATGTTGCTGGTTGTTGCCAGGTCATGTAGGAGGGTCAGATGTTGCTGGTTGTTGCCAGGTCAAGCAGGAGGAGCAGGTGTTGCTGGTTGTTGCCAGGTCATGTAGGAGGGTCAGATGTTGCTGGTTGTTGCCAGGTCATGTAGGAGGGTCAGATGTTGCTGGTTGTTGCCAGGTCAAGCAGGAGGAGCAGGTGTTGCTGGTTGTTGCCAGGTCATGTAGGAGGGTCAGATGTTGCTGGTTGTTGCCAGGTCAAACAAGAGCGTCAGATGTTCATTAGTTGTTCCAAGGTCAATAAGATGATTAAGTGTTCCTGGTTGTTGCCAGGTCAACTAGAAGGATCAAATGTTGCAGGCTGTTCCAGGTCAAGCAGGAAGATCAGGTGTTGCTGAGTGTTGCCAGTCAAGCAGGAAGATCAGGTGTTGCTGAGTGTTGCCAGTCAAGCAGGAAGATCAGGTGTTGCTGAGTGTTGCCAGTCAAGCAGGAAGATCAGGTGTTGCTGAGTGTTGTCAATCAAGCAGGAAGATCAGGTGTTGCTGAGTGTTGTCTGTTAAGGAGGAAGATCAGGTGTTGCTGAGTGTTGCCAGGTCAAGCAGGAAGATCAGGTGTTGCTGAGTGTTGCCAGTCAAGCAGGAAGATCAGGTGTTGCTGAGTGTTGCCAGTCAAGCAGGAAGATCAGGTGTTGCTGAGTGTTGCCAGGTCAAGCAGGAAGATCAGGTGTTGATGAGTGTTGCCAGGTCAAGAATGAGCGTCAGGTGTTGTTGGTTTTTGCCGTGCCAAACAAGAGGGTCAGGTGTTATTGGTTGTTGCCAGGTCAGCAGGAGAATCAGGTGTTGCTGAGTGTTGCTAGGTCAGACAAGAGGGTCAGGTGTTAGTGGTTGTTGCCAGGTCAAACACGAGAATCGGGTGTTGCTGGTTGTCGTCAGGTCAATCAGATGGGTCAGGTGTTGCTGGTTATTGCCAGATCAAGCAGTAGGAGCAGGTGTTACTGGTTGTTGCCAGGTCAAGCAGGAGCATTAGGCGTTGCTGGCTGTTGCCAGGTCAAGCAGGAGGGTCAGGTGTTGTTAGTTGTTGCCAGGTCAAGTAGGAGGATCAGGTATTGCTCATTGTTGCCAGTTCAAGCACGGGGATCAGGTGTTGTTAGCTGTTGCCAGGTCATGCAGGTGGTTCAGGCGTCGCTGGTTGTTACCAGGTCAAGAAGGAGGTTCAGGTGTTGCTGGTCGCTGCCAGGTCAAACAAGAGGGTCAGACGTTCATAGTAGTTCCAAGGTCAACAGGAGGATTAATTGTTCCTGTTTGTTGCCAGGTCAACCAGAAGGGTCAGGTATTGCAAGTTGTAGCCAGGTCAGCAGGTGGGTCAGGTGTTGCTGAGTGTTGCTAGGTCAAGCAGGAGGATGAGGTGTTGTTGGTTGTTTCCAGGTCAGATTAGAGGGTCAGGTGTTATTGGTTGTTGCTACGTCAAGGAGGAGGATCAGGTGTTGCTGGTTGTTGCCAGGTCAAGGAGGAGGATCAGGTGTTGCTGGTTGTTGCCAGGTCAAGGAGGAGGATCAGGTGTTGCTGGTTGTTGCCAGGTCAAGGAGGAGGATCAGTTGTTGCTGGTTGTTGCCAGGTCAAGTAGGAGGGTCAGTTGTTGCTGGTTGTTGCCAGGTCAAGCAGGAGGGTCAGGTGTTGCTGGCTGTTGCCAGGTCAAGCAGGAGGATCAGATGTTGCTAGTTGTTGCCAGGTCAGCAGGAGGGTCAGGTAATCCTGGGACAGCATTTAGCTTTAAGTATGAGGAAACATTCAGCCAGCTGCTCACATCTCCTCCACAAGTAATCCAGTGCACTCATACACTGACGACTCAGCACTGCATTCATCCACATCCTTCAACTCTGCCTCCTTCCTCTCTTCTCTCACTCGATCTGTATCTCGTCTTGCCACAGCTTCCTCACTAAACTCAGACTTGGGCTGGATAACTTAGTGCGGTAAACAGAATCTTGTTAAGTTTAATGCCTCCAAAACCCGGTTTCTACCCATCTCTCTATCAAAAACTCCTCAACTCTCGTTTCTCTTTTGACGGTTCTGTAACATCCACTCTTTCTTGGAAACCCTACATTACAGGAATAGCTAAGTCTGCCTCTAAGAAACTGGGTGTCCTGTTTAGATGTCGAAACTTCTCTTCTAAACAGTTGCTCTGTTTATACAAGGGATTGATTCGGCCTTGTATGGAGTACTGCTCTCACATCTGGGGTGGTTTTAGCTCTGCATCCTTACTGGACAAAATCGAAAGCGGTCCGACTTATAAACTCTCCCTGGCTAACTTCCAAACTTGACCCCTTGCCCTACGCCGCAATGGTGGTTCACTTTCTCTCTTCTAAAGGTATTATTTTGGTTTTTGCTCCCGAGAGCTGGTTGCTTGTGTGCCTACACTGCTATCTAGATCACACAATACACGGCAAGCTACTGCATCACATGATGATTGTGTGGCCATGAGCAACTCAAGTGTGGGCCATTTTGATATCTGCTTCTTTCCCTACACGTCGAAGTTTGGAACTCTCTACAATCTCATGTCTTTCCCAGTGATTATGACCTGGCACATTTCAAAAGACAGGTCTTCCACTTTCTCGAAAAATCATATATATTTTCCCTTGTCTTATCTTTCTCTGTTTCATAATTCTCTCTTAATCAGGTTAAGGCCCGGCCTCTATGTCTACTTATGTCCGTGACTGGAGCCTCCAACATAAAACAAAAGATATATTTTTTTTTTTTTTTTTTTTTATACTTTGTCGCTGTCTCCCGCGTTTGCGAGGTAGCGCAAGGAAACAGACGAAAGAAATGGCCCAACCCCCCCCATACACATGTATATACATACGTCCACACACGCAAATATACATACCTACACAGCTTTCCATGGTTTACCCCAGACGCATCACATGCCTTGATTCAATCCACTGACAGCACGTCAACCCCGGTATACCACATCGCTCCAATTCACTCTATTCCTTGCCCTCCTTTCACCCTCCTGCATGTTCAGGCCCCGATCACACAAAATCTTTTTCACTCCATCTTTCCACCTCCAATTTGGTCTCCCTCTTCTCCTCTTTCCCTCCACCTCCGACACATATATCCTCTTGGTCAATCTTTCCTCACTCATCCTCTCCATGTGCCCAAACCACTTCAAAACACCCTCTTCTGCTCTCTCAACCACGCTCTTTTTATTTCCACACATCTCTCTTACCCTTACGTTACTCACTCGATCAAACCACCTCACACCACACATTGTCCTCAAACATCTCATTTCCAGCACATTGATCCTCCTGCGCACAACTCTATCAATAGCCCACGCCTCGCAACCATACAACATTGTTGGAACCACTATTCCTTCAAACATACCCATTTTTGCTTTCCGAGATGATGTTCACGACTTCCACACATTCTTCAAGGCCCCCAGAATTTTCGCCCCCTCCCCCACCCTATGATCCACTTCTGCTTCCATGGTTCCATCCGCTGCCAGATCCACTCCCAGATATCTAAAACACTTCACTTCCTCCAGTTTTTCTCCATTCAAACTCACCTCCCAATTGACTTGACCCTCAACCCTACTGTACCTAATAACCTTGCTCTTATTCACATTTACTCTTAACTTTCTTCTTCCACACACTTTACCAAACTCAGTCACCAGCTTCTGCAGTTTCTCACATGAATCCGCCACCAGCGCTGTATCATCAGCGAACAACAACTGACTCACTTCCCAAGCTCTCTCATCCCCAACAGACTTCATACTTGCCCCTCTTTCCAAAACTCTTGCATTTACCTCCCTAACAACCCCATCCATAAACAAATTAAACAACCATGGAGACATCACACACCCCTGCCGCAAACCTACATTCACTGAGAACCAATCACTTTCCTCTCTTCCTACACGTACACATGCCTTACATCCTCGATAAAAACTTTTCACTGCTTCTAGCAACTTTCCTCCCACACCATATATTCTTAATACCTTCCACAGAGCATCTCTATCAACTCTATCATATGCCTTCTCCAGATCCATAAATGCTACATACAAATCCATTTGCTTTTCTAAGTATTTCTCACATACATTCTTCAAAGCAAACACCTGATCCACACATCCTCTACCACTTCTGAAACCACACTGCTCTTCCCCAATCTGATGCTCTGTACATGCCTTCACCCTCTCAATCAATACCCTCCCATATAATTTACCAGGAATACTCAACAAACTTATACCTCTGTAATTTGAGCACTCACTCTTATCCCCTTTGCCTTTGTACAATGGCACTATGCACGCATTCCGCCAATCCTCAGGCACCTCACCATGAGTCATACATACATTAAATAACCTTACCAACCAGTCAACAATACAGTCACCCCCTTTTTTAATAAATTCCACTGCAATACCATCCAAACCTGCTGCCTTGCCGGCTTTCATCTTCCGCAAAGCTTTCACTACCTCTTCTCTGTTTTTTTTTTTTTTTTTTTTTTTTTTTTTTTTTTTTTATATAAATATATATATATATATTTATTTTTTATTTATATAAATATATATATATATATTTATATATATCCTACATCAGACCAAAACTAGAATATACATCTCAGGTTTGTGTACCGCACCTAAAGAGCAAATAGAGAAGGTACAGAGGAGGGCAAGAAAGACAGCACAAAATTTAAGAAATCTGAGTTACTAGCAGGAGATAAGAGGAAGGGATGACTCAAACACAACATTTAAGTTTCTGAGCCAGCAGTTTGGTGACGTTATCTGTGAACAGTTCTTGTTAAAAAACGCCACCACAGAACAGCCAGAGGCCATGACTTGAAATCATGCAAGAAACTTGTCAAGATGTGATGAAGAAATCTTATCGTATAAAATTGGTGGATAAAAGTGTTGAAAATGTGTTTGCCGACGTCATGCGAGAGTTTAAAACGTTGTATGAATGTTAAGAAAGTTCAAGATATGGGAATGCCCACGAGTGTAGAACTCCTTCCTCATACCATATATGATACGACGGGGTCCCTGCGAGGGTAGAACTCCCTCCTCCATACCATATATGATACGACGGGGTCCCCACGAGTGTAGAACTCCCTCCTCCGTACCATATATGATACGACGACGTCCCCACGAGTGTAGAACTCCCTCCTCCATACCATATATGATACGACGGGGTCCCCACGAGTGTAGAACTCCCTCCTCCGTACCATATATGATACGACGACGTCCCCACGAGTGTAGAACTCCCTCCTCCATACCATATATGATACGACGGGGTCCCCACGAGTGTAGAACTCCCTCCTCCGTACCATATATGATACGACGACGTCCCCACGAGTGTAGAACTCCCTCCTCCATACCATATATGATACGACGGGGTCCCCACGAGTGTAGAACTCCCTCCTCCGTACCGTACTGAGATGCAAATATACATACTGCATGGCCTGGCATGTGAACAGACGCAAACAGGACAGAGAACAACGTCCCGTCATTAAAGTGTGTGTGTGTATGGGGGGAGGGGGGTAGTTTCTGGGGGTCATGGGTGCATATGAGCGGTGGTGGGACGTCTGTGTTCACAGAGTGCAGATGGACGGGAAAAAGATGCTGGTCTGGTTTCCGGCCTTTGTGAGGGTCGCCGGTCATTTGGCGTGGGAGGGCGCTATCCGCTCCTCAAATGTAGACTGAGCTTAGTGCTTGTTGTGTGGCGACCTGAAGGCTGTTGGCGACTGTGAATTGTAGTTGACTGTGGACTGGGTATAGACTGTGTACTGGATAGAGACTGGATTTGGTAGGGACTGTGGAATGGGTAGGGATTGTGGAGTGGGTAGGAGGAGCTGTGGACTGGGTGGGACTGTAGACTGTGTATGGAATATAGACTGGGTAGGAGCTATAGACTGGCTAGATACTATGGACTGGGTTGGCTCTGTGGTCTGGGTGGGGACTGTGGACTGGATATGGACTGAGGACTGTGTAAGAGAACGTGGCATTACCCTGGGGGAAATTATGGTTGTGGAACTACAGGTCTTGCCCTGGGGGACGGGTAGGTTTGAACCCCTTTGTTCGAAACGTCAGAACATAATCATTCGAAACATGGTTCGCTCTTCTTGACTCCCTCTGATTGCCATAACTCTACCACCGTAATATACCAAGACGCATTGAGGAACGAAGCTTCGTGTCTTGGTGATGCTGGGTAAGGGCTTCTCACAGATGGAACGCAAAATTACACTGATTATATCTAATGATGAGAGACATACTCAGGTGCGATGATGAACCTGAATACAACTTATAATCCTGTGAAACAATTTTTCTTTGAAATCATGTTTATGTCTTTGATAAAAGAAATATATTGAGTGTTTGGTACATTCCCTGCGTGTCGTAGAAGGCAACTAAAAGGGGAGGGAGCGGGTGGCTGGGAATCCTCCCCTCTTTTTTTTTTTTTTTAATTTTCCAAAAGAAGGAATAGAGAAGGGGGCCAGGTGAGGATATTCTCTCAAAGGCCCAGTCCTCTTCCTCTGTTCTTAACGCTACCTCGCTAACGCGGGAAATGGCTAATAGTATGAAAGAAAGAAAGAATATATATATATATATATATATATATATATATATATATATATATATATATATATATTATACTTAGTCGCTGTCTCCTGCGTTAGTGAGGTAGCGCAAGGAAATAGACAAAAGAATGGCCCAACCCACCCACATACACATGTGTATACATAAACGCCTACACACGCACATATACATACCTATACATTTCAACCTATACATACATATACATACACAAACATATACATATATACATAGGTACATATCCATACTTGCTGCCTTCATCTATTCCCGTCGCCACACCACTACACATGAAAATGATACCCCTTTACCCCACGCTCGCGCGAGTTAGCGCTAGGAAAAGACAACAAAGGCCACATTCGTTCACATTCAGTCTCTAGCTGTCATGTGTAAAGCACCGAAACCACAGCTTCCTTTCCACATCCAGGCCCCACAAAACTTTCCATGATTTACCCCAGACGCTTCACAATCCATTGACAGCACGTCGACCCCGGTATACCACATCATTCCAATTCACTCTATTCCTTGTATGCCATTCATCCTCCTGTATGTTCAGGCCCCGATCGCTCAAAATATTTTTCACTCAATCCTTCCACCTCCAATTTGGTCTCCCACTTCTCGTTCCCTCCACCTCTGACACATACATCCTCTTTGTCAATCTTTCCTTACTCATTCTCTCCATGTGACCTTACCATTTCAATGCACCTTCTTCTGCTCTCTCAACCACACTCTTTTTGATACCACATATCTCTCTTACCCTTTCATCTCTTACTCGATCAAACTACCTCACACCATATATTGTCCTCAAACATTTCATTTCCAACACATGCACCCTCCTCCGCATAACCCTATCTATAGCCCACGCCTCGCAGCCATATAACATTGTTGGAACCACTATTCCTTCAAACATACCCATTTTTCCTGCCCGAGATAATGTTCTCGCCTTCCACACATTCTTCAACGCTCCTGAACCTTCGCCCCCTCCCCCACCCTGGGACTCACTTCCGCTTCCATGGTTCCAGCCACTGCTAAATCCACTCCCAGATATCTAAAACACTTCACTTCCTCCAGTTTTTCTCCATTCAAAACTTACCTCCTCATTAACCTGCCCCTCAACCTTATGAGCCTAATAACCTTGCTCTTATTCACATTTATTTTCAGCTTTCTTTTTTCACACACTTTACCAAACTCAGTCACCAACTTCTGCAGTTTCTCACCTAAATCAGCCACCAGCGCTGTATCATCAGCGAACAACAACTGACTCACTTCCCAAGTCCTGTCATCTACAACAGACTGCATACTTGCCCTTCTCTCCAAAACTTGCATCCACCTCCCTAACAACCCTATCCATAGAAAAATTAAACAGCCATGGAGACATCACACACCCCTGCCGCAAACCGTCATTCGCTGGGAACCAATCACCTTCCTCTCTTCCTACTCGTACACATGCCTTACATCCTTGATAAAAACTTTTCACTGCTTCTAGCAACTTACCTCCCACACCATATACTCTTAATACCTTCCGCAAAGCATCTCTATCAACTCTATCATATGCCTTCTCCAGATCCATAAATGCTACATACAGATCCATCTGTTTTTCTAAGTACTTCTCATATACATTCTTCAAAGCAAACACCTAACCACACATCCTCCACCACTTCTGAAACCACACTGCTCTTCCCCAATCTGATGCTCTGTACATGCTTTCACCCTTTCAATCAATACCCTCTCATATAATTTCCCAGGAATACTCAACAAACCTATACCTCTGTAATATGAACACACATTTATCCCCTTTACCTTTGTACAATGGCATTATGCATGCATTCCGCCAAATCCTCAGGCACTTCACCATGAACCATACATATATTGAATATCCTTACCAACCAGTCAACAACACAGTCACCCCTTTTTTAATAAATTCCACTGCAGTACCATCCAAAACCCGCTGCCTTGCCGGCTTTCATCTTCTGCAAAGCTTTTACTACCTCTTCTCAGTTTATCAAATCATTCTCCCTAACCCTCTCACTTTGCACACCACCTCGACCAAGACACTCTATATCTGCCACTCTATCATCTATCACATTCAAAAAACCTTCAAAATACTGACTTCATTTCTTCACATCACCTCTCTTTGTTATCACCTCCCCATTAGCACCCTTCACTGACGTTCCCATTTGTTCCCTTGTCTTAAGCACTTTGTTTACCTCCTTCCAAAACATATTTTTATTCTCCCGAAAATTTAATGATCCTCTCTCACCCTAACTCTCATTTGCCCTCTTTTTCACCTCTTGCACCTTTCTCTTGACCTCCTGCCTCTTTCTTTTATACATCTCCCGGTCATTTGCACTGTTTCCCAGCAAACTCGTCCAAATGCCTCTCTCTTCTCTTTCACTAATAATCTTACTTCTTCATCCCACTACTCACTACCCTTTTTAATCTGCTCACCTCCCACGCTTCTCATGCCACAGGCATCTTTTGCACAAGCCATCACTTCTTCCTTAAATACATCCCATTCCTACCCCACTCCCCTTACGTCCTTTGCTCTCATCTTTTTCCATTCTGCACTCAGTTTCTTCTGATACTTCCTCACACAAATCTCCTTCCCAAGCTCACTTACTTTCACCACTCTCTTCACACCAACATTCTCTCTTCTTTTCTGAAAACCTCTACAATTCTTCACCTTCGCCTCCACAAGATAATTATCAGACATCCCTCCAGTTGCATCTTTCAGCACATTAACGTCCAAAAGTCTCTCTTTCGCGCGCCTATCAATTAACACGTAATCCGGTAACGCCATCTCTCCTACTTACATACGTATACTTATGTATATCTCTTTTTTTAAACCAGGTATTCCCAGTCACCAGTCCTTTTTCAGCACACAAATCTACAAGCTCTTCACCATTTCCATTTACAACACTGAACACCCCATGTACACCAATTATTCCCTCAACTGCCACATTACTCACCTTTGCATTCAAATCACCCATCACTATAACCCGGTCTCGTGCATCAAAACTACTAACACACTCACTTAGCTGCTCCCAAAACACTTGCCTCTCGTGATCTTTCTTCTCATGCCCAGGTGCATATGCACCAATAATCACCCATCTCTCTCCATCCACTTTCAGTTTTACCCATATCAATATAGAGTTTACTTTCTTACACTCTATCACATACTCCCACAACTCCTGTTTCAGGAGTAGTGCTACTCGTACTACTGAAATGCGATATATATATCGCATTTCAGTATGAGTTCATACAATTTTACTTAACATCTAATTTTTCCATACATGGGGCACAACATGTTTCATGGAGACAGTCCACCTCATTAGGTGCCAGTACTTAACAAAGTTATCTAAATCCCAACGCCACACTTCATTTTCACCGTCCAACACCAACACCAAGCACTGTCTGCTTTGTCTGGTCGTAACTGTTGTAAGAGAGAGTGATTAAGAGGGGTCAAGTGGCGGTGGTTGACCTGGGTGGCAGGGTGTCTTGAACAATTCTTTATATATATATATATATATATATATATATATATATATATATATATATATATATATATATATATATATATATATATATATATTCGTGTTTTGTCAATTCTCTCATAATTATTTGGTTAATGATAGGATGGGCTTTAAAATCGCCTGGGAACAAATTAAAGTCCATATTATTAGCAAAAAACACAGATTCAATGATGTTGCGTGTGGCATAATCAGCATAGGGGTATAAGATAACGGGTATTTCAAGATCAATGGGGTGATAATTTTCACGACGATGTTTAGCGATCGCATTTTTGTGGTCATCCCTCCTCCGCACAACCCTATCTACAGTATAGCCCACGCCTCGCACTATTCCTTCAAACATACCCATTTTTGCTTTCCGAGATAATGTTCTCGATTTCCACACATTCTTCAACGCTCCCTGAACCTTCGCCCCCTCCCCCACCCTGTGACTCACTTTCGCTTCCATAGTTCCACTCACTGCTAAGCTCACTCCCAGATATCTAAAACACTTCACTTCCTCCAGCTTTTCTCTATTCAAACTTACCTCCAAATCAACTTGTCCCTCAACCCTACTGAACCTAATAATCTTGCTCTTATTAACATTTACTCTCAACTTTCTTCTTTCACACATTTTACCAAACTCAGTCGCCAACTTCTGCAGTTTCTCACCCGAATCAGCCACCAGCGTTGTATCATCAGCGAACAACAATTGACTCACTTCCCAGGCCCTCTCATCCACAACAGACTGCATACTTGCCCCTCTCTCCAAAACTCTTGCATTCACCTTCCTAACAACCCCATCCATAAACAAATTAAACAACTATGGAAACATCACACCCCTGCCGCAAACCTACATTCACTGAGAACCAACCACTTTCCTCTCTTCCTACACGTACACATGCCTTACATCCTCGATAAAAACTTTTCACTGATTCTAACAACTTGCCTCCCACACCATATATTCTTAATACCTTCCACAGAGCATCTCTGTCAATTCTATCATATGCCTTCTCCAGATCCATAAATACTACATACAAATCCATTTGCTTTTCTAAGTATTTCTCACATACATTCTTCAAAGCAAACACCTGATCCACACATCCTCTACCACTTCTGAAACCACACTGCTCTTCCCCAATCTGATGCTCTGTACATGCCTTCACCCTCTCAATCAATACCCTCCCATATGATTTACCAGGAATACTCAACAAACTTATATGTATATATACATAGAGAGAGAGAGAGAGAGAGAGAGAGAGAGAGAGAGAGGTTGGAATAAAAGAGAAAAAGAAAAGAGTACAAGTGATACAACATACTTTATCATTACTAGTAGTACTTACTGTTGTTACGTTATCATTACTAGTAGTACTAACTGTTGTTACGTTATTATTACTAGTGGTACTTACTGTTGTTACGTTATTATTACTAGTGGTACTTACTGTTGTTACGTTATTATTACTAGTAGTACTTACTGTTGTTACGTTATTATTACTAGTGGTACTTACTGTTGTTACGTTATTATTACTAGTGGTACTTACTGTTGTTACGTTATTATTACTAGTAGTACTTACTGTTGTTACGTTATTATTACTAGTGGTACTTACTGTTGTTACGTTATTATTACTAGTAGTACTTACTGTTGTTACGTTATTATTACTAGTGGTACTTACTGTTGTTACGTTATTATTACTAGTAGTACTTACTGTTGTTACGTTATTATTACTAGTGGTACTTACTGTTGTTACGTTATTATTACTAGTGGTACTTACTGTTGTTACGTTATTATTACTAGTGGTACTTACTGTTGTTACGTTATTATTACTAGTGGTACTTACTGTTGTTACGTTATTATTACTAGTGGTACTTACTGTTGTTACGTTATTATTACTAGTAGTACTTACTGTTGTTACGTTATTATTACTAGTGGTACTTACTGTTGTTACGTTATTATTACTAGTGGTACTTACTGTTGTTACGTTATTATTACTAGTAGTACTTACTGTTGTTACGTTATTATTACTAGTGGTACTTACTGTTGTTACGTTATTATTACTAGTAGTACTTACTGTTGTTACGTTATTATTACTAGTAGTACTTACTGTTGTTACGTTATTATTACTAGTAGTACTTACTGTTGTTACGTTATTATTACCAGTAGTACTTACTGGAGATTATTATTTGATGGTTGATAATGCTCAAGTGAGATTACCATGGGGGGGCCATAGCCATGGTTTAAGCAAGACCTCCTGATTAACACGTTAATAACCCAACTAGGCCAATGGACTGCCACGCATACTTTGACTACTCACTTTCCTGTGGGCTAAGGAAAAAGCCAATAACCTTCTTCCATTTAATACTTAAATAGAACAGCATGAGTCTACATAACATGACAATCTCAACATGTCACTGGTTACAACACTGCTAACATGATCCGTCACCATGAATGGCTCCGGACATTATTCCATTAAAACATCTAAGGCTACTCACAGTATCAGAAGTAATGTGGCATCCATCTTAACACAAGTGCACACGGTAACTAAACATACTAATTCACAATAGCAAGGGACGTCTTGTTCTCTGATGCTAACAGTTCCCTTTAGTGGTTCACTCTGCAACACATGTTCTCAGCTGGATTATTTTTTTTTGGAGTCGCTGGACTGCAGCAGCCAGGTCTCTGGGCGTGTGTGTGTCTGTGGCCAAGGGATGGATCCTCCTCCTCCTCCACGTCAGGTCGGTGCGTGGCTCACGTTCCACGCAACGCTGCACCGTACCGTGCCCGCTGGGGCAAGCTCGCCACAAACACGTCTTGAAGACTCTTCCTCCCAACTGGGACCCTGGCTGGTGCCCTACAGATGCTTGACCCAAACGGGTGCTCGGGCTAAACACCTGCTCGGGCCAAACACCTGCTCGGGCCAAACAGATGCTCGGGCCAAACACCTGCTCGGGCCAAACACCTGCTCGGGGCAAACTCCTGTTCGGGCCAAAAAGGTGCCCTGTTGGAACTGAAGTTACAAGTGTCTCTTCTAGATATATTATTGGCTCGTTACGCCTCACAGGGGAACGAGCCTTGCACACTGTATAAAGACACCTTTTGGAACGCATCGAGATGTGGCTCAGCGGGATTTCCTAGTGGATCTTGAATGCTAGCGCCCCCCACCGGGCTGTGTAACTGTCTCCAAGAAGACTGGATACTCACCGACACTATGACTCGTCTGTCTACTGTGTGACCCGGAATCATGTTAGGTTTCCAAGACGATCATTTCAATTTCCCTGATTAATTACTTCACTACGTCACTTTGTCACCTTTCCACACTCGATACATTTTCGTGGTGTCATTATTTCAAACTGTATAACTATGTAGTCTTATCTGAGCGACGTAAATAGTAAACTTTTGCACTTGGCTTAATCCTGTATGAGACCTGCTATGGACGAGGACATGGCCCTTATGAGTTTAACAATTTAATTTCTTATAATTAACCTACAGCTATACTCACGATACATGCCACGGGTTAGTTCACGCAATAATTCCTTACCTTATCCTTACAATATGATAATTTGCTCCTTATTAGCTAAATGATATTACAAGCCCATAACTGGCATAATTCTTCCCTCCCGCAGGAGGGATGTGGCTGCGGGTTTGAGAGGGGAGTGTGTCAGCCTCCCGCATCACCTCACAGTCCCCCATCACTCGTGACCCTGCGAGGTTGCCACAGTTCGTAGCCATCCCTCCATACTGTACCTCTAGTGATATTGTATATCATATACTTACTTGCAAGTTATAACATTACCAATATATATCAAGTCACAACTATACGTCACTATTATTAAACTATCATACAGGTTAGATAAATGTGACAACACTGGAGACCATCTGGTTCCTTGTTCCGTCGGGGTTTGTTCTAACCGACGGAGGCGTGACCGCGCGATGACTTTATGCACACAGTCGGATCTGTCCCTGTCAACCGCGTCTACCCTTTTACTTTATATATATATATATATATATATATATATATATATATATATATATATATATATATATATATATATATATATATATATATTTAATTTTCCAAAAGAAGGAACAGAGAAGGGGGGCCAGGTGAGGATATTCCCTCAAAGGCCCAGTCCTCTGTTCTTAACGCTACCTCGCTATAGCGGGAAATGGCGAATAGTATGAAAAAAAAAAAAAAAAAAAAATATATATATATATATATGTGTGTGTGTGTGTGTGTGTGTGTGTGTGTATGTGTGTGTGTAATTGTACTTCAATTTCTAATAGGGAAAACAGGAGTCATGCGGGGAGTGCTCATACTCCTCGAAGGCTCAGATTGGGGTGTCTGAATCTGTGTGAGTGTAACCAAGATGATAAGAAAGGAGAGATAGGTAGTATGTTTGAGGAAAGAAACCTGGATGTTCTGACCCTGAGTGAAACAAAGCTCAAGGGTAAAGGGGAAGAATGGTTTGGAAAAGTCTTGGAAGTAAAGTCAGGGGTTGGTGAGAGGACTAGAGCTAAGGAAGGAGTAACACTACTCCTGAAGCAAGGGTTGTGGGAGTGTGTGATGGAGTGTAAGAAAGTAAATTCTAGATTGATGTGGGTAAAACTGAAAGTGGATGGCGAGAGATGGGTGATTATTGTGGCCTATTCACCTGGTCATGAGAAGAAAGATCATGAGAGGCAAGTGTTTTGGGGGCAGCTAAATGAGTGTGTCAGCAGCTTTGGTGCACGAGACCGGGTATTAGTGGTGGGTGATTTAAATGCGAAGGTGAGTAATGCGGCAGTTAAGGGTATAATTGGCGTACATGGGTATTCTGTGTTTTCAGTGGAAATGGTGAGGAGCTTGTGGATTTGTGTGCTGAAAAAAAGACTGGTGATTAGAAATACCTGGTTTAAGAAGAGAGATATAGAAAAGTATACATATGTGAGTAGGAGAGATGGGCAAAGGGCGTTATTGAATAACGTGTAAATTGATAGGCGTTTGAAAGAGAAACTTTTGAATGTCAGTGTGCTGAGAGAGGCAGCTGGGGGGATGTCTGATCACTATCTTGAGGCGATGGTGAAGATTTGAAGAGGTTTCAAAAAAAAAAGAGAGAATGTTGGGGAGAAGAGAGTAGTGAGATTATGTGAGCTTGGAAAGGACACTTGAGTGAGGAAGTGTCAGGAGAGCGTGAGTGCAGAATGGCAAAAGGTGAGACCAAATGTCGTGACGGGAGCGGGTGAGGAATGGGATGTATTTAGGGAAGCAGTGATGGCATGTACAAAAGATGCCTGTGGCATGAGAAAGGTGGGAGGTGGGCAGAGTAGAAAGGGTAGTGAGTGGTCGTATGAAGCAGTAAACTTGTTATTGAAAGAGAAAAGAGAGGCATTTGGACAATACTTACAATACACACTTTTCCAAACTCCGCCACCAACTTCTGCCGTTTCTCACTCTAATCAGACACTAAAGCTGTATCATCGACGAACTACAATTGACTCACTTCCCAGGCCTTCTCATCCCCAACAGAGTGCATACTTGCCCCTCTCTCCAAAACTTTGCATTTACCTCCCTAACCACCCCATCCATAAACAAATTAAACAACCATGGGGCCACCACATACACCTGCCGTGGACCGACATTCACTGGGAACGAATCACTCCCCTCTCTTCCTACTCGTACACACGCCTTACATCCTTGGTAATAACTTTCCACTGCTTCTAGCAACTTACCTCCCACACCATACAATCTTAGAACCTTCCTCAAAGCATCCCTATCAAATCTATCATATGTCTTCTCCAGATCCATAAATGCTATATACAAATCCATCTTTTTATCCAAGTATTTCTCACACACATTCTTCAAAGCAAACAGATGATCCACACATCCTCTACCACTTCTGAAACCATATATATATATATATGTGTGTGTGTGTGTGTGTGTGTGTGTGTGTGTAGGAAAATAATAGCTTTTACTAATAATGTTCTATATCAAATGGTCCACGTTGGATTTCGCACTGCCCTCAAGGCCGAGTGCTGCCACATTAAGACGTGTGGTCACCTCTGAGTAGCGAGAGTCCCATGTAGCGACGCTGAGCCTTGAGCAGCGGGGCGGCCTCTTGTTGGCTAGGCTTAGGCTTACCCTTGGGTCCAGAGCCTTTGATCATAAGGGACCTACGTTATAACCTGAGGCGTCTATTTCGAGCCAGTGTGGTTAGATCAGTGTCGTTTATAGGGATGGGCTGGCCATTGGTGGCCTCGGTGTGATTTTCAGGGTTAACGCGCGGACCATAAATTCTTGGACAGATAATGAAGTGCCTCCACAAAATTTTTTGGGGGGGTTTCTTGATGCCATGGTTCGGCCCTGAAAATGTATATACAAGCGAAAAATAATTATATATATATATATATATATATATATATATATATATATATATATATATATATATATATATATATTTATATATATTCTTTCTTTTTTCTTTTAAACTATTCGCCATTTCCCGCGTTAGCGAGGTAGCGTTAAGAACAGAGGACTGGGCCTTTGAGGGAATATCCTCACGTGGCCCCCTTCTCTGTTCCTTCTTTTGGAAAATTGAAAAAAAATAATGAGAGGGGAGGATTTCCAGCCCCCCGCTCCCTCCCTTTTAGTCGCCTTCTACGACACGCAGGGAATACGTGGGAAGTATTCTTTCTCCCCTATCCCCAGGGATAATATATATATATATATATATATATATATATATATATATATATATATATATATATATATATATATATATATATTCCCTTTTTTAATTGAGAAAAAAGAAATCATAGGCCTAAATGGAAGAGGTGATCAGGTATGTGCATAAAACCGACATATTCAAATCTGGTAACGGCCTTTTGTTTTCGCCTTCAAGATAGTGTTACAAGTGATGTCACCCCTATTGTAGAAGTGCAGAGGGGTGAAGGTTCCCCCCTCCTTCTGTCCCGCTCCACTAGGGTGTTTCTCCCTGCAGGAGGTGGCTGGGGGAGCAGGCTGCCTTGGCGCCCCTCTGTCAACAAAGATCAGCTGATGCGGTGGTGTGTGTCGGCCGCCTACGTCACCCGAGGCGCCCCGGGGGCCACGTGTGGCGGCGGGAGTCGACCCTCGCCAGGGTAACACCTCATATTCACATCCATGACGTGGGTCAGCAGTAATGTGGCCAGCCAGGTGTCCACGACAGATGGAATAAACCTCTGAAATGAACAGTTTAAGGTAGAATGAAGTTTATCTGAAATGAATCTTTGAAATATACAGTTTACGTCAGAATAAAGTTATATTTGAAACAAACTTTTGAAATATACAGTTTACGGCAGAATAAAGTTATATTTGAAACAAACTTTTGAAATATACAGTTTACGTCAGAATAAAGTTATCTTTGAAATAAACCTTTGAAATATACAGTTTACGTCAGAATAAAGTTATCTTTGAAATAAACCTTTGAAATATACAGTTTACGTCAGAATGAAGTTTATCTGAAATGAATCTTTGAAATATACAGTTTACGTCAGAATAAAGTTATCTTTGAAATAAACAGTTTACGTGAGAATAAAGTTATCTTTGAAATAAACCTTTGAAATATACAGTTTACGTCAGAATGAAGTTATATTTGAAACAAACTTTTGAAATATACAGTTTACGGCAGAATAAAGTTATCTTTGAAATAAACCTCTGAAACGAACAGTTTAGGGCAGAATAAAGATATCTTTGAAATATACAGTTTACGTCAGAATAAAGTTATCTTTGAAATAAACCTCTGAAACAAACAGTTTACGTCAGAATAAAGTTATCTTTGAAATATACAGTTTACGTCAGAATAAAGTTATCTTTGAAATAAACCTTTGAAATATACAGTTTACGAAAGAATAAAATTATTTTTTTTCAAGAAGGATAAAGGACTTTAGGGATGAGATGAAGAGAAAGAAAAAATGATAATGAGTAAATGTCAATTTACTTTTGTTTAAATTCTTTTAAGGAAAGTTTTTTTTTGTTTGTTATTGTTTATGGAGGAATACGCCTCCAGTACCGTGGGAGTCCTAGAGGCCCTACGCCGGTGCGTGGCTACACCAAGCATCTGCTTGTGTCCAGGACTTGGTTATCCCAAAGACTTGGTCATACCAAAGACTTGGTTATACTAAGGACTTGGTCATGCCAAGGACTTGGTCATACCAAAGACTTGGTTATACTAAGGACTTGGTCATACCAAGGACTTGGTCATACCAAAGACTTGGTTATACTAAGGACTTGGTCATACCAAGGACTTGGTCATACCAAAGTCTTGGTTATATCAAAGACTTGGTCATACCAAGGACTTGGTCATACCAAAGTCTTGGTTATATCAAAGACTTGGTCATACCAAGGACTTGGTCATACCAAAGACTTGGTTTTACCAAGGACTTGGTCATACCAAAGACTTGGTCATACCAAAGACTTGGTCATACCAAAGACTTGGTCATACCAAAGACTTGGTCATACCAAGGACTTGGTCATACCAAAGACTTGGTCATACCAAGGACTTGGTCATACCAGTTATTTGGTTATACCAAGGACTTGGTCATATATTACAAACGTCTAAATCTTGCCTTGAAAGATATAGTTTGTATTGAAAGATAAAGTTTATATTGATAGATATAGATTGTATCAGTATAAGTCAGAAAACTATTTTGAGAAGTATATTGTGACCCCTGCCTCTGTGGTCATGTTCAGGGTCACCGTACTGTGGTGTGAGCCTGAAGCTTCCGGCCCTCAGCCATCCCTCAGCCTTCACTGACAGGCCCTCAGCCCTCACTGACAGGCCCTCAGCCTTCCCTCAGCCCTCACTGACAGACCCTCAGCCTTCCCTCAGCCCTCCCTCAGTCCTTAATGACAGGCCCTCAGCCCTCACTGACAAACCCTCAGCCCTCACTGACAGGCCCTCAGCCCTCCCTCAGCCCTCACTGACAGGCCCTCAGCCTTCCCTCAGCCCTCCCTCAGTCCTTAATGACAGGCCCTCAGCCCTCACTGACAAACCCTCAGCCCTTCCTCGGCCCTCACTGACAGGCCCTCAGCCTTCCCTCAGCCCTCACTGACAGGCCCTCAGCCTTCCCTCAGCCCTCACTGACAGGCCCTCAGCCCTCCCTCAGCCCTCACTGACAGGCCCTCAGCCCTCACTGACAGGCCCTCAGCCCTCCCTCAGCCCTCACTGACAGGCCCTCAGCCCTCACTGACAGGCCCTCAGCCCTCCCTCAGCCCTCACTGACAGGCCCTCAGCCCTCACTGACAGGCCCTCAGCCCTCACTGACGTCCTTTCCCTGACTGTGTACAATTACTGTAAAACCCAAGGCAGTCTTCAACACATGACTGGACGTTGTCCTGGTGGTTCCCACTGGCGTTATGGCTCTCATGACCAGGTGAAGCATCTAACACAGGTGACGGGGAAAGGGTAGGCCTCACCCATCTAACACAGGTGACGGGGGAAGGGTAGGCCTCACCCATCTAACACAGGTGACGGGGAAGGGTAGGGCTCACCCATCTAACACAGGTGACGGGGGAAGGGTAGGCCTCACCCATCTAACACAGGTGACGGGGAAAGGGTAGGCCTCACCCATCTAACACAGGTGACGGGGGAAGGGTAGGCCTCACCCATCTAACACAGGTGACGGGGAAGGGTAGGCCTCACCCATCTAACACAGGTGACGGGGGAAGGGTAGGCCTCACCCATCTAACACAGGTGACGGGGGAAGGGTAGGCCTCACCCATCTAACACAGGTGACGGGGGAAGGGTAGGCCTCACCCATCTAACACAGGTGACGGGGGAAGGGTAGGCCTCACCCATCTAACACAGGTGACGGGGAAGGGTAGGCCTCACCCATCTAACACAGGTGACGGGGGACGGATAGGGCTTACCCATCTAACACAGGTGACGGGGAAAGGGTAGGGCTTACCCATCTAACACAGGTGACGGGGGAAGGGTAGGCCTCACCCATCTAACACAGGTGACGGGGGAAGGGTAGTCCTCACCCATCTAACACAGGTGACGGGGGACGGATAGGCCTCACCCATCTAACACAGGTGACGGGGGAAGGATAGGCCTCACCCATCTAACACAGGTGACGGGGGAAGGGTAGGGCTTACCCATCTAACACAGGTGACCGGGGAAAGGGTAGGGCTTACCCATCTAACACAGGTGACGGGGGAAGGATAGGGCTTACCCATCTAACACAGGTGACGGGGGAAGGGTGGGGCTTACCCATCTAACACAGGTGACGGGGGAAGGGTAGGGCTCACCCATCTAACACAGGTGACGGGCGAAGGGTAGGGCTCACCCATCTAACACAGGTGACGGGGGACGGATAGGGCTCACCCATCTAACACAGGTGACGGGGAAAGGGTAGGCCTCACCCATCTAACACAGGTGACGGGGGAAGGGTAGGCCTCACCCATCTAACACAGGTGACGGGGGAAGGGTAGGGCTCACCCATCTAACACAGGTGACGGGGGAAGGGTAGGGCTTACCCATCTAACACAGGTGACGGGGGAAGGGTAGGGCTCTCCCATCTAACACAGGTGACGGGGGAAGGGTAGGCCTCACCCATCTAACACAGGTGACGGGGGAAGGGTAGGCCTCACCCATCTAACACAGGTGACGGGGGAAGGGTAGGCCTCACCCATCTAACAGAGGTGACGGGGAAAGGGTAGGCCTCACCCATCTAACACAGGTGACGGGGAAAGGGTAGGCCTCACCCATCTAACACAGGTGACGGGGAAAGGGTAGGCCTCACCCATCTAACACAGGTGACGGGGGAAGGGTAGGGCTCACCCATCTAACACAGGTGACGGGGGACGGATAGGGCTAACCCATCTAACACAGGTGACGGGGGAAGGATAGGGTTCACCCATCTAACACAGGTGACGGGGGAAGGGTAGGCCTCACCCATCTAACACAGGTGACGGGGGAAGGGTGGGGTTCACCCATCTAACACAGGTGATGGGGGACGGATTACATAGATAAGGAAGGATTGACTGGCCTCTGATGCTATCTATGCCACAACTCTATCACCACAGAGAGAGTCCTTCTGTGTTCCCCCACAGGTCACCCACACACACACACAGACGTAAAGGCCAATAATACAGTTCTTTATAACCACAAACTCTAGTGCCATATGGGGAAGTAGGACCAGGGGAAGAGGGTGAGAGAAGTGACATAGGTCGACGGTGACATAGGAAATGATTATTCTGGTGAGGTGGGTGACCTCGAGACGTGCGCGTCACGGCTCGTACTTCGTCCTCCTCCCTGACGTGGTCTTCTATCCTCGGTGTCGTCGTTCAACCTTCGAACTCGTAAAAAAAACACATTGACTATCTGACAGTGAGCGACGATAGATGGCTTCCACCTCCTCATAACAAACTCGGTCATGATGAATGGAAATTAGTTCACCGAACAGAATACGTATCCGACCTCAGACCTACGCTATCCTACGCTACTGAAGACGTATACAACCTCAGCTATAGACGCACCGACCAATAACCAAACCTTGTTGTGTGCCAGCTGATAAACACTCCTCTGACCTCCAGTGATGATGAGCAGGTTCCACAATAATGTTGATGGCCAGTAGGTTCCCCCAGCAGTGTTGATGGCCAGGCCACCAGGTTCCCCAGCAGTGTTGATGGCCAGCAGGTTCCCCAGCAGTGTTGATGGCCAGCAGGTTCCCCAGCAGTGTTGATGGCCATCAGGTTCCCCAGCAGAGTTGATGGCCAGCAGGTTCCCCAGCAGTGTTGATGGCCATCAGGTTCCCCAGCAGTGTTGATGGCCAGCAGGTTCCCCAGCAGTGTTGATGGCCAGCAGGTTCCCAAAAGTGTTGATGACCACCAGGTTCCGTAGCAGTGTTGATGGCCAGTAGGTTCCCAAAAGTGTTGATGGCCACCAGGTTCCCCAGCAGTGTTGATGGCCAGTAGGTTCCCCAGCAGTGTTGATGGCCACCAGGTTCCCCAGCAGTGTTGATGGCCAGTAGGTTCCCCAGCAGTGTTGATGGCCAGCAGGTTCCCCAGCAGTGTTGATGGCCAGTAGGTTTCCCCAGCAGTGTTGATGGCCAGTAGGTTCCCAAGCAGTGTTAATGGCCAGCAGGTTCCCCAGCAGTGTTGATGGCCAGTAGGTTCCCCAGCAGTGTGATGGCCATAGGTTCCCCAGCAGTGTTGATGGCCAGCTAGGTTTCCCCAGCAGTGTTGATGGCCCAGCTGGTTCCCCCTAGCAGTGTTGATGGCCAGGCCAGCAGGTTCCCCAGCAGTGTTGATGGCCACCAGGTTCCCCAGCAGTGTTGATGGCCAGCAGGTTCCCCAGCAGTGTTGATGGCCAGGCCAGCAGGTTCCCCAGCAGTGTTGATGGCCAGGCCATCAGGTTCCCCAGCAGTGTTGATGGCCAGGCCAGCAGGTTCCCCAGCAGTGTTGATGGCCAGCAGGTTCCCCAGCAGTGTTGATGGCCATGCCAGCAGGTTCCCCAGCAGTGTTGATGGCCACCAGGTTCCCCAGCAGTGTTGATGGCCAGCAGGTTCCCCAGCAGTGTTGATGGCCAGGCCAGCAGGTTCCCCAGCAGTGTTGATGGCCACCAGGTTCCCCAGCAGTGTTGATGGCCAGCAGGTTCCCCAGCAGTGTTGATGGCCAGGCCAGCAGGTTCCCCAGCAGTGTTGATGGCCAGCAGGTTCCCCAGCAGTGTTGATGGCCAGCAGGTTCCCCAGCAGTGTTGATGGCCACCAGGTTCCCCAGCAGTGTTGATGGCCAGCAGGTTCCCCAGCAGTGTTGATGGCCAGGCCAGCAGGTTCCCCAGCAGTGTTGATGGCCAGCAGGTTCCCCAGCAGTGTTGATGGCCAGCAGGTTCCCCAGCAGTGTTGATGGCCAGCAGGTTCCCCAGCAGTGTTGATGGCCAGGCCACCAGGTTCCCCAGCAGTGTTGATGGCCAGGCCAGCAGGTTCCCCAGCAGTGTTGATGGCCAGTAGGTTCCCCAGCAGTGTTGATGGCCAGCAGGTTCCCCAGCAGTGTTGATGGCCACCAGGTTCCCCAGCAGTGTCGATGGCCACCAGGTTCCCCAGCAGTGTCGATGGCCACCAGGTTCCCCAGCAGTGTTGATGGCCACCAGTTCCCCAGCAGTGTTGATGGCCAGGCCAGCAGGTTCCCCAGCAGTGTTGATGGCCAGCAGGTTCCCCAGCAGTGTTGATGGCCGGGCCAGCAGGTTCCCCAGCAGTGTTGATGGCCACCAGGTTCCCCAGCAGTGTTGATGGCCGGGCCAGCAGGTTCCCAGCAGTGTTGATGGCCAGGCCACCAGGTTCCCCAGCAGTGTTGGTGGCCACCAGGTTCCCCAGCAGTGTTGATGGCCAGGCCACCAGGTTCCCCAGCAGTGTTGATGGCCAGCAGGTTCCCCAGCAGTGTTGATGGCCAGCAGGTTCCCCAGCAGTGTTGATGGCCACCAGTTCCCCAGCAGTGTTGATGGCCAGGCCAGCAGGTTCCCCAGCAGTGTCGATGGCCACCAGGTTCCCCAGCAGTGTTGATGGCCAGCAGGTTCCCCAGGAGTGTTGATGGCCAGGCCACCAGGTTCCCCAGGAGTGTTGATGGCCAGGCCACCAGGTTCCCCAGCAGTGTTGATGGCCAGGCCACCAGGTTCCCCAGCAGTGTTGATGGCCAGCAGGTTCCCCAGCAGTGTTGATGGCCACCAGGTTCCCCAGCAGTGTTGATGGCCAGCAGGTTCCCCAGCAGTGTTGATGGCCAGGCCAGTAGGTTCCCCAGCAGTGATGATGGCCAGCAGGTTCCCCAGCAGTGTTGATGGCCAGGCCAGCAGGTTCCCCAGCAGTGTCGATGGCCACCAGGTTCCCCAGCAGTGTTGATGGCCACCAGGTTCCCCAGCAGTGTTGATGGCCAGGCCAGCAGGTTCCCCAGCAGTGTTGATGGCCACCAGGTTCCCCAGCAGTGTTGATGGCCAGGCCAGCAGGTTCCCCAGCAGTGTTGATGGCCACCAGGTTCCCCAGCAGTGTTGATGGCCAGGCCAGCAGGTTCCCCAGCAGTGTTGATGGCCAGCAGGTTCCCCAGCAGTGTTGATGGCCAGCAGGTTCCCCAGCAGTGTTGATGGCCAGCAGGTTCCCCAGCAGTGTTGATGGCCAGGCCAGCAGGTTCCCCAGCAGTGTTGATGGCCAGGCCAGCAGGTTCCCCAGCAGTGTTGATGGCCACCAGGTTCCCCAGCAGTGTTGATGGCCAGCAGGTTCCCCAGCAGTGTTGATGGCCAGCAGGTTCCCCAGCAGTGTTGATGGCCAGCAGGTTCCCCAGCAGTGTTGATGGCCACAGGTTCCCCAGCAGTGTTGATGGCCAGTAGGTTCCCCAGCAGTGTTGATGGCCAGCAGGTTCCCCAGCAGTGTTGATGGCCAGCAGGTTCCCCAGCAGTGTTGATGGCCAGCAGGTTCCCCAGCAGTGTTGATGGCCAGCAGGTTCCCCAGCAGTGTTGATGGCCAGCAGGTTCCCCAGCAGTGTTGATGGCCAGCAGGTTCCCCAGCAGTGTTGATGGCCAGTAGGTTCCCCAGCAGTGTTGATGGCCAGTAGGTTCCCCAGCAGTGTTGATGGCCAGCAGGTTCCCCAGCAGTGTTGATGGCCAGCAGGTTCCCCAGCAGTGTTGATGGCCAGGCCAGTAGGTTCCCCAGCAGTGTTGATGGCCAGGCCAGGTTCCCCAGCAGTGTTGATGGCCACCAGGTTCCCCAGCAGTGTTGATGGCCAGCAGGTTCCCCAGCAGTGTTGATGGCCAGCAGGTTCCCCAGCAGTGTTGATGGCCAGCAGGTTCCCCAGCAGTGTTGATGGCCAGGCCAGCAGGTTCCCCAGCAGTGTTGATGGCCAGTCCAGCAGGTTCCCCAGCAGTGTTGATGGCCATCAGGTTCCCCAGCAGTGTTGATGGCCAGCAGGTTCCCCAGCAGTGATGATGGCCAGCAGGTTCCCCAGCAGTGTTGATGGCCAGCAGGTTCCCCAGCAGTGTTGATGGCCAGTAGGTTCCCAAGCAGTGTTGATGGCCAGCAGGTTCCCCAGCAGTGTTGATGGCCAGCAGGTTCCCCAGCAGTGATGATGGCCAGCAGGTTCCCCAGCAGTGTTGATGGCCATCAGGTTCCCCAGCAGTGTTGATGGCCAGCAGGTTCCCCAGCAGTGATGATGGCCAGTAGGTTCCCCAGCAGTGTTGATGGCCAGCAGGTTCCCCAGCAGTGTTGATGGCCAGTAGGTTCCCAAGCAGTGTTGATGGCCAGCAGGTTCCCCAGCAGTGTTGATGGCCAGCAGGTTCCCCAGCAGTGATGATGGCCAGCAGGTTCCCCAGCAGTGTTGATGGCCAGCAGGTTCCCCAGCAGTGTTGATGGCCAGCAGGTTCCCCAGCAGTGATGATGGCCAGTAGGTTCCCCAGCAGTGTTGATGGCCATCAGTTTCCCCAGCAGTGTTGATGGCCAGCAGGTTCCCCAGCAGTGTTGATGGCCAGCAGGTTCCCCAGCAGTGTTGATGGCCAGCAGGTTCCCCAGCAGTGTTGATGGCCAGCAGGTTCCCCAGCAGTGTTGATGGCCAGCAGGTTCCCCAGCAGTGATGATGGCCAGTAGGTTCCCCAGCAGTGTTGATGGCCATCAGGTTCCCCAGCAGTGTTGATGGCCATCAGGTTCCCCAGCAGTGTTGATGGCCAGCAGGTTCCCCAGCAGTGATGATGGCCAGTAGGTTCCCCAGCAGTGTTGATGGCCAGCAGGTTCCCCAGCAGTGTTGATGGCCAGCAGGTTCCCCAGCAGTGTTGATGGCCAGCAGGTTCCCCAGCAGTGATGATGGCCAGTAGGTTCCCCAGCAGTGTTGATGGCCAGCAGGTTCCCCAGCAGTGTTGATGGCCAGCAGGTTCCCCAGCAGTGATGATGGCCAGTAGGTTCCCCAGCAGTGTTGATGGCCAGCAGGTTCCCCAGCAGTGTTGATGGCCAGCAGGTTCCCCAGCAGTGTTGATGGCCAGCAGGTTCCCCAGCAGTGTTGATGGCCACCAGGTTCCCCAGCAGTGTTGATGGCCAGCAGGTTCCCCAGCAGTGTTGATGGCCATCAGGTTCCCCAGCAGTGATGATGGCCAGTAGGTTCCCCAGCAGTGATGATGGCCAGTAGGTTCCCCAGCAGTGTTGATGGCCAGCAGGTTCCCCAGCAGTGTTGATGGCCAGTAGGTTCCCCGGGTGACCTTGACTGGGGCCTGTGGCAACCGTGCCTGTTTTGGTAGTCGTGTTCCTGATGAAGGAGCCGCTGTGCCCACGGCTGACGTACGTCTCACAATTAATGTTCAAGGAAGAGACGTTGTCTCCTTCATGCTGGCATACTGGCTCTTTATCTTAGCGGATATATATATATATATATATATATATATATATATATATATATATATATATATATATATATATATATATATATATATATGTATATATTGTCACGAACTCAATACTTATTCAGGCCAGGTCGCCAGTAACATATCTGTTACAAATACTACTGACCCTTGTCTTGCAAGGGCGTTATAGATTTGTTGTTTCTCAACTCAGGATGACACAATGATAAAGTTATGGGATTGAATTAAAGACCAGCATTACATTAAATCTACTTATAATGAAAGAATTCAAGTGTACAAAGATAGGTACATAAATCAAGCATGAAACATTACGTTAACACTGAACATAAGATTTCAAGCCAGGAGATCTCTTTCTTGTGACAGTTACGCTTGACGTGACACAAATAACTTCATCGTTACACTTATCTAAACCTGATGTAACACAGTAAACACTTATAGCACAACAATCGGGTAACGGGCTTATAGCAGTAACGGCTTTATAGCACAGCACTCGGGTAACGGGCTTATAACACAGCAGGGCTTACAGGGTTACAGGGTTACGGGTTTACAGGCTACAGCAGGGGACACCAGCCACCTCGCTGGGCTAGAAGAGAGGAATCAAGTCTCAGCGGGTGTTGTGGGTACAAGAAGACAAGCGATCACCCTTGCTGCTATACAACCTTACATTTCGATTGGCTATAGAAATATAGGAGAAATTCTCATTGGTTAGAGGGTCCCAGAGTCTCGGCTAGTTACACTCTCGTAAAATGCTGGGTGGACAGAAACTCCGAGCCAGCCTCTGGCATCACTCCTCGCCCTGATAAGAAATAGATAACAACACACACGTCTTCTTAACAATATATATATATATATATATATATATATATATATATATATATATATATATATATATATATATATATATATATATATGAGAGAGAGAGAGGGTTGAACAGCTATGTCGTGTTGGCGAGGTGTTCGAGCTGGGGTGAGCGACGGCGACTTGATGATCCGAACCGAAGCGTCTCCTGCCTTCCTCGTGTCCAGCCTTGCCAGCCACTCCTACTCCACCATCCTCCCCGACCCACATCCTGGTCCACCATCCTCCCCGACCGACACCCTGCTCCACCATCCTCCCCGACCCACATCCTGGTCCACCATCCTCCCCGACCGACACCCTGGTCCACCATCCTCCCCGACCGACACCCTGCTCCACCATCCTCCCCGACCGACATCCTGGTCCACCATCCTCCCCGCCTGACACCCTGGTCCACCATCCTCCCCGACCGACACCCTGCTCCACCATCCTCCCCGACCGACACCCTGGTCCACCATCCTCCCCGACCGACATCCTGGTCCACCATCCTTCGCGCCAGTCTCCCCGGTCCATCACCCTCCCTGCTTGCCACTCCAGTCCATCACCTCCCTGCTCGTTAACCCGGTCCATAACCTTCCTGCTCGTTAACCCGGTCCATCACCTCCTTGCTCGTTAACCCGGTCCATAACCTCCCTGCTCGTTAACCCGGTCCATAACCTCCCTGCTCGTTAACCCGGTCCAACATCCTACCCAAGGCATGGGGAGTGAGGGGAGCCACAGGGCACATACAGCCACGCATTATGCTCTGTACTCCATTTGATGGACAGCCGACAGACGAGCTAATTGTCTCATGCAGACTTACGTGATGATAATACAAGTTACAGTGGTATGCTGAGGTGGCCCCATATATTCAGGACGTAGGTATAAGCATAGTATAGGATGAGTAAGCGCTCGTGTACACAGAGTTGAGTAATATATGAATTGGTTTACGATGGTGTGAGTTCAGGGTCCTCCGATGTGTCTCCATTGCCTGTGTCATGAGCCAAGTGTTGGATGATGAAAGGGGATTCACAGCGCTATACATGACCACTGGAATCATAGGCATTGAACAACCCACAGTAACCTAATGTGACCTACTCTCACTTCTCTGGTCAGAGATCAGCAAGTGAACATTTCCGACCATAACGTTAGGCAGAAGGCCTGCCACATCTGCCTTCCCAACAATGAACGAGCATGTATAGATCTCCCGGGGCCATGGCCATTGTATGGGAGCGACTTCGTTAAGACATTACCAAGGGTATAAAGTAACCAGTTCTGGGTTAGCGGACATTTACATAGATGATAAGACGGTGCCTGTAACACAGTGGTTAATGTTGTGACGTTCACGAACTTTGCAGGGCTGGAGATGTTAGCGTTAATGAAGTATTTATAGAACTCACAAATCGTGAGACCTGGAGGCCTAAAATCGATGATAGGAAGGCTCTCTCTCTTATGTATTGCTACAGTGTGTGTGTGTGTGTGTGTGTGTGTGTGTGTGTGTGTGTACGTATGTGATACTCCACAATAACTTACACCGAGTTGTATCTACACTCGGATCACGTTCTGCCTGCCAGATATATTTGTAACCCGACCCTAACCCTGACTGCTACACTGACACTGTGTCTCTAGTTCTGGTCTGGTGCTTACGACAGCAGTGTATCGGGCTACAGTAACTACATGTCATTGTATGTGATGCTTAGAGCTGCCTAGTCTCTCTGAGCATCTCTGAGTACAGAGTACGAAGTTGTCACCAATTGGTGCGACTCTACTTGTATTATTGAGGTGCTGATTTGACTTCGGAGGAGAGGAAAACCAAGGGAACCAAATCTCAAGTTCTCTGTCTCTGAAGAATGCTCAGTAAGATTTGTATGCGGTGGACAGTAACGTTACAAATTGGCTTAAAACGGTATAGAAAGCTGAGAGCTGCTCTGGAATCACAGATGAGGAGGCCATGATACGAGTCGTTGATTAGGTACCCCAGTGCCTTGTGGATCTCCACCAACTCACTTCGTGTTTGTGTTCTCCGCTAGTGGATACAACCACCTCCTCTCTTGCTTGCGACACACTTGCTCCTCTGTCTGAAGACGGAGTCCACTAGCCTCCCTGTCTGGAGACAGAGTCGATAGCCGGCCCTTCCAGTATCATGTAAGAAAACTTTAGCAAACACTAGGTCTCGAGTTAGGGACAAGTCATCTAACAAGGTGTTCATGGTTTCTTAATTCATGCTCGCATGCTATTGAGGATTCAACAGATCCTTTTTGAATACCTGAACTTGGTACATCTAAGTTTTAGTGGTCTTCCTGAGTTCAGTTTGAATGTAGGCAGGATCTGCAGGTGTGAGAAAGCTAGCGCCACCCAAGTTAAGATCCGAGAGGTGTATGGCATGGCAATCGATCACAGATCTGATGTACAGGTTATAGAATGTCATAACAACAGTGGTTATTATAACTCCACAGCCTTTTAAGGTACAAGAGCTTTGAGATATATACGGTAGTGTCGCAGGTGTTATTTCAGGTTATTAACACACATGGGATCTGGCGCCACACCTAAACTGCCTTCAACTGTAACACTTCACCTCCATCATTGTGGCTTTAGAAGAGGTTACATACAGTGTTAATCTTTTCACTGTTTGTGAGCATCTGAGGCTTACACGTCGAGATGACATGTCCTCACCGTAGTGAGGACTCAGCAAACTGTGTGAGGAAGTGTTACAGCAGGTGTGCTTCCAAGAGAGACATCATCTGCATAACTGATAACTGCTTCCTCGTCTGTGGTCGTCGGACATTACGTCAGTTTAAGGATCGTAACGTGAAAGAGAGGGCTGGGTATTCCGCCCTGTGAAGTACTAAGATCAAAGTATCTGGTGTCACACGTTGCTCCCCTAAACAAAGCTCCAGATCGTCTCTTACAGAGGGAGACTTGTATCCAGATGAGGAGCTTCCAAATGGCTCCAAGGGAGGTTAGGTGTTCATGTATGATGTCTCGGTTACCAACACCAGATGCATCTTTAACGACTACGAAGACAGTACAGCTGTGTACAGGGTACTCACTAAACTGCTGGGTTCTTCTGCCTAGGACATAACGACTGAAGTTTGAGAACGAGTAATTTCGAATGTGACACCTAAGTCTTGTAAGATATGACCAAAGCACAAAAGAAATTTGGCTGACATTGAAGATACAGTGCATCCGGTCACACCCATGGAGGTTAAGGTCTTAGCGCGTTATGAGCGTGTGAAAGGGAAGGTCAGTGGCTGTAAGGACATGTTTGAAGGGGCAGTAGTCCCAACAGTGTTCTCTGGTTGCCTCGGGTCTTGAATGCGAAGGAAAGGGAGAGAGTGATTGTAGAAGTAATGACACCTGAGGGCGAGAGGCGGGATGAGGGAGTTGATATTGTCAGAGAGAGGTGTGGTGAGCTATGCCTTACTGAGAGGGTCAACTAAGGTGTGCTGAAATGGTTCTGGCGTTTAGAGAGGATGAGTGAAGAGGGGCCGACGTAGAGGATGAACGTGTCGAAAGCGCAAGAGACGGACACTGAGTTGGAGATGGAGCACTATAGAGAAAGATGACGTGGGGTATCGGGGCCTGAATATTGTGGAAAACAAAAGGCGTGTGCTGATCTGAGGTATCGGGGCTTATATACTGTAGGGAGCGAGAGGCGTGCCTTGACTAAGAACAATTGGAACAAAGTAGCACATGGGAGGGTAGGAGCGGGGAAACTTGCTGTTCATGGCCTGGACCAGTGTGCAGGAAGTGACCAAGGTATACCACAGAGTCGTTTGTGGGCCATGACTGTGGCTGGTATGTACTCGTCACTGTTTATTATACGTGGCAAGTACAGACTGGAGGTGAGGCCGTTGCTCTTTTGTTTCTGACTACTTCGCTGGGTTGGGAAAGGCGATCATATATTAAGAATAAATATTATTATTATTATTATTATTATTGTCGTCCTGTTGTTCCATCGGTCCGCCACCCTCCTCCCACTTTCACCTGCCTATTGTGGCTGACGGAAGCGACTGCACTAAATAGTAAGGCGTGGCGACGTGTGTGCAGGCATACTTTCTTTTCCAAATGGTTTTGAAAACACAAGGTGTTGTGCACCATCCTCCTGGACACATGGTACGGAAACGCTACCAGATTGTGTAAGACACGGATGAACGGTACGTGAAACGGAACAAGTACGTCGAGCTGGTAAACAGGCTTCACACATCCTTACAGATGTAATCCATGGTATCATTCTTATGTATTCATTACTTCAATTCTACTGATGATGTTCTCTGGCTGTAAGTGGACAACAAACCAATTGTTTCTGGCAGGGAGAACGTTACTTTTAGGTCTGGCAGCGCGGCGCTCAGTGTTGGCATCAACAATCTACCCCTGCAAATGTAAACAATGGCTGGGCAGCTGAGTTAAAACAGCTGGAAATGTAAAGTTACACTATATCCACGCTCAGAAATAGTTTGCTTTAATCATCGTTTAAGATTAGGTCACAATGCCACAACTACGCTTTACTTGACTGTCAATGCACAACAAAGTCATGACGTAATGTTTGTTGGAGTCAACGTCGTATTCGTTCTCGGAAGGGCTGGGTCGCCCAGGACTACGGTGACATCTGGTTCACATGTAAATAAGTGGCTTTCAAACTGTCGCTACAGCAGCGGCCAAACGCATGGTGGGTAAGATGGACCAAAGTTTGTTCAACACTACTACTAATGATAATAATTATAATAATAATAATAATAATGATAATAATAATGATAATAACTCCAGGGGTATAAGTTTATTTAGTGTGCGTGAGTAGTTGCTTACGAAAGTGGTGGGTGATTAGGAGGGTTGTGACATGCACGGGGTGATCATCAGACTAGGGGGAGGGAACAATGTGGTGCCAGGAGTGGTAGAGGGTGTGGTGATCACGTGCTTGAAGAATGCGAGTGAAAAATCGTATAGAGAAACAAAAGGATTTGTTTATGGCATTTATGGATCTAGGAATAGCACGCGACGAGATTGACAGAGATGCCTTGTAGAAGGTCTTACAAACATATGGTATGGGTGGAAAGCTACTAAAAGCAGTGAGATATTTTTACCAAGAAGGTAAGGCGTGGTGTGTGCCAGTGGTAAAGGAGTACGCGCGTTAGGAGTGAGAGATGTCCCCATGAGTATTTAGTTTGTTAATGGATGAGGTGAAGAAGGTAAAAGTGAATGTTTGGGGGAGAGAGGAACAGGTCTACAGTCTGTCGGTGTTGGTGTGTGTGTGTGTTTACCACTTGTGTGTTACGGGGAGAGAGTTATGCTATCGTGTTGCCCCGCCATCTGAGCCGTGTATATGTGTACCATGTGTTTTACTCCTGCAGTGGGAATGTGTTTGTCTCCTTGTAACTTCCCTGGACGAAAAACAGAGCATTTCAAGTCAGTAGCGAGGATGTTTCTTCATTGGTCTGAAATAAGGGATAGAAGTCATCTTGGATTTCCCTTAATATGGAAGGTAACTCTGGAACTGTGGTGGTTGTCGCACCACTCGAGAAGGATTTAGTTATTTCTATAATGACGGCAGAATCGCTGGAGGTTGCTTGAGTATCCTGGAGTGGCAACCAAAGGTATTCAATTCCGTACGATCTCCATGGTTCGCCCTCCACCATATCATACGAGATACCGTTACATTCCTTTTGATGATCAAAACAGTTAGTTTTGCTATAGCTTTGTTTCAGTTGATTATGAAGGATTGGTTCTCTTGTGTTAGCAATGAGTAAGATAAAGGATGACCGGTCCTCTGAAAGGTTAGTCGTTCTAGTTAAAGTTATTTTTAGTCTTACTAAACTGTAGCGTCTCTCCAGCGACCAGTTTCTCCTGGAAAGGCCACGACTGTGACGCCCAGGGTCCCCGAATGAGGATCGAACATGCGCTATCGCAATTATAACTCTCTAGCTCTGTCTTCCTCAAAGAGTCGAAATGATAATGATATGAAGCCGTAGAGCATTCTGTGGAGGAATCCACCCCTCGCAGGATTCCAGAGGACTCACCTCGAACTTTGGACAGGAAAGGAAGCTTAGACTGACAAGAGATATCTTGCTGCTGACTCTGCAAGGAAATGGGTCTCAAGCATAAAATAGATCTGAAAGCGCTTGGCTGGGGTACATATTGAGGTATCTGCCAACCCCCACCTGAATGGCGCAAAAGGAGTTGTCGTCAATAGAAAATTACTCCGATGAGACACAAGGGGTAAAACTTGCCAGGAAAACAATAACAGAGGTGCAGCGTATGGCTGGATGCCCTGGTGCCAACACCGCCAGAGAGGTATTTCCTTAATGGGATCATGGCAGTATGGTAGGCGACAGACGGCCATCATGACATACCATCTCCAAAACGCTGCTTCACATGCCAAGAATTTGGACATAAGGAAATTCTGTCACAGGCAGGAAGAGATGTGCATCACTTGTGCTGTAATAAAGACTAAATTTCATGAGTGTTACGAGGTCTAGGCTGCCAACTTTACTGTAAAGACGAGCATTTAGCTTCCGACGAAGAGATTACAATAACACACAGTTGAGGAAGGGAAAGGTAACAACCAAAACCAAAGGAGAGTTTTCTTTCCAAGTGAGAATTGTTCATCTTTCAAGATACGTAAGAAACCCTGAGGGACTAGGCTTCGGAAAAGTTGTTAAAAGAGACGCTGCCACAACAACATAAACAACATTCAAATAATAGTGCAGAGTCCCCACAGATTGCTCAAGACGACCAGAGAAAGAACTAGGAGAAACATTTGGTGGAAAATAAGTTTGTAGACAACAGCCGCCTTAGGAACTGCCACTGACCTATCTGAGGGATGTTGAAGTGATGCCTAGTGTCATGCTAAGTTGCTGACCACTGCAAAAATAGAATGACTCCGCCGCCGTAACTTCTCACGTTGTCAACATGATCTAGTGCGAAATGTCTGAGCATTTGAGAATATATGGTCCCCCCCCCCCCGCCCCTTACATTCTCCTTCCATGCCTGATGACTTAAACTGTAATGATATTTGGCTTAAAACTAAAAGATTAGACAACATGGAAGCATAGAAGAGAGAAGAAGGATTGTTGACAAATGTAATACAAGAGAGTATGGAGGCACTTGCTTCCTGGATGTTTCAAGGTCTCAAAACAAAATTCTTTCTCACAGAAAAATCACCCTGAGAAAACAGTTCAATCTGCTTAAAATGTAATTAATTAAAAAAAAAAAACTGAGATTAGACAACATGGAAACAAAGACGGGATAGGAAACTATATCGTACTGAACATACAATAGTAAGAGTTACTGGCATCTGTTGTGGACCACCACACAGTGTGGCGGCCGACGTCACCCTTCTGCCCTTGCCAAATTATGACATGCTGGGCAGCGCACATCCTTCATGCGCAGCTCGTACGCATGCGTACTTGTTCCGTAGCCATTTATTCTGCATGTCAGGCATTTCTCTTGACAGCGGAACCATCTTACACGTCAGGAATGCAGACCCTATTAGGTTCGGTTTCATATCTTCCCTTATACTCTCTCTCATGTGCTGTCTTCTTTTTCATTTTGATATAGACTTATACAGTCTTTCTTTGACCTACATTTCTCATTCAAGACCTGGCCTCGATAAAAGGCGCCCATGAGAATCACCCGAAGTTATGCTGAGACATCACTACATTTGTTTTGAAAATGGCTGATCAGCATTGGTAGTATAGCATGCTGATCAGCATTGGTAGTAGAGCATGTTGATCAGCATTGGTAGTATAGCATGCTGATCAGCATTGGTAGTATAGCATGCTGATCAGCATTGGTAGTATAGCATGCTGATCAGCATTGGTAGTATAGCATGCTGATCAGCATTGGTAGTAGAGCATGCTGATCAGCATTGGTAGTATAGCACGCTGATCAGCATGAAACGTACGCTCATTCCTGGAGAAGTGAGCCTGGTGGTTGGCAGCAAGACACACGCTGGAACCTGAGCCACAGGAAGACATTCCGTTGAGAGAAATAGAAAAAGAATAAGAAATAAAGAGACAGAAATGTGGTGTAACATATGGCTGACCTGAGGGTGAGGAGGCCTACACCATTGTGGTGGGAGGAGGTGGTGGCAGTTGGGACAGGCACAGTGCCAGTACCTGTGTGGGGGAGGTACTTCAGGTAACCACTGCCAACCACTGCCAACCACTGCCACCACCACCCTCCAGCAGCAGCCAAGGTCGGTCACCCTTCCCTCTCCTGGTAGACCCATCCACCATCACGTCATCAAGACTTGTTTACACATATTATCATTAAAAAGATGCGGTACCCAAGTACCACATGCGCCCAGACCAAGCCATCATTGCCAGCACATTCTGGGTAACAACCACATGCATGGGGTTCACATGGGTGGTGAGGTAACAGCCTGGTGCATGGGGTTCACATGGGTGGTGAGGTAGCAGCCTGGAGCATGGGGTTCACATGGGTGGTGAGGTAGCAGCCTGGTGCATGGGGTTCACATGGGTGGTGAGGTAGCAGCCTGGTGCATGGGGTTCACATGGGTGGTGAGGTAGCAGCCTGGTGCATGGGGTTCACATGGGTGGTGAGGTAGCAGCCTGGAGCATGGGGTTCACATGGGTGGTGAGGTAGCAGCCTGGAGCATGGGGTTCACATGGGTGGTGAGGTAGCAGCCTGGTGCATGGGGTTCACATGGGTGGTGAGGTAGCAGCCTGGAGCATGGGGTTCACATGGGTGGTGAGGTAACACCCTGGTGCATGGGGTTCACATGGGTGGTGGAGTAGCAGCCTGGAGCATGGGGTTCACATGGGTGGTGAGGTAACAGCCCTGGTGCATGGGGTTCACATGGGTGGTGGAGTAGCAGCCTGGAGCATGGGGTTCACATGGGTGGTGAGGTAGCAGCCTGGAGCATGGGGTTCACGTGGGTGGTGAAGTCTATACTATATAAAGTTGCCTGACGCACGATGACTAACCCCTATTAACGCAGCAGTGGCCAATAATAATTCATCCACTTCTTTAGCAAGATAGAAGAAATTCATGGTCGCTGGGGTGATATATTCTCGGGAAAATATGTTGCTGTTGAGCGGGATGGTGTTGCCGGCAACATATTAGGTATGAAGAGGAAAAAAAGTGGTGGGAATGAGTGGTTGTACCACTGAAAAGTACCATTCCACCGTTCTCCACAGGAATGAGCAGACGAGGTCTAAAGAGGTCTGAATCTGCTAGTAATCTTTGACAAGTCAACATAGAATGGTGAAAATGTTTGAGTGAGTGAGTCATCTTCAGCATCTGGTGTAGTAGTAGTAACGTGCACGGTGTGAGGCAAATGGTGAGGAACATCATGTTACAGTCGTCATGTACCATAAGGCAAAAAACCCTCACATGAAAGCAACAAAGATAAGGAGGTTGTGGGATTAAACGTACCAGAGTCGGACTCTTGGAGAAGTTGGACTAGAGCCTCAGCTTTCACGTGCTCCCCCTCTCCCCCATTCTTCGCTTGTCCCCTCCCCTTTCCCCTCCTCTTCCCCCCCTCCTCCCCCTTCGCTTGTCTCTTCCCCTCCCCTCCTCCTCCTCTTCCCCTCCCCACATCTTCCCTGTTTCACCCTGTGTTGTGTACCACAAAGAAACTGGGCCACTGTACGCTTTGTCCTGGTCTTGGGTGTTCATTTATACGAGATCATCACAGCTTTTTAAGTACTTGTCCTAGATTTTCGGTTCCATTCAGTCGAACACCAAACTCTGTGAGCACCAGACCCTCTCAGATGGAGTTTTCTTTTTATCATTAACGTCTCCGGTAGCTTTCCATCTCGCTCAAGACGAGAGTGTGGGGCGCGACGTCTCTAGTTATGCGAGCGAGGCCCCGTCGAGAGAGGCCACCGAGCCTGGCTAGGCTGTACGAACTCGACGGATGAACACCTGAGTCTTGCCTTGCATACCTTCCCTCTGGTCTCCCCCGACGGATGAACACCTGAGTCTTGCCTTGCACACCTTCTCTCCCCCGACGGATGAACACCTGAGTCTTGCCTTGCATACCTTCCCTCTGGTCTCCCTCACCCACAGACGGGATATCTAGCGACCCCAGACAGACTCGTATGAAAAGATGGTAATCATGGAAAAGAATTATTATTATTATGCCCAAGGAAACAATCTATTCTAGTAGTCGAGAAATTATAGTAATGTGTGGGGCCAATATGTGTGTTTAGATAATCTTTAATGTTATAACATTGTCTCTTGAATAAGGGAATGAGGAACACTCTTGTCTTGCCTGAGGGACTGAGGAACAAGGATCGTGTACTGCGCCTCACCCCAGGTGGGTCAGTAGGTGTCACGTGTGTCCGGGACAAGCGATGGATGATGAACACTGCTGAGGGCTCTCGTGTCGGAGGCGGGTGTGGACGACCATGGTACGAGAGAGAGAGAGAGAGAGAGAGAGAGAGAGAGAGAGAGAGAGAGAGAGAGAGAGAGAGAGAGCATGGCCTGCGTCACGCGGGGGAGATGTAACCCTATGGTCACGGACTGATTACGACAGTGTCACACACACAGCACACCTCCCACCATCCCCCGCTTCCCACCTCCCGCCCACCTCACATCTCACACCTTCTCGCTCACCTCACACCTCCCTGCCTGTCTCAAACCTCACACCTGCCGCCCACCTCACCTCTACCGCCCACCTCACACCTACCGCCCACCTCACGCCTGGCCGCCCACCTCACACCTCACACGTTTGTAATCATCATCTCATTTACCTTTGTTAGTATCCTTGGGCACATGAGTGACGGGTTCCACCGAAATATGTCCAGCACGGCAGGGGTGCCGCTTGCATACATCACCGTCCAGCACGGCAGGGGTGCCGCTTGCATACATCACCGACCAGCACGGCAGGGTTGCCGCTTGCATACATCACCGTCCAGCACGGCAGGGGTACCGCTTGCATACATCACCGTCCAGCACGGCAGGGGTGCCGCTTGCATACATCACCGTCCAGCACGGCAGGGTTGCCGCTTGCATACATCACCGTCCAGCACGGCAGGGGTGCCGCTTGCATACATCACCATCCAGCACGGCAGGGGTGCCGCTTGCATACATCACCATCCAGCACGGCAGGGGTACCGCTTGTATACATCACCGACCAGCACGGCAGGGGTGCCGCTTGCCTACATCACCGACCAGCACGGCAGGGGTGCCGCTTGCATACGTCACCGACCAGCACGGCAGGGGTACCGCTTGCATACATCACCGACCAGCACGGCAGGGGTGCCGCTTGCATACATCACCGTCCAGCACGGCAGGGGTACCGCTTGCATACATCACCGACCAGCACGGCAGGGGTGCCGCTTGCATACATCACCGTCCAGCACGGCAGGGGTGCCGCTTGCATACATCACCGACCAGCACGGCAGGGGTGTCAGTTGCCGCTTGGGTCTTTTCTGGATGTCCTAGAGTCTGTGGAGCTAAAGAAACTATGTCCATAGCGCTGAGTAGAACACTACTGAGAACAGTGTTGTGGAAGGAGGAGGAGGAGCAGGAGCAGGAGCGATGTCCGAGGCTGTAGAACACGCTCAGAGCACGAAGACTGAGGCAGAGCAACAGATACGTGGTACATTGTGGCGGCGAGAGGACGAAACAGCCCAGCCAGTACATCACTGTGGACACGAATGCTAAGTGAGGGAAAACAGGAAACTGAAAGTAAATATATACAAATGCAGATGGACCAGTTGTACGTGGTGAAGAGTTTGAATTCAAGGATCGAATTAGGGAAAGTGTGAACACTTATTCTGTCCAGAGGAATACATGACTGCAAGGAGGAATAAAGAAGAGAGAGGAGAGATTCTTAAATGTAAAGCAGTACTGGTAGATGACCCATTCAGTATCTAATCCAAAGAGAAGCTATAGAGCAGAAGTGTATAGCGGTAAGGATGATATAATATCTTCTAAAAGAAATAATTAATGAAACCATAATTATTTGATACTAAAGAAACCATCGAGATGGTTCATGATGCGGTGAAACATGTACTTCTCAGTGATGGTCAAGTGTTTATAGTGGTGGATTCCATTCAAATAATTTCGAGTCTCGTGGTGACGGGGGAGTCAAGGGGACACCAGATCTGAAACTGTATACACGAGATAATCTCTATGCCAGCTTGTCACTGACCACATTGTGATCAGAGGGACGGATATACCATCATCGCTGGGTCTTCTCGTCACACATAGTTATTAAGAATGTCATGTATGATACACCAACTGGGAAAAAAAGTGATCATATCATGCAGCTAGAGTTCGATGATATATGGTAAATGAGGACAAGAGCAGCGGTGAAACACCCTGACCCAAAGTGGAGACACGATTGCGGTAACGAAACCGAACGCGACAACTTCTGTGTCAACACGCACAGGAAATTGAGTTAAGTTGCCAGGAACCACGACATGGTGTTGGATGGCTCAGTGAAACTTACGAGGAAGGAAGAAAAAAAAGATGTGCCTCGGTAAATGACGTCAAAAAGTGAGGATGGACTGTGACAGACGACACCCCAGCTAGTCAACACTTGTAAGGTATAAGGTTGAAGAGAGCGGGAGAGAAATATAAACAGATGAGAAAGGAAGAAACAAAGAAACCTTGAAAAGAGTATTGTGGACAAGACATGAGATAATCCTAAACTTTTTCACGAATTCATCTGGATTAAAGTGTCAGATAAAGAACAGAGAATCGGGTTGTGGGACCTACAGGCAACAGCTGTCAAGGATGGTGTAATGATATGCCAGGAACGACATGATGAGTTTTAAAGTGGATGATAGTAACAGCCCAACGCCTGTGCCATGGAATGGAAGGGAGGTCCTGGTGAACACTGGAACCTCTTGAAAAGACATCAAAGAAAATACTGAAGGATTTTGACCCATACAGAGTTCATGGCCTTGATAAGAGTTCACCCTTTGTGAAACCACTTTGAAATATTGTTCAAGATGTCCTTTGAGAACAGTCAAGATGTCGCAGGAGAACGATAAAATGATTAGGGAATGGGAAAGGGCAAAAGGGCAAAACCCAGACCTATTTTTAAAAAAGGAGACGAGAAGGATGCAGATATATTCAGGTAGGCCATGACCAGGGTCTCTGAAGCTCTGGAAAACATAATAACAAAGTATACAAATGGCTTCTTGCAAAGGAGAAGCTATCCAAGCATGAGACAGTAAGGTTTTAGAGAGAGGAGATCTTTGGTGGCAATCCTCTTTGATTTCTACGAGAGAGTGAGCTCAGATTTAGACAAAAGGGAAAACTGGGTGGCTTATCTTTATCTGAATCGCTAGAAAGCATTTTGTTACCACATCGGAAGTTCATAAAAAAAGCTGGATGCTCAGATAGGAATAAAAGATGATGCTGATTTGATAGAGAGAAGGGAACAAATGACACATGTCAGAGGAGCCTTCTCGAAATACACTGAGGCACTACTGGTGTGCCACTACTTTTCTTCATCTTCAAAAATGACTCGCCAGAGGGGCTGAACTTCTACCTGAATATGTTTGCTGATGATACCAAAGTCATGAGGGAAGCTAAAACCGAAGAGGATTGCAACAGCCTACAAGGGGACCTCGACAAACTCCAAAGTCGATCTGTTACATGGCTGATAAAATTCAGGCCAGAATAGATGCGACGTAATGTGGATGGGATACACCAGAAGAAGGCTTCGATATGAATATTACATAGCAGGAAATAAGCTGCAGAAATCTGCTTTTGAGAGAGACATGGGAGTTGACATTGCTCCTAACCTGTCGCCAGAACCCCACATTAAGAAAACAATACAGGCGACGAACTGAGCCTGGCAAATGTTAGAATAGCATTCAAATATCTGGATAGGGCAATATTCAGCAAGCTATTCTCATCCTACATTAGAGGACAAAACTAGAACATACTCCTTATGTTTGGTCAACGCACTGAAGAACGAACACAGAAGGTCCATGGGAGAGGCAACAAAGATGGCAACAGAATTAAGAGAGTAGAGTTAAAGGTTAGAAGCCATACAGTTGTCTACCATGAAAGGAAGGACAACAGAGGTGACCTGATTACAACCTTGAAGTTTTTACGCCGAATTGATGTCAATAGCAAGTTGTTCTTCGAGAGATGTAAGGATAGAATAGCCAGAGCCAGGTGATATGAAAGTATGCGGGAAATCAGTTAGGAAAGAGGTAGAAAAATGCATTTTCTTGTAAGGGTTATAAACGAATGGACCAACCGAATGATGGCTACGTAAATGTGGACAGCATACATTATGAACATATCATTAAAGTTATGACTGTGATGAATGTGCAGAGCAGCGGCTGTGTTGGGTGTACACACCAGCGGCTGTGTTGGGTGTACACATCAGCGACTGTGTTGGGTGTACACACCAGTGACTGTGTTGGGTGTACACATCAGCGACTGTGTTGGGTGTACACATCAGCGACTGTGTTAGGTGTACACATCAGCGGCTGTGTTGGGTATACACATCAGCGACTGTGTTGGGTGTACACATCAGCGGCTGTGTTGGGTGTACACATCAGCGGCTGTGTTGGGTGTACACACCAGCGGCTGTGTTGGGTGTACACACCAGCGGCTGTGTTGGGTGTACACACCAGTGACTGTGTTGGGTGTACACACCAGCGGCTGTGTTGGGTGTACACACCAGCGACTGTGTTGGGTGTACACAGCAGCGGCTGTGTTGGGTGTACACATCAGCGACTGTGTTGGGTGTACACATCAGCGGCTGTGTTGGGTGTACACACCAGCGGCTGTGTTGGGTGTACACACCAGCGGCTGTGTTGGGTGTACACACCAGCCACTGCAAGAAGCACCAAACGAGACAGCTAGTGGGCAGCCGTGAGCCAAGCCCAGGCCACTCCCACATCACGGTTAAGTGAGACAAACCTCACGTTATGTTTACTTATGTTCCTCTCTCTGGTGTGAGGAGGTGGGTCCTCCAGGGTACTGGACGTCCCTCCTGCTGGAGGAGAGGTCTTCACATCGCCTCTGCCTCCTGTTCCTGCTGCAGGATGGTACGTAATGTTGGCCAGACTAAGACGTTGTTGGTTCATTCGTGTTTATTGAGAAAAATAATTTCGGATTTAATTGCCCCCCCTTTTTTTTTCTAGATGGAGGAGGAGAAGGAGGTATTGTTGTGGTGTGAGGGCTGACACGTGGCGTCAGGAGGCGCCCTGCCCACGCGCCCATGCCACCCGGGGCCGCTCCACCAGCTGACGTCTTCCCCCAGATGTTTATAACCCGCCCAGCATGTCATCTCTGATGTTTCTTCTTCTCGCTCACAATAGCCACACCTCAGGTAAACGTACAGGTTACGAAAATCAACTAATGATTTCCGCAAAAAAAATTATTCATTGAAAAAAAAGGTGACAAGTTACCAAAGAAGAGCACAAAAATGACAGTATCTTCATATACATACACATACATACATACATACATACATACATACATACATACATACATACATACATGCATACATACATACATACATACATACATACATACATACATACATACATACATGCATACATACATACATACATACATACATACATACATGCATGCATACATACATAAATACATACATACATAGAGATGCATTTGCTGGTAACTACGAGGAAAAATGAAGCACAATAAGCCAGGTGCACTTTCGTGTGTGATCACATCGTCAGGGGAGACACCAGAATGAGATCATTCTTGTGTTTCTCCTGACGGTGATTATACATGAAAATGCACCTGACTTGTGCTTCATTTTAACTTGTGGTTGCATCATTGCAACCTTCGAGGAGGAAGAGAGGAGAGTGTAGCAGGGGTGTGTAATGTCCCCATGGTTGTTTGATTTGGTTATGGATGGGTTGGTTAGGGAGGTAGATGCAAGAGTTTTGGAGAGAGGGGCAAGTATGCAGTCTGTTGTGGATGAGAGGGCATGAGAAGTGAGGCAGTTGCTGTTCGCCGATGATAGCGCACTGGTGGCTGATTCGAGTGAGAAACTGCAGAAGTTGGTGACTGAGTTTGGAAAAGTGTGTGAAAGGAGAAAGTTGAGAGAAACTCTGAATAAGAACAAGGTTATTAGGTTCAGCAGGGGTGAGGGACAAGTTAATTGGGAGGTAAGTTTGAATGGAGAAAAATTGGAGGAACTGAAGTGTTTTAGATATCTGGGAGTGGACTTAGCAACGAATGGAACCGTGGAAGTGGAAGTAAGCCATAGGGGTGGGAGAGGCGGCGAAGGTTCTAGGAGCGGTGAAGAATGTATGAAAAGAGAGAAAATGTTATCACCGGAGAACAAAAATGGGTATGTTTGAAGGAATAGTAGTTCCCAATAGCGTCCTAGCTACGTCTTTTCGTTGTATATCAACTGTTATATTTCTTTCTTGTGTCTCCCCTGATGGTGTGATCATTACTCGAAAGTGCACTTGGGAACTTATTGTGTTTTATTTCCCCGTAGACAAAAAAGGAATACATATATATATATATATATATATATATATATATATTATCCCTGGGGATAGGGCAGAAAGAATACTTCTTACGTATTCCCTGCGTGTCGTAGAAGGCGACTAAAAGGGGAGGGAGCGGGGGGCTGGAAATCCTCCCCTCTCATTATTTTTTTTTTTAATTTTCCAAAAGAGGGAACAGAGAAGGGGGCCAGGTGAGGATATTCCCTCAAAGGCCCAGTCCTCTGTTCTTAACGCTACCTCGCTAACGCGGGAAATGGCAAATAGTTTAAAAAAAAAATTTATATATATATATATATATATATATATATATATATATATATATATATATATATATATATATATATATATATGTTTCTATGAGTCCACGGGCAAAATGAAACGCGATAAGTTCCCAAGTGCACTTTCGAGTAACAATCACATCATCAGGGGAGACATGAGAGAAATATAACCGTCAGTTGATATACAACGAAGAGACATAGCTAGGACGCCATTTGGTGTGTGTGTGTGTATATATATATATATATATATATATATATATATATATATATATATATATATATATATATATATATATATATACACACACACTTGTTCGCATTCCCGTTTTAGCTAGGTAGCGCCTAGTAAAGTCGAAAAAGCCACATCCGTCCTCATCCATTGTCTAGCAGTCAAGTATACCGAAACCAAAGCTCCATATACACAGCTAAGACCAATTTCCAGATTATATGTAATATCTCTCATATGATTAATTGTGGTATTGTATTATATTTGTATTAAAATTTGAAGAGGTAAATTGCAAGTATCTTCATGCACTTTGAAATACCATAGCCGCTCCAGTTGTGAACGTTAAGGCAAGTCCAAAAAAAGATTTAAACATTGGTTATGATATACTGATGTATTTACGACAGTAACGCCATCTCATCGTCGCTCTTCCCAACTAAATTGATGCCAAATGTCGCCTTTCAGGACCCCGCAACATGCCTGAGTGTACCTTCCTAGCTAAGATGTTCCTGAGCTGTGACGTAGTCTGTCGAGAGCGATTACATCGCTCTTATTTTTTTACTTCTCCCTCGGTAAGTTAAGATCCTTTATGTCTTTTTCATGGTATTTTTTTTTTTTTTACAATTCTTTCAAGATTTTCTTTTCCATTTAATGAGAAATTGTTTTTTTTTTATGCTTTGACTTACTTCATCACTGTTAAAGATGTACGTACGAGCGGTGTTTGGGAAGGTAAAATATTTGGTTTAGAAACACACACACACACACACACACGTATATATATATATATATATATATATATATATATATATATATATATATATATATATATATATATATGAGGATTCAGTAGCCAGCAACCATGTCGTACGTAGAATGAAGAGAGACTATGAATGAGATGCCATGAAAGTTACAGTATTATGATTTTCTCATATATTTTTGTAATATATAACACTTTACCTTATAAGGCATTTTAAAAAATAGAGAAAACTCTTTAATTCGAAACTTATTTGAGTCGAAGTTTGAGATATTAATTATTCATATTCATAATATTCATTGACATATGGATAATACGTCAAGGAGGATATGCAAATATGTTTGCCCAGTCTCTGAGCAATAACATTGTTTAATTTGTTTTATATATTTATCATTATGTAATTATCCTATTTTGTTATTAGATCTTTTTTTTTAGCAGGTTTGTCAATGAAATTTACTTCCAGCAATGTTACTGCATTTCTGCTTACCTGTTCCTTATCATGTCTGATTACATTAACACATGTGTGTGTTTAAACTTATAATAATTTTGTATTTAATTGTGGTTGGACCAAGATTATATTTTTAACAATGGTTGTGGGAAGTTATAAGATGTTAAAAATGTTGTCGTAGTGCAGTTTAACATAGTTTAAGACCTACTGTTATTTTCTGATATATATATATATATATATATATATATATATATATATATATATATATATATATATATATATATATATATATATTATTATACTTTGTCGCTGTCTCCCGCGTTTGCGAGGTAGCGCAAGGAAACAGACGAAAGAAATGGCCCAACCCACCCCCATACACATGTATATACATACGTCCACACACGCAAATATACATACCTGCACAGCTTTCCATGGTTTACCCCAGACGCTTCACATGCCTTGATTCAATCCACTGACAGCACGTCAACCCCGGTATACCACATCGATCCAATTCACTCTATTCCTTGCCCTCCTTTCACCCTCCTGCATGTTATAGTATTAGTGTCTGAGGTCACACACACACAAAATGCTAACCTAACTCCCACAAAGACCAGTTATTATTAAACTCAAAAACCCTTCTGTGATATGTGAAAGCCCTGACTGGAATTCACTACATTATGTATAACTTTTCTGATCCAGCTTAAAATGAAATTAAATATAACTTAAGCCTAATCTACATACCTTGCTAATAAAGAAACAGCCTATGTATTTCTGGTTGTCTAGATTTTTGTTAGGTTAGGTTTTGCTTAATTAAGTTGGATAAGTTTTCTCCACTTTTTCGTTCAGAAAGAGACTCAAAAATTTTATAACTTTTGCAAAATTATAATTCTTCATAATATAATTAATGAATGAGATTATATAGCAGTACTATGCGCTGCTTCATAATTTTCCCCATTACCAATACAGAAGTAATTTTAAATGTTTCTTTGTACCTATGGTACTTAATATCTTCATAGAGAAGATATTTTACTTTTGATTTACTAGGTTATAGGAATAGCAATAATTCTTTAATTTAAATTACATTTGATAGCACAACAGTAGCAATATAACTGGAGGCAGTGCAGAAAAGTCATGTACTGTAAGAATACCTGTAGTTTTGTCAAATGATTTTAAGAGCATTACTTATATGTGATCCCATAAGTCTGGTAGGCGAATGCAGTTATATATGACATATCTTCAGGCAGTTATGTTATCGTAAGTGGTTTGTGAATGAGGCTAACTGGAAAGCTAGGAAGACATTTTATGCATCTAGTAACAAAAATGTGGAAAATGATGATAGGTTTAGTGTTGCCCTCTTTTCCTAACTTAGCTAATGTAAGACAAGTACTGTAAAGCAGTGCTTTTAATGTTGCATTCCGGTATATTAATGCTATCAGTAAGACTTTATTCAAAAGTAGGCCAAATTATCAGAAAATTGGGAGTGTATACACCATCAAATGTAAGGCATGTAAAGATGTAATATATTGGCCATACCAGTAAAACAATAACTGAGAGATGCTATTGGCACTGTCATTCATTATGCAAAGATAACTGCAAAAATGCAATTACTAAACACTAACATGAAAAGGATCACCTGGTAGACCTTAATCATCCACTCACATTGTACACCTTTTCTGGTTATGCTAACCATAACGTCATTGAATCTGTCTTAATTCCTAATATTAAGAACTTTAATTTGTCCCCAGGTAACTTTAAAGCACATCCTATTATCAAGCAGGTCATTATAAAGAATTATCATGAAACGATAACAGAAGGAAAAGAGTTGAAGACACATCTTGTTACCCAGGCCAACCCCCTGCTCACAACCACCCCTTAACCACAAGGCACCACCCACTTTCCCTTTAATAGTCAGGCCAGTGTGTAGTTGAGAATAGCAGAAGAGAGATGGAATTTTTGTGGTATTTTGGCTTTTAAAAGACTTTATGAATTGTTTGCACCTGATGAAGTGGAATGCCTCCCTGAAACATGGATTGAAAGATTACATGTTTGATAAAATTGTCACCTTACACAACAATCATCTCAGACTAGTTTGATCAACATATCAAGAAAATGTATACATATGTATTATTTATTTTACTTGATTGCCATTGTGTCAGCAAGGTAGCGCCAGGAAACAGACGAAGAACGGCCCATCTACTCATATACACACACACACACACACACACACACATATATATATATATATATATATATATATATATATATATATATATATATATATATATATATATATATATATATATATATATTATCCCTGGGGATAGGGGAGAAAGAATACTTCCCACGTATTCCCTGCGTGTCGTAGAAGGCGACTAAAAGGGGAGGGAGCGGGGGGCTGGAAATCCTCCCCTCTCGTTTTTTTTTTTTTTTTTTTCCAAAAGAAGGAACAGAGAATTGGGCCAGGTGAGGGTATTCCCTCAAAGGCCCAGTCCTCTGTTCTTAACGCTACCTCGCTAATGCGGGAAATGGCGAATAGTTTGAAAGAAAAAGAAAGATATATATATATATATATATATATATATATATATATATATATATATATATATATATATATATACATGAATGCCCATACACATACATATATACATAAATGCCCATACACATACATATATACATAAATGCCCATACACGTACATATATACATAAATGCCCATACATATACAGATACATCTCAACATGTACACATAACATATACATACACATACACAGAGTTATACATATTTAAACATGTACATATTCACACTTGTTTGCCCTCATCCATTCCCACCGCCATCTTGCCCCACAGGAAACAGCGTCACTAACTCCTGCTTCAGTGAGGTAGCACCTAGAAAACAGACAAAGAAAGGCCACATTCATTCACACTTAGTCTTTAGCTGTCGTATGTAGAGCACTGAAACCACAACTCCCTATCCACATCCAGGCCCCACAGACCTTACCATGGTAGACCCCAGACATTTCACATGCCCTGGTTCAGTCCATGTCAACCCTAGTATACCAGATCATTCCAATTCACTCTATTCCTTGCATGACTCTCACCCTCCTGCATGTTCAGGCCCGAGTCGCACAAAATCTTTTTCACTCCATCCTCCCACCTCCAGTTTGGTCTCCTGCTTCTCCTTGTTCCCTCCATCTCTGACACATATATTCTCTTTGTCAACATTTTCTCACTCATTCTCTCCATTTATCCGAACCATTTCAACACACCCTCTTCTGATCTCTCTCAACCACACTCTTTTTATTACCACACCAATCTTGCCCTTTCATTGCTTACTCAATCAAACCACCTCACACCACATACTGTCCTCAAACATTTCATTTCCATCACATCCACCCTCCTTCGTAGAACCCTATCCATAGCCCATGCCTCACAGCCATATAATATTGTTGGAACTACTATTCCTTAAAGCATGCGCATTTTTGCTCTTTGAGATAATATTCTCTCTTTAAACACATTCTTCATTGCTCCCAGATCCTTCACCCTCTCCCCCACCCTGTGACTCACTTCTCCTTCCATGGTTCCATTTGCTGCTAAGTCCACTCCCAGATATCTGAAACAGTTCACTTCCTCTAATTTTCTCCATTCAATTTTGCATCCCAACTAACTTTTTCTCAATCCTACTGAACCTAAAAACCTTGCTGTTATTCATGTTTACTCTCAACTTTCTGCTTTCGCACACTTTTCCAAACTCAGTCACCAGCTTCTGCAGTTTCTCACACAAATCAGCCACTAGAGCTACATCATCAGCGAGCAACAACTGACTCACTTCCCAGGCCCTATCATCCACAATGGACTGCATACTTGCCCCTCTCTCCAAAACTCTTGCATTCACCTCCTTAACAACCCCATCCATACACAAATTAAACAACCATGGAGACATCATGCACCCCTGCCTCAAACCAACATTCACAGGGAACCAGTCACTTTCCTCTCTTCCTACAGGTACACATGCCTTACATCCTTAGTAAAAACTTTTCACTGCTTCTATCAACTTGCCTCCCACACCATATACTCTTAATACCATCCGCAAAGCATCTCTATCAACCCTATCATATGCCTTCTCCAGATCCATAAATGCTACATACAAATCCATCTGTTTTTCTAAGAATTTCTCACTTACATTCTTCAAAGCAAACACCTGATCCACACATCCTCTACCACTTCTGAAACCACACTGCTCTTCCCCAATCTGATGCTCTGTACATGCCTTCACCCTCTCAATCAATACCCTTCCATTAATTTCCCAGGAATACTCAACAAACTTATACCTCTGTAATTTGAACTCTCACCTTTATCCCCTTTGCCTTTGTATAGTGGCACTATGCATGCATTCCGCCAATCATCAGGTACTTCACCATGAACCAGGCACACACTGAATATCCTTACCAACCAATCAACAACACAGTCACCCACTTTTTTAGTAAATTCCACTGCAGTATCATCCAAACCCACCGCCTTGCCGGCTTTCATCTTCAGCAAAGCTTTCACTACCTCTTCTCTGATTACCAAAGCATTCTCCCTGACCCTCTCACTTTGCAGACCAAAAGACCCTATATCTCCCACTCTGTCATCAAACACATTCAACAAACCTTCAAAATACTCACTCCTTCTCACTTCACCACTACTTGTTGTTACCTTCCCATTAGCCCCCTTCACTGATGTTCCCATTTGTTCTCTTGTCTCACGCACTTTATTTACCTCCTTCCAAAACATCTTTTTATTCTCCCTAAAATGTAATGACACTCTCTCACCCCAGCTCTCATTTGCCTTCTTTTTGACCTCTTGCACACTTCTCTTGACCTCCTGCCTCTTTCTTTTATACATCTCCCACTCATTTTCACTACTTCCCTGCAAAAATTGTCCAAACGCCTCTCTCTTCTCTTTCAGTAACAATCATTCTTCTTCATCCCACCACTCACTACCTTTTCTAATCTGTCCACCTCCCACCTTTCTCATGCCACAAGCATCTTTTGCGCAAGCCATCACTGCTTCCCCAAATACATCCCATTCCTCCCCCACTCCCCTTCAGTCATTTGCTCTCACCTTTTGCCATTCTGCTCTCAGTCTCTCCTGGTATTTCCTCACACAAATCTCCTTTCCAAGCTCACTTACTCTCACCACTTTCTTCACACCAACATTCTCTATTCTTTTCTGAAAACTACATATCTTCACCTTCTCCTCTACAAGATAATGATCAGACATCCCACCAGTTGCCCCTCTCAGCACAATGACTTCCAAAAGTCTCTATTTCCTGCACCTGTCAATTAACACATAATTCAATAATGCTCTCTGGCCTTCTCTCCTACTTATATAAATATACTTATGTATATCTCCCCATTTAAACCAGGAATTCCCAGTCACCAGTCCTTTTTCAGCACACAAATCTACAAGCTCTTCACCATTTCCATTTACAACACTGAACACCCCTTGTACACCAATTGTACCCTCAACTGCCACATTACTCACCTTTGCATTCAAATCACCTATCACTTTAGCCCGGTCTCGTGCATCAGAGCTGCTAACACACTCACTCAGCTGCTCCCAAAACACTTGCCTCGTGATCTTTCTTCTCATGACCAGGCGCATAGGCACCAATAATCACCCAACTCTCTCCATCCACTTTCAGTTTTACTCATATCAATCTAGCTAAAGTTTACTGTCTTACTCTCTATCACATACTCTCACAACTCATGCTTCAGGAGTAGTGCTACCCCTTCCTTTGCTAATGTCCTCTCACCAACCCCTGACTATACTCCCAAGACATTCCCAAATCACTCTTCTCCTTTACCCTTGAGCTTTGTTTCACTCAGAGCCAAAACATCCTGGTTCCTTTCCTCAAACATACTACCTATCTATCCTTTTTTCTCTCATCTTGGTTACATCCACACACATTTAGACACCCAGATCTGAGCCTTCGAGGAGGGTGAGCACTCCCCCCATGGCTCCTTCTTCAGTTTCCCCTTTTAGAAAGTTGAATATAAGGAGGGGAGGGTTTTTAGACCCCCAGTTCCTGCCCCCTTTAGTCGCCTTCTACAACACGTGGGGAATATGTGGGAAGGTGGGAAGTATTCTTTCTCCCCTATTCCCAGGGATATATATATATCGGGGGGCTATATATATCCCCAGGGATATATATAACAGGGGGCTAGAAACCCTCCCCTCCTTGTATTTTAACTTTCCAAAAGAGGAAACAGAAGGAGTCATGCAGGGAGTGCTCATCCTCCTCGAAGGCTCAGATTGGGGTGTCTTACATGTGTGTGGATGTAACCAAGATGAGAGAAAAAAGGAAAGATAGGTTGTATGTTTGAGGAAAGAAACCTGGATGTTTTTGCTCTGAGTGAAATAAAGCTCAAGGGTAAAGGAGAAGAGTGGTTTGGGAATGTCTTGGGAGTAAAGTCAGGGGTTGGTGAGAGGACAAGAGCAAAGGAATAAGTAGCACTACTCCTGAAATAGGAGTTGTGGAGTATGTGATAGTGTGTAAGAAAGTAAAGTCTAGATTGATATGTGTAAAACTGAAAGTGGATGGAGAGACATGGATGATTATTTGTGCCTATGCACCTGGTCATGAGAATAAAGATCATGAGAGGCAAGTGTTTTGGGAACAGCTGAGAGAGTGTGTTACCAGTTTTGATACACGAGACTGGGTTATAGTGATGGGTGATTTGAATGCAGAGGTGAGTAATGTGGCAGTTGAGGGAATAATTGGTGTACATGGGGTGTTCAGTGTTGTAAATGGAAATGGTGAAGAGCTTGTAGATTTGTGTGCTGAAAAAGGAATGGTGATTGGGAATACCTGGTATAAAAAGAGAGATATACATAAGTATATGTATGTAAGTAGGAGAGATGGCCAGAGAGCATCATTGGATTACGTGTTAATTGATAGCCACATGAGAGAGAGACTTTGGGATGTTAATGTGCTGAGAGGGGCAACTGAAGGGATGTCTGATCATTATCTTGTGGAGGCGAAGGTGAGGATTTGTAGAGGTTTTCAGAAGAGAAAATGTTGGGGTGAAGAGAGTGGGCTTGGGAAGGAGATTTGTGTGAGGAAGTACCAGGAGAGATTGAGTGCAAAATGGAAAAAGGTGAGAGCAAATGACATAAGGGGATTGGGGGAGGAATGGAATGTATTTAGGGAAGCAGTGATGGTTTGCAAACAAGATGCCTGTGGCATGAGAAAGGTGGAAGATGTGTAGATTAGAAAGGGTAGTGAGTGGTGGGATAAAGAAGTAAGATTGTTAGTGAAAAAGAAGAGAGAGGCATTTCGACGATTTTTTCAGGGAAATAGTGCAAATGACTGGGAAATTTATAAAAGAAAGAGGCAAGAGGTCAAGAGAAAGGTGCAAGAGGTGAGAAAGAGGGAATGAGAGTTGGGGTGAGAGAGTATCATTAAATTTTAGGGAGAATAAAAAGATGTTTTGGAAGGAGGTAAAGGAAGTGCACAAGAGAAGAGAACGAATGGGAACATCAGTGAAGGGGGCAAATGGGGAGGTAATGATAAGTAGTGGTGAAGTGAGAGGGAGATGGAGTATTTTGAAGGTTTGTTGAATGTGTTAAATGATAGAGTGGCAGATATGGGGTGTTTTGGTTGAGGTGGTGTGCAAAGTGAGAGGGTCAGGGAGAACGATTTGGTAAACACAGAAGAAGTAGTGAAAGCTTTCCGGAAGATGAAAGCCGGCAAGGCGGCTGGTTTGGATGGTATTGCAGTTGACTTTATTAAAAAAGGGGGTGACTGTATTGTTGACTGGCTGGTGAGGATATTCAATGTGTGTATGGTTCATGGTGAAGTGCCAGGATTTTCGGAATGCATGCATATTGCCATTGTACAAAGGCAAAGGGGATATAGTTGAGTGCTCAAATTACAGAGGTATAAGTTTCTTAAGTATTCCTGGGAAATTATATGAAAGGGTATTGATTGAGAGGGGGAAGACATGTACAGAGCATCAGATAGGGGAAGAGCAGTGTGGTTTAAGAAGTGGTAGAGGATGTGTGGATCAGGTGTTTGCTTTGAAGAATGTATGTGAGAAATACTTACAAAAACAAATGAATTTGTATAAAGCATTTATGGATCTGGAGAAGGCATATGATAGATATGATAAAGTTGATAGAGATGCTCTGTGGAAGGTATTAAGAGTATATGGTGTAGGACGTAAGTTTCTAGAAGCAGTGAAGAGTTTTTACTGAGGATGTAAGGCATGTCTACGAGTAGGAAGAGAGGAAAGTGATTGGCTCCCAGTGAATGTTGGTTTGAGGCAGGGAGCATGATGTCTCCATGGTTGTTTAATTTGTTTATGGATGGGGTTGTTAGGGAGGTGAATGCAAGAATTTTGGAGAGAGGGGCAAGTATGCAATCTGTTGTAGATGAAAGGGCTTGGGAAGTGAGTCAGTTGTTGTTCGCTGATGATACAGCACTGGTGGCTGATTCGGGTGAGAAACTGCATAATTTGGTGACTGAATTTGGTCAAGTGTGTGAAAGAAAAAAACTGAGAGTAAATGTGAATAAGAGCAAGGTTATTAGGTCCAGTAGGGTTAAGGGACAAGTAAATTGGGAGGTAAGTTTGAATGGAGAAAAATTGGAGGAAGTGAAGTGCTTTAGATATCTGGGAGTGGATTTGGCAGTGGATGGAGCCATGGAAGCGGAAGTGAGTCACAGGGTGGGGGAGGGGGCAAAGGCTCTGGGAGCATTGAAAAATGTGTGGAAGGCAAGAATGTTATCTCGGAAAGCAAAAATGGGTATGTTTGAAGGAATAATGGTTCCGACAATGTTATATGGTTGTGAGGCATGGGCTGTGGACAGGCTTGTGCAGAGGAGGGTGGATGTGTTGGAAATGAGATGTTTGAGGACAATATGTGGTGTGAGGTGGTTTGATTGAGTAATGAAAGGGTAAGAGAGATGTATGGTAGCAAAAAGAGTGTGGTTGAGAGAGCAGAAGAGTGTGTGTTGAAATGATTTGGTCACAAGGAGAGAATGAGTAAGGAAAGACTGACAAAGAGATTATATGTGTCTGGGGTGGAGGGAATGAGGAGAAGTGGGCGACCAAACTGGAGGTGGAAGGATGGAGTGAAAAAGATTTTGAGTGATCGGGGCCTGAACATGCAGGAGGGTGAAAGGCGTGCAAGGAATAGAGTGAATTGGAATGATGTGGTATACCGGGGTTGATGTGCTGTAAATGGATTGAACCAGGGCATGTAAAGCATTTGGGGTAAACCATGAAAAGTCTTGTGGGGCCTAGATGTCGAAAGGGAGCGGTGGTTTCAGTGCATTACACATTACAGTTAGAGAATGAGTGTGAATGAATGTGGCCTTTGTTGTCTTTTCCTAGCGTTACTTCACGTGCACGCGGGGGAGGGTGTGCCATTTCATGTGTGCTGGGGTGGCAGAGGGAATGGATAAAAGCAGCATGTATGAATATGTACATGTGTATGTATGTGAGTCTGTGTATGTATATGTATGTATACGTTGAAATGTATAGGTGAATATATGTGCATGTGTGGACGTTTATTTATATACTTGTATATGTGGGTAGGTTGGGCCATTCTTTCGTCTGTTTCCTTGCACTACCTTGTATTTTAACTTTCTGAAAGGGAAAACAGAAGAAGGAGTCACGCGGGGAGTGCTCATCCTCCTCGAAGGCTTAGATTGGGGTGTCTAAATGTGTGTGGATGTAACCGAGATGAGAAACAGGAGAGATAGGTAGTAAGTTTGAGGAAAGGAACCTGGATGTTTTGGCTCTGAGTGAAATGAAGCTCAAGGGTAAAGGGGAAGAATGGTTGGGAATGTCATGAGAGTAAAGTCAGGGGTTAGTGAGAGGACAAGAGCAAGGGAAGGAGAAGCACTATTCCTGAAACAGGAGTGATGGGAGTATGTGATAGAGTGTAAGAAAGTAAACTCTAGATTGATATGGGTAAAACTGAAAGTGGATGGAGAGAGATGGTGATTATTGATGTATACACACCTGGGCATGAGAAGAAAGATCATGAGAGGCAAGTGTTTTGGGAGCAGCTGAGTGAGTGTGTTAGTAGTTTTGATGCACGAGACCGGGTTATAGGGATGGGTGATTTGAATGCAAAGGTGAGTAATGTGGCAGTTGAGGGAATAATTGGTGTACATGGGGTGTTCAGTGTTGTAAATGGAAATATTGAAGAGCTTGTAGATTTATGTGCTGAAAAAGGACTTGTGATTGGGAATACCTGGTTTAAAAAGAGAGATATACATAAATATACATAAGTAGGAGAGATGGCCAGAGAGCGTTATTGGATCATGTGTTAATTGATAGGCGCGCGAAAGAAAGACTTTTGGATGTTAATGTGCTGAGAGGTGCAACTGGAGGGATGTCTGATCATTTTCTTGTGGAGGCGAAGGTGAAGATTTGTAGAGGTTTTCAGAAAAGAAGAGAGAAGGTTGGGGTGAAGAGAGTGGTGAGAGTAAGTGAGCTTGGGAAGGAGACTTGTGTGAGGAAGTACCAGGAGAGACAGAGTACAGAATGGAAAAAGGTGAGAACAAAGGGCGTAAGAGGAGTGGTGGAGGAATGGGATGTATTTACAGAAGCAGTGACGGCTTGTGCAAAAGATACTTGTGGCATGAGAAGTGTGGGAGGTGGGCAGATTAGAAAGGGTAGTGAGTGGTGGGATGAAGAAGTAAGAAAAGTGAAAGAGAAGAGAGAGGCATTTGGACGATTATTGCAGGGAAATAATGCAAATGACTGGGAGATATATAAAAGAAAGAGGCAGGAGGTCAAGAGAAAGGTGCAAGAGGTGAAAAAGAGGGTAAATGAGAGTTGGGGTGAGAGAGTATGATTGAATTTTAGGGAAAATAAAAAGATGTTTTGGAAGGAGGTAAATACAGTGCAGAAGATAAGGGAACAAATGGGAATATCAGTGAAGGGGGCTAATGGGGAGGTGATAACAAGTAGTGGTGATGTGAGGAGGTGGAGTGAGTATTTTGAAGATTTGTTGAATGTGTTTGATGATATAGAGTGGCAGATATAGGGTGTTTTGGTCGAGATGGCTTGCAATGATAGAGTGGCAGATGTAGGGTGTTTTGGTCGAGGTGGTGTGCAAAGTGAGAGGGTTAGGGAGAATGTTTTGGTAAACAGAGAAGAGGTAGTAAAAGCTTTGCGGAAGATGAAAGCCGGCAATGCAGCTGGTTTGGATGGTATTGCAGTGGAATTTATTAATAAAGGGGGTGACTGTATTGTTGACTGGTTGGTAAGGTTATTCAATGCATGTATGACTCATGGTGAGGTGCTTGAGGATTGGCGGAATGCTTGCATAGTGCCATTGTACAAAGGCAAAGGGGATAAAAGTGAGTGCTCAAATTACAGAGGTATAAGTTTGTTGAGTATTCCTGGTAAATTATATGGGAGGGTATTGACTGAGAGGGTGAAGGCATGTACAGAGCATCAGATTGGGGAAGAGCATTGTGGTTTCAGAAGTGGTAAAGGATGTGTGGATCAGGTGTTTGCTTTGAAGAATGTATGTGAGAAATACCTAGAAAAGCAAATGGATTTGTATGTAGCTTTTATGGATCTGAAGAAGGCATATGATAAGAGTTAATAGAGATGCTCTGTGGAAGGTATTAAGAATATATGGTGTGGGAGGCAAGTTGTTAGAAGCAGTGAAAAGTTTTTATCGAGGATGTGAGGCATGTGTACGTGTAGGAAGAGAGGAAAGTGATTGGTTCTCAGTGAATGGTGGTTTGCAACGGGGGTGCGTGTTGTCTCCATGGTTGTTTAATTTGTTTATGGATGGGGTTGTTAGGGAGGTGAATGCAAGAGTTTTGGAAAGAGAGGCTAGTATGCAGTCTGTTGTGGATGAGAGAGCTTGGGAAGTGAGTCAGTTGTTGTTCGCTGATGATACAGCGCTAGTGGCTGATTCGGGTGAGAAACTGCAGAAGCTGGTGACTGAATTTGGTATAAAGTGTGTGAAAGAAGAAGGCTGGGAGTAAATGTGAATAAGAGCAAGGTTATTAGGTTCAGTAGGGTTGAGGGACAAATCAGTTGGGAGGTAAGTTTGAATGGAGAAAAACTTGAGGAAGTGAAGTGTTTTAGATATCTGGGAGTGGATTTGGCAGCAGATGGAGCCATGGAAGCGGAAGTGAATCATAGGGTGGGGGAGGGAACGAAAGTTCGTGGAGCGTTGAAGAATGTGTGGAAGTCGAGAGCATTATCTTGGAAAGCAAAAATGGGTATGTTTGAAGGAATAGTGGTTCCACCAATGTTATATGGTTGCGTGGCATGGGCTATAAATAGAGTTGTGCAGAGGAGGGTGGATGTGCTGGAAATGAGATGTTTGAGGACATTATGGCATGTGAGGTGGTTTGATCGAGTAAGTAATAATAGGGTAAGAGAGATGTGTGGTAATAAAGAGAGCATGGTTGAGAGAGCAGAAGAGGGTGTTTTGAAATGGTTTGGTCACAAGGAGAGAATGAGTGAGGAAAGATTGACAAAGATGATATATGTGTCAGAGGTGGAGGGAACGAGGAGAAGTGGGAGACCAAATTGAAGGTGGAAACATGGAGTGAAAAAGATTTTGAGTGATCGGGGCCTGAACATGCAGGAGGGTGAAAGGTGTGCAAGGAATAAAGTGAATTAGAACGATGTGGTATATAGGGGTCGACGTGCTGTCATTGGATTGAACCAGGGAATTTGAAGCGTTTGGGATAAACCATGGAAAGTTTTGTGGGGCCTGGCTGTGGAAAGGGAGCTGTGGTTTCGGTGCATTATACGTGACAGCTGAGTGTGAACGAATGTGGCTTTTGTTGTCTTTTCATAGTGCTACCTCGTGCACATGCGGGGGGAGGGGGTTGTTATTTCATGTGTGGCGGGATGGCGATGGGAATGAATAAGGGCAGACTATGAATTATATACATGTGTTTATATGTATATGTCTGTATGTGTCTATATATGTATACGTTGAGATGTATAGGTATGTATATGTGCGTATGTGGGCGTGTATGTATATACATGTGTATGTGGGTGGGTTGGGCCATTCTTTTGTCTGTTTCCTTGCGCTAGTGCAGGAGACAGCGACAAAGTATAATAGATAAATAAATATATAATGGTGAAGAGCTTGTAGATTTATGTGCTGAAAAAGGACTGGTGATTGGGAATACCTGGTTTAAAAAGAGAGTATACATAAGTATACATATGTAAGTAGGAGAGATGGCCAGAGAGTGTTATTGGATTACGTGTTAATTGATAGGTACACGAAAGAGAGACTTTTGGATGTTAATGTGCTGAGAGGTGCAACTGGAGGGATGTCTGATCATTATCTTGTGAGATGGCCAGAGTGTTATTGGATTATGTGTTAATTGATAGGCACACGAAAGAGAGACTTTTGGATGTTAATGTGCTCAGAGGTGCAACTGGAGGGATGTATGATCATCATCTTGTAGAGGCGAAGGTGAAGATTTGTAGAGGTGTTCAGAAAAGAAGAGAGAATGTTGGGGTGAAGAGGGTGGTGAGAGTTAGTGAGCTTGGAAGGAGACTTGTGTGAGGAAGTACCAGGAGAGACTGAATACAGAATAGAAAAATGTGAGAACAAAGGACGTAAGGGAAGTGGGGGAGGAATGAGATGTATTCAGGGAAGCAGTGATGGCTTGTGCAAAAGATGCTTGTGGCATGAGAAACTTGGGAGATGGGCAGATTAGAAAGGGTAGTGAGTGTTGGGATAAAGAAGTAAGATTATCAGTGAAAAAGAAGAGAGAGGCATTTGGATGATTTTTGCAGGGAAATAATGCAAATGAGTGGGAGATGTATAAAAGAAAGAGGCAGGAGGTCAAGAGAAAAGTGCAAGAGGTGAAAAAGAGGGCAAATGAGAGTTGGGGTGAGAGAGTATCATTAAATGTTAGGGAGAATAAAAAGATGTTTTGGAAGGAGGTAAATAAAGTGCGTAAGACAAGGGAACAAATGGGAACATCAGTGAAGGGGCTAATGGGGAGGTGAGAACAAGTAGTGGTGATGTGAGAAGGAGATGGAGTGAGTATTTTGAAGGTTTGTTGAATGTGTTTGATGATAGAGTGGCAGATATAGGGTGTTTTCATTGAGGTGGTGTGCAAAGTGAGAGGGTTAGGGAGAATGATTTGGTAAACAGAGAAGAGGTAGTAAAAGCTTTGCCGAAGATGAAAGCCAGCAAGGCGGCGGGTTTGGGTGGTATTGTAGTGGAATTTATTAAAAAAACGTGGTGACTGTATTGTTGATTGGTTGGTAAGGTTATTCAATGTATGTATGACTCATGGTGAAGTGCCTGATGATTGGTGGAATGCTTGCATAGTGCCACTGTACAAAGGCAAAGGGGATAAAAGTGAGTGCTCAAATTACAGAGGTATAAGTTTGTTGAGTATTCCTGGGAAATTATATGGGAGGGTATTGATTGAGAGGGTGAAAGCATGTACATAGCATCAGATTGGGGAAGAGCAGTATGGTTTCAGAAGTGGTAGAGGATGTGTGGATCAGGTGTTTGCTTTGAAGAATGTATGTGAGAAATACTTAGAAAAGTAAATGGATTTGTATGTAGCATTCATGGATCTGGGATGGCATATGCTAGAGTTGATAGAGATTCTCTGTGGAAGGTATTAAGAATATATGGTGTGGGAGGCAAGTTGTTAGAAGCAGTGAAAAGTTTTTATCGAGGATGTAAGGCATGTGTACGTGTAGGAAGAGAGGAAAGTGATTGGTTTTCAGTGAATGTTGGTTTGCAGCAGGGGTGCGTGATGTCTCCATGGTTGTTTAATTTGTTTATGGATGGGGTTGTTAGGGAGGTGAATGCAAGAGTTTTGGAAAGAGGGGCAAGTATGAAGTCTGTTGTGGATGAAAGAGCTTGGGAAGTGAGTCAGTTGTTGTTCGCTGATGATACAACACTGGTGGCTGATTTGGGTGAGAAACTGCAGAAGCTGGTGACTGAGTTTGGTAAAGTGTGTGAAAGAAGAAAGTTGAGAGTAAATGTGAATAAGAGCAAGGTTATTAGGTACAGTAGGGTTGAGGGACAAGTCAATTGGGAGGTAAGTTTGAATGGAGAAAAACTTGAGGAAGTGAAGTGTTTTAGATATCTGGGAGTGGATTTGGCAGCGGATGGAACCATGGAAGCGGAAGTGAATCATAGGGTGAGTTCTGGGAGCGTTGAAGAATGTATGGAAGTCGAGAACATTATCTTGAAAAGCAAGAATATAGGTATGTTTGAAGGAATAGTAGTTCCGTCAATGGTATATGGTTGCGAGACGTGGGCTATAGATAGAGTTGTGCGGAGGGTGGATGTGTTGGAAATGAGATGTTTGAGGACAACATTTGGTGTGAAGTGGTTTGATCGAGTAAGCAATGAAAGGGTAAAAGAGATGTGTGGTAATATGGTCACATGGAGAAAATGAGTGAGGAAAGACCAACAAAGAGGATATATGTGTCAGAGGTGGAGGGAATAAGGAGAAGTGAGAGACCAAATTGGAGATGGAAAGATGGAGTGAAAAAGATTTTGAGTGATCAGGGCCTGAACATGCAGGAGAGTGAAATGTGTGTAAGGAATAAAGTGAATTGGAACGATGTGGTATACCAGGGTCGACGTGCTGTCAATGGATTGAACCAGGGCACGTGAAGCATTTGGAGTAAACCATGGAAAGTTCTGTGGGGCCTGGATGTGGAAAGGGAGCTGTGGTTTTGGTGCATTATACATGTGTGGCGGGGTGGCGACGGGAATGAATAAGGGCAGACAATATGAATTATGTACATGTGTTTATATGTATATGTCTGTGTGTGTATATATATGCATACGTTGAATTGTATAGGTATGTATATGTGCGTGTGTGGACACGTGTATATACATGTGTATGTGGGTGGGTTGGGCCATTCTTTCTTCTGTTTCCTTGCACTACCTTGCTGACACTGGAGATGGCGACAGAGTATAATATAATAATAATGAATAAATATACATATATATTTATATTTATATATACCTACATATGCATGTATAAACATACTTACATATACATATGCATACACATAAATATATGTACCTACGTACATATTCACACTTGTTTGCCTTCATCCATTCCCGATGACCCCCCACCCCTCAGAAAACAGCGCAAATGCATGAGCGAAAAAAAAAAGGTAACATAAACATTCTCTTTTCTTCACCTACACCCAATCACCACCCTTTGTATGAGCTTAGTAGCGCCAGGAAACAGATAAAGAAAGGCTACATTCACTCACATCCATACACATGCTGTTATGTGTAATGCATTGAAACCACAGCTCCCTATCCACATCCAAGTACGACAGACTTTCCCATGGTTTAACACTGACATTTTACACGCCCTAGTTCAGTCCATGGATGGCTCATTGACCCCATTGTACCACATCATTCCAATTCACTCTATTTTATGTATGCCTTTCACCCTCCTGCATGTTCAGGTCCAGATTGCTCAAAATATTTTTCACTCCATTCTTGCATCTCCAGTTTGGTCTCCCGGTTCTCCTTGTTCCCTCCAGTTCTGACACATATATCTGTTTTGTAAACTTTTCCTCCTTCATTCTCTCCATTTGTCCAAACCAATTCAACATCCCCTCTTCTGCTTTCTCAGCTTCACTGTTTTTATCTTGACACATTTTTCGTACCCTTTCATTACTTACTTGATCAAACCACCTCACACCACATATGGTCCTCAAACATTTCATTTCCAACACATCCACCCTCCTCCTCACAACCCTATCTGTCTATAGCCCATACCTTAAAACCATATAGTATTGTTGGAACTACTATTCCTTCAAACATACCTATTTTTGCCCCCTGAGGTAGCATTTTCTCGTTTCACACATTCTTTAGCATGCCCAGAACCTTCACCCCCTCCCCACCCTATGATTCCCTTCCACTTCTATGATTCCATTTGCTGTCAAGTCCACTTCCAGATAGCTAAAACACTTCACTTCTGCAAATTTTTCGTCCCAACTAACTTGCCCCTTAACCCTGCTGAACCTAATAACCTTGCTTTTATTCACTTCTACTTGCAGCTTTCTCCTTTTACACACTCTTCCACACTCAGTCACCAACTTTTGCAGTTTCTTACTCGAAGCAGCCACCAGGGCTGTATCATCAGCGAACAACAACTGACTCACTTCCTAGGCCCTCTCATCCCCAACAGACTGCATACTCACCCCTCTCTCCAAGTCTCTTTCATTTACTTCCCTAACCACTGGGAACCATTCACTCTCCTCTCTTTCTACTCATACAAACACTTTACATCCATGATAAAAACTTCTCTGTTACTAGCAATGTGACTCCCATACCATATATTCTTAAGACCTTCCACAAAGCATCTCTATCAACCCTACCATATTCCTTCCTCAGATCTGTAAATTCTACATACATATACATTTGTTTTTCTAAGTAGTTCTCACACATTCTTCAAAGCAAACACCTGATCTTCACATTCTCTTCCACTTCTGGAACCACACTGCTTCTCCATAGTCGGATGCTTGGTAAATGCCTTCGCCTTTCCATACAACTTACCAGGTATACTCAACTAACTTATACCTTTGTAGTTTGAATACTTGCCTTTATCCTGTTTGTCTTTATGAAATGGCACTATATATGCAGTCTGCCATTCTTCAGGCACTACAACATGATCCATATGTACAATAAATATCCTTACCAGTCAATCAACAATACAGTCACCCGTTCTCTTGATAAGTTTAACTGCAATACCATCCACTCCAGCCTCCTTGCTGCATTTCATCTTCCACAAGGCTTTCACCAACTCTTTTCTCTTCACTAAAACACTTTCCATGATTCTCTCAATTTGCATACCTCCCCAACCAAAACACCCGACATCTTCCACTCTCATCATCAAACACAATTAACAGTCCTTCAAAATCCTCACTCCATCTCCTCCTTGCTTCATCACTACCTGTTATCACTTCCCTTTTTGTCCCGTTCACCGATATTCCCATTTGCTCACTTGTCTTTCGCATATTATTTACCTCCTTCCAAATATTCTTTTTAGTCTTCCTATAGTTTACAGATACTCTTTAGCCCTAAATCTCCTTTGCCTCTTTTTCAACCCCTACACCTTCCTTTTGGCCATCTACCGCTTTCTCTTATACATCTCCCAATTATTTCCACTCCTTCCCTGTAATTACTGCCTAAACGACTTTCTTTTCTCTTTCACTAGCAACTTCTTCATCACACCAACCACTCCCCTTTTTAATCTGCCCACCTCCCACCTTTTGCATGCCACACGCATCTTTTGCTTATGCCATCATTGCTTCCCTAAATACCTCCACTCCCCTTACTTCATTTGTTCTCACCTTTTGCCACTCTTCTCTCAATTTATCCTAGTATTTCTTCACACAAGTCTCCTTTCCAAGCTCACTAACTCTCACCACTTCCTTCTCCCTGACATTGTTTCTTCTTTTGCAAAAACCTCTACAATTCTTCAACCTCACCTTCAGAAGATAGTGATCAGACATCCCACCAGCTGTCCCTCTCAGTGCAATTACATCCAAAAGTCTCTTTTTACACATCTATCAGTTAATATGATTTAATAATGCCCATTTACCATCTCTCCTACTAACATACATATATTTGTGTATATCTCTCTTTTTAAACCAGGTATTCCCAATCGCCAGTATTTTTCAGCACACAACTCCACAAGCTCTTCACCATTTCCATTCATAACACCAAATACCCCATGTGAACCAATTATACCCTCAACTGCAATACATACCTTTGCATTTAAATCACCCATCACTAATACCTGATCTTGTGCACCAAAACTGATGATGAAATCACTCAGCTGCTCACAAAACACCGCAACTGATGGTCTCTCTTCTCAAGGCCAAGTGCATAAGCATTAATAATCACTCATCTCTTGCTATCCACTTTCAGTTTTACCTTCATCAGTCTAGAATTTACATCCTCACACTTTATCAAACACTCCCATAGCTCCTACTTCAGGAGTAGTGCTACTCCTTCCTTAGCTCTTGTCCTCTCATAAACCCCTGACTTTACTCCTGTGACATTTCCAAACCAAACCATTCTTCCCTTATACCCTTGAGGTTCATTTCACTCAGAGCCAGAACTTCCAGAATCTTTTCTCAAACATACTACCTATCTCTGTTCTCTTTTCATCTTGGTTACATCAACACACATTCAGACACTCCAGTCTGAGCCTTCAAGGAGGATGAACACCACTTGCCTGGCTCCTTCTGCTTCTTTCTTTAGAAATTTAGATACAAGAAGGGATGAGTTTTCAGCTCCCCACTCCTGCCCCCTTTTGTTGCCTTCTATAACATGCAGAGAATATGGACATTATTGCTAATACTATAAACTTTAATTTATCCACAGATAACTTTAAAGCATATCCTGTTATCAACCAAATCATTATGAAAGAATTATCAGGAAATGAAAACATAGAAATAGTTGACCACACATCTTGTTAGTCAGGCCAACCTCCCTAAACCACAAGGCACCCCCAACTTTCCCTCAAACAGTAAGCCTAGTGTGTAGCCAAGAATGGCAGAGGAGAGAGAATTTTTGTGGTGGTGTTAGGACTTAATAAACTTTGAATGGTTCACACCTGAGAGGCAGATTGTCTCCGCAAAACATGTTGTGCTGCATGTATAGAAAAATTATATTCATAGCTATCATCACGAACTAGTGTGATCAACATAACACACACACACAAACTTATGTGGTTGCGAGGCATGGGCTATAGATAGAGTTGTACAGAGGAAGGTGGATGTGTTGGAAATGAAAAGTTTAAGGACAATATGTAGTGTGAGGTGGTTTGATCGAGTAAGAGAGATGTGTGGAAATAAAAAGACTATGGTTGAGAGAGCAGAAGAGGGTGTGTTGAAATGGTTTAGATATAGTGAGAGAATGAGTGAGGAAAGATTAACAAAGAGGATATATGTGTCAAAGGGGGAGGGAACAAGGAGAAGTGGGCGACCAAATTGGAGGTGGATGGATGGACTGCTATCAGTTGACTGAACCAGGGCATGTGAAACATCTGGGGTAAACCATGGAAAGGTCTGTGGCCTGGATGTGGATAGGGAGCTGTGGTTTCGGTGCATTACACATGACTGCTTGAGACTGAGTCTGAATGAATATGGCCTTTTTTGTCTGTTTCCTAGCACTACCTCACAGAAGCAGGGGATAGCGATGCTGTTACCTGTGGGGCGGGGTAGTGCCAGGAATGGATGAAGGCAAGCAAGTATGAATGTGTACATGTGTATATATGTATATGTCTGTGTATGTATATGTGAATGAATATGGTGAGCAGTTTGTGGAGTTGTGTATTGAAAAAGGACTGGTGATTTGAAGTACCTCACTTGAAAAGAGAAACCTTTGGAGGCATACATGATTGAGTTGGAGTAATGGAAGTGGATTACTGGATTATGTACCGTACCATTTGATAGGCATGCTAAGGAGAGATTCTTGGATGACAACGTGCAGTGAGGGGCAGCTAGTGGGATACCTATCATTACTTGAGAGGGACTTGTATAAAAATCTGTAAAACCTTTAGGAAAAGAGAAAATAATATAGGTGGACAGAGGTTGATGCAGGTGAGCTTGGAAAAGGGGTTGTGTTAAGAGATACCATGAGAGACTGAGTGTAGGATGGCAAAAGGTGAGAGTAAATGAAGCTAAGGGAGGGGGTGAGGAATGATAGGTACTTAGAGGTGAACTTGCATATGCAAAAGAAATGTGTCTGTTTCCTGGCACTACCTCACAGAAGCAGGGGATAGCGATGCTGTTTCCTGTGGGGCAGGGTAGTGCCAGGAATGGATAAAGGCAAGCATGAATATGTATTTGTGTATATATGTATATGTGGAACCATGGAAGCGGAAGTGGATCATAGGGTGGGGGAGGGGGCGAAAATTTTGGGAGCCTTGAAAAATGTGTGGAAGTCGAGAACATTATCCCGGAAAGCAAAAATGGGTATGTTTGAAGGAATAGTAGTTCCAACAATGTTGTATGGTTGCGAGGCGTGGGCTATGGATAGAGTTGTGCGTAGGAGGATGGATGTGCTGGAAATGAGATGTTTGAGGACAATGTGTGGTGTGAGGTGTTTTGATCGAGTAAGTAACGTAAGGGTAAGAGAGATGTGTGGAAATAAAAAGAGCGTGGTTGAGAGAGCAGAAGAGGGTGTTTTGAAGTGGTTTGGGCACATGGAGAGAATGAGTGAGGAAAGATTGACCAAGAGGATATATGTGTCGGAGGGTGGAGGGAACGAGGAGAAGAGGGAGACCAAATTGGAGGTGGAAAGATGGAGTGAAAAGGATTTTGTGTGATCGGGGCCTGAACATGCAGGAGGGTGAAAGGAGGGCAAGGATATGTCTGTATATGTATATGTGAATGAATATGGTGAGCAGTTTGTGGAGTTGTGTATTGAAAAAGGACTGGTGATTTGAAGTACCTCACTTGAAAAGAGAAACCTTTGGAGGCATACATGATTGAGTAGGTGTAATGGAAGGTGGATCACTGGATTATGTACTATTTGATAGGCATGCTAAGGAGAGATTCTTGGAGGACAATGTGCAGAGAGTGGCAGCTGGTGGGATACCTATCAATACTTGAGAGGGACGTTTATAAAAATCTGTAAAACCTTTAGGAAAAGAGAAAATGATATAGGTGGACAGAGGTTGGTGCAGGTGAGCTTGGAAAAGGGGTTGTGTTAAGAGATACCATGAGAGATTGAGTGTAGGATGGCAAAAGGTGAAAGTAAAGGAAGCTAAGGGAGGGGGTGAGGAATGATAGGTACTTAGGGGTGAACTTGCATATGCAAAAGAAATGTGTGATATGTGGAAGGTGGGAGGTGAACAGGTGAGGACAAATAGTAAGTGGTGAGATAATGAAGATGAGTTGCTAGTAAAGAGAAAAATTGGGTGTGTGGTGTACTTTTTCCTGGAAAGAGTACAGTTGATTGGGAGATGCATAAGAGAAGGTGTTACAAAGTCAAGAGAAAGGTGCACAGGCTAAAAAATACATCAAATGAGAGTTATGGTGAGCAAGTATTAGCAAAGTTCAGAGGTATAGGAAAATGTTGTAGGAGGTTAATAATGTGAGGAAAAACAAGAGAACAAATGGGAACATCACTGAAGGGAAAAATGGAGAAAAGGTATTAGGCAGACATGAAGTGAAGAGATGGAGTGAGTATTTTGAAGAAATGTTAAATGTGTTTGATGATAGGGTAGCAAATGTGGAATGTTTAGGTCGAGGATGTATGCAAAGTGAGAGAGTCTTGGCAAGTGGTTTGATGAAATGAAAAGTATGAAAGCCTCAAGTTAGATGAAATATACCAAGACAGCTGGTACTATAGTTAGATATCTTTGGAGAGGGGATAACTAGGTCAATGATTGCTTACTTAGTATTTTCAAAATATGTTTGGATCACTGTGAAATGCCAGAGGATTGGTAGAAGGCCTCTTTTGTGCCACTGTATAAAGGCAAGCAGGACTAGGGGAAATGTTCGAAGTACAAAGGAATAAGTTTGTTGACTGTACGTGGTAAGTTGTGGGAGAGTGGTGATTGAGAGGGTGATCGCTTGCACATAGCATCAGATTGTGTGTGTGTGTGTGTGTGTGTGTGTGTGTGTGTGGTGGGGGGGGGGGGGACAAAATTGTTTCACATGTGATAGATTATGTTTGGATCAGCTGTTTGCTCTGAAGAATGTATGAGAGAAATACTTAGAAAAACAGGTTTTGTATGTGGCATTTATGAGTCTCGAGAAAGCATATCATGTGATTGATAGAAATGCCTTGTGGAAGATGTTATGAATAAGTGATATAGAAGGAAAACTATAAGAAGCAGTGGGTAGTTTTTATAAACACAGTAAAGCATGATAACGAGTAGGTAGGAAGGCAGAAGGTGGGTTGTTCCAGGTGAAGGCGAGTCCACAATACGGGACTGTGTATGGTTGGGGTGGTGAGAGAGGTGAATGCATGGATTTTGGGTAGAGGGAAAGGTCTTCACACTGCCAGGAGTTGAGGTTTGGCTTGGAAGCAAAGTCAGTTACTGTTTGCTGATGACACAAAGCTGGTACCAGATTCGAATGAGAAACTAGAAGTTGGTATCTGAGCCAGGAAGACTAGTAAAGGAAAAAATTGAGATAAATGTAAATGAAAATTATGTTGTTACTAGAGCCCAGATCTTAGGCACTAAAAATCCTTTAAAAAGCAGGCAAATAGGCAAGAAAAATAGCCAAAATAGACTCAAATATATGACATAACACTCAAAAAGGGATCAATCAGTTCACTTCAAAAGTTATTTTATTATATATATATTTATTATACATTGTCGCTGTCTCCCGCGTTAGCAAGGTACAGCAAGGAAACAGACGAAAGAATGGCCCAACTTACCCACATACACATGTATATACATACATGTCCACACACAGACATATACATACCTATACATTCCAACATTTTTTTTTTTTTTCATACCATTCGCCATTTCCCGCGTTTGCGAGGTAGCGTTAAGAACAGAGGACTGGGCCTTAGAGGGAAAATCCTCACCTGGCCCCCTTCTCTGTTCCTTCTTTTGGAAAATCAAAAAAAAAACGAGAGGGGAGGATTTCCAGCCACCCGCTCCCTCCCCTTTTAGTCGCCTTCTACGACACGCAGGGAATACGTGGGAAGTATTCTTTCTCCCCTATCCCCAGGGAAATCATATACATATATGATATACATATATCATATACATATAAATACATACACAGACATATACATATATACACATGTACATAATTCATACTTGCTTCCTTTGTCCATTCCCGTCGCTCCCCCACCACACATGAAATGACAACCCTCTTCCACCGTATGTGCATGAGGTAGCGCTAGGAAAAGACAACAAAGGCCACATTTGTTCACACTCAGTCTCTAGCTGTCATGTATAATGCACCAAAACCACAACTCCCTTTCCTCATCCAGGCCCCACAAAACTTTTCATGGTTTACCCCAGACGCTTCACATGCCCTGGCTCAATCCATTGACAGCATGTTGACCCCGGTATACCATATCGTTCCAATTCACTCTATTCCTTGCACACCTTTCACCCTCCTGCATGTTCAGGCCCCGATTGCTCAAAATCTTTTTCACTCTATCTTTCCACCTCCAGTTTGGTCTCCCACTTCTCCTAGTTCCCTCCACCTCTGACAAATATATCTGCTTTGTCAATCTTTCCTCACTCATTCTCTCCATGTGACCAAACCGTTTCAAAATACCCTCTTCTGCTCTCAACCACACTCTTTTTATTACCACACATCTCTCCTACCCTTTCATTACTTACTCGATCAAACCACCTCACACCACATATTGTCCTCAAACATCTCATTTCCAACACATCCACCCTCCTGCGCACAACTCTATCTATAGCCCATGCCTCGCAACCATATAACATTTTTAGAACCACTATTCCTTCAAACATACCCATTTTTGCTTTCCGAAATAATGTTCTCGCCTTCCACACATTTTTCATTGCTCCCACAACTTTTGCCCCCTCCCGATCCTGTAACTCACTTCCACTTCCATCTGCTGCTAAATCCACTCCCAGATATCTAAAACACTTCAATTCCTCCAGTTTTTCTCCATTCAAGCTTCCCTCCCAATTCACTTGTCCCTCAGCCCTACTGTACCTAAAAACCTTACTCTTATTCACATTTACTCTCAGCTTTCTTCTTTCACACACTCTACCAAACTCAGTCACCAGCTTCTGCAGTTTCTCACTCGAATCAGCCTATAGCGCTTATCATCAGCGAACAACAACTGACTCACTTCCCAAGCTCTCTCATCCACAACAGACTGCATACTTGCCCCTATCCAAAACTCTTGCATTCACCTCCCTAACAACCCCATCCGTAAACAAATTAAACAACCATGGAGACATCACACACCCCTGCCGCAAACCGACATTCACTGAGAACTAATCACTTTCCTTTCTTCTTACTCGTTCACATGCCTTACATCCTTGATAAAAAACTTTTCACTGCTTCTAACAACTTGCCTCCCTCACCATATATTCTTAATACCTTCCACAGAGCATCTCTATCAACTCTATCATATGCCTTCTCCAGATCCATAAATGCTACATATAAATCCATTTGCTTTTCTAAGTATTTCTCACATACATTTTTCAAAACAAACACCTGATCCACAGATCCTCTACCACTTTTGAAACCACCCTGCTCTTCCCTGATCTGATGCTCTGTACATGCCTTCACCCTCTCAATCAATACCCTCCCATACAGTTTCCCAGGAATACTCAACAAACTTATACCTCTGTAATTTAAGCACTCACCTTTATCCCCTTTACCTTTGTACAATGGCACTATGCATGCATTCCACCTCACCATGGCACCTCACCATGAATCATTTATATTTATTTATTTATTATACTTTGTCGCAGTCTCCCGCATTAGCGAGGTAGCACAAGGAAACAGACGAAAGAATGGCCCAACTCACCCACATACACATGTATATACATACACGTCCACACCCGCACATATACATACCTATACATCTCAACGTATACATATAAGTACACACACAGACATATACATATATACACACATGTACATAGTTCATAGTCTGCCCTTATTCATTCCCATCTCCACCCTGCCACACATGAAATGAAAACCCCCTCCCCTCCCCCGCATGTGCATGAGGTAGCGCTAGGAAAGACAACAAAGGGCACATTCGTTCACACTCAGTCTCTAGCTGTCATGTATAATGCACCAAAACTACAGCTTCTTTCCACATCCAGGTCCCACAAAACTTTCCATGGTTTACCCCAGACGATTCACATGCCCTGGTTCAATCCATTGACAGCACATCGACCCCGGTATACCTCATCATTCCAATTCACTCTATTCCTTGTACGCCTTTCACCCTCCTGCATGTTTAGGCCCCGATCACTCAAAATCTTATGCACTCCATCTTTCCACCTCCAATTTGGTCTCCCACTTCTCCTCGTTCCCTCCACCTCTGACACATATATCCTCTTTGTCAATCTTTCCGCACTCATTCTCTCCATATGACCAAACCATTTCAAAATACCCTCTTCTGCTCTCTCAACCACACTCTTTTTATTACCACACATCTCTCCTACCCTTTCATTACTTACTCGATCAAACCACCTCACACCACATATTGTCCTCAAACATCTCATTTACAGCACATCCAATCTCCTCCATACAACTCTATCTATAGCCCACGCCTCACAACCATATAACATTGTTGGAACCACTATTCCTTCAAACATACCCATTTGTGCTTTCCAAGATAACATTCTCGAGTTCCACACATTTTTCAATGCTCCCAAAACTTTCGCCCCCTCCCCCACCCTATGATTCACTTCCGCTTCCATGGTTCCATCCACTGCCAAATCCACTCCCAGATATTTAAAACACTTCACTTCCTCCAGTTTTTCTCCATTCAAACTTACCTTGCAATTGACTTGTCCCTCAACCCTACTGTACCTAATAACCTTACTCTTATTCACATTTACTCTCAGCTTTCTTCTTTCACACACTCTACCAAACTCAGTCACCAGCTTCTCCAGTTTCTCACCCAAATCAGCCAGCAGCGCTGTATCATCAGCGAACAACAACTGACTCACTTCCCAAGCTCTCTCATCCACAACAGACTGCATACTTGCCCCTCATTCCAAGACTCTTGCATTCACCTCCCTAACAACCCCATCCATAAACAAATTAAACAACCATGGAGACATCACGCACCCTTGCCGCAAACCAACATTCACTGAGAACCAGTCACTTTCCTCTCTTCCTACACATACACATGCCTTACGTCCTCAATAAAAACTTTTCACTGCTTCTAACAACTTACCTCCCATACCATATATTCTTAATACCTTCCACAGAGCATCTCTATCAACTCTATCATATTCCTTCTCCAGATCCATAAATGCTACATACAAATCCATTTGCTTTTCTAAATATTTCTCACATACATTTTTCAAAGCAAACACCTGATCCACACATCTTCTACCACTTCTGAAACCATACTGCTCTTCCCCAATCTGATGCTTTGTACATGCCTTCACCCTCTCAATCAATACCCTTCCATTAATTTCCCAGGAATACTCGACAAACTTATAAGTCTGTAATTTTAGCACTCACTCTTATCCCCTTTGCCTTTGTACAGTGGCACTATGCAGGCATTCCGCCAGTCCTCAGGCACCTCACCATGAGTCATACATGCATTAAATAACCTTACCAACCAGTCAACAATACAGTCATTTCCCTGTTAGGGGTAGTCATAGCATACTGGTTAGCATTCGCAATGACCATGCAAAGATCCTGGGTTTGGGTCCTGCTGTTGGAGGAATTTATTTGATCTATGAAAGAGCACATTCATATGCACTATATTCATGTTTGATGGTAAGGTTCTGGTAATGTGAACCTGATGAGATTTGACGGTTTAAAGCCCGTTGTTGCTCATAGATGTGAGATGAAGGATATTTAATTGTAATAAAATAGTCAATTCCCTATTGGGGCAATAAGCTGAGAGGTTAGCATTCCCAATTACCATGCAAACGTCCCAGGTTTGAGTCCTTGCTGTTAGAGGTTATCATGTCTTCTTTGAAAGTGCACGTTCATATCCACTCTGGGGATAGGGGAGAAAGAATACTTCCCACGTATCCCCTGCGTGTCGTAGAAGGCGACTAAAAGGGTTGGGAGCGGGGGGCTGGAAATCCTCCCCTCTCATTATTTTTTTTTTTAATTTTCCAAAAGAAGGAACAGAGAAGGGGGCCAGGTGAGGATATTCCCTCAAAGGTCCAGTTCTCTGTTCTTAACGCTACCTCGCTAACGCGGGAAATGGCGAATAGTTTGAAAGAAAAGAAAGAAATACATATATATATATATATATATATATATATATATATATATATATATATATATATATATATATATATATATATATTTTTTGCTTTGTTGCTGTCTCCCGCATTTGCGAGGTAGCGCAAGGAAACAGATGAAAGAAATGGCCCAACCCACCCCCACACACATGTATATACACACGTCCACACACGCAAATATACATACCTACACAGCTTTCCATGGTTTACCCCAGACGCTTCACATGCCCTGATTCAATCCACTGACAGCACGTCAACCCCGGTATACCACATCGATCCAATTCACTCTATTCCTTGCCCTCCTTTCACCCTCCTGCATGTTCAGGCCCCGATCACTCAAAATCTTTTTCACTCGCATCTTTCCATCTCCAATTTGGTCTCCCACTTCTCCTCGTTCCCTCCACCTCCGACACATATATCCTCTTGGTCAATCTTTCCTCACTCATTCTCTCCATGTGCCCAAACCATTTCAAAACACCCTCTTCTGCTCTCTCAACAACGCTCTTTTTATTTCCACACATCTCTCTTACCCTTACGTTACTTACTCGATCAAACCACCTCACACCACACATTGTCCTCAAACATCTCATTTCCAGCACATCCATCCTCCTGCGCACAACGCTATCCATAGCCCACGCCTCGCAACCATACAACATTGTTGGAACCACTATTCCTTCAAACATACCCATTTTTGCTTTCCGAGATAATGTTCTCGACTTCCACACATTCTTCAAGGCCCCCAGGATTTTCGCCCCCTCCCCCACCCTATGATCCACTTCCGCTTCCATGGTTCCATCCGCTGCCAGATCCACTCCCAGATATCTAAAACACTTTACTTCCTCCAGTTTTTCTCCATTCAAACTTACCTCCCAATTGACTTGACCCTCAACCCTACTGTACCTAATAACCTTGCTCTTATTCACATTTACTCTTAACTTTCATCTTTCACACACTTTACCAAACTCAGTCACCAGCTTCTCCAATTTCTCACATGAATCAGCCACCAGCGCTGTATCATCAACGAACAACAACTGACTCACTTCCCAAGCTCTCGCATCCACAACAGACTTCATACTTGCCCCTCTTTCCAAAACTCTTGCATTCACCTCCCTAACAACCCCATCCATAAACAAATTAAACAACCATGGAGACATCACACACCCCTGCCGCAAACCTACATTCACTGAGAACCAATCACTTTCCTCTCTTCCTACACGTACACATGCCTTACATCCTCGATAAAAACTTTTCACTGCTTCTAACAACTTACCTCCCATACAATATATTCTTAATAACTTCCACAGAGCACTCTATCAACTCTATCATATGCCGTCTCAGATCCATAAATGCTACATACTAATCCATTTGCTTTTCTAAATATTTCTCACATACATTTTCAAGCAAACACATGATCCACAACATCTTCTACCACTTCTGAAACCATACCTGCTCTTGTTCCTATACCCCAAGCTCTGAATGCTTTGTACATGCCATCACCCTCTCAATCATACCCATCCATAATTTCCCAGGAATACTCGACATAACCATATAAGTTCTAAAATTTTAGCACTCTCTCTTATCCCCTTTGCTTTGTACAGGCACATGCAGGCATTCCGCCAGTCCTCAGGCACCTCACCATGAGTCATACATGCATTAAATAACCTTACCAACCAGACAACACTACATTTCATTTTCCCCCTGTTAGGGTGTCATAGCATACTGTTTAGCTTCCCGCAATGACCATGCAAATATCCTTGGTTTGTGGTCCTGCGTTGGAGGATTTATTTGATCTATGAAAGAGCACATCATATGCACTATATTCATGTTTGATGGTAATGTTCTGTAATGTGAACCTGAATGAGATTTGACGGTTTAAAAGCCCCATTGTTGCACTCATGAGATGTGAGATGAAGGATATTTAATTGTAAGAAAAATAGTCAATTCCCTATTTGGGCAATAACTGAGAGGTTAGCATTCCCATTACCATGCAAAGGTCCCAGGTTTGAGTCCTTGCTCTGGTTAGTGGTTATCATGTCTTCTTTGTAAGTGCACGTTCATATCCACTCTTGGGGAATAGGGTGAGAAAGTATACTTTCCCAGCTATTCCCCTGCGTGTCGTAGGAAGGCGACTACCTAAAAAGCGGTTGGGAGCGGGGGGGCTGGAAATCCTCCCCTTCATTATTTTTTTTTTTTAATTTTCCAAAAGAAGGAACAAGAAGGGGGCCAGGTGAGGATATTCAAAAAAGGCCCATCCTCGTTCTTAACGCTACCGTCGCTAACTGGGCGGCAAATGGCATATGTTTAAAAGAAAAATATATATAGAATAATATTATAATCATATAGTATAGTATTGGATTACGTGTTAATTTGTATAGGCGCACGAAAGATAGACTTTTCGATGTTAATGTGCTGAAAGGTGCAACTGGAGGATGTCAGACATTATCTTATCGTGGGCGAAAGGTGAAGATTTGGTAGGGTTTTTCGAATAAAGAAAGAGAATGTTGGGGTGAAGAGGGATGGGTGAGAGTAAGTGAGCTTGGAAGGGAGACTTGTGTAAGGATGTACCAGGAGAGCCAGGTACAAATGGAAAAAGGTGAGAACAAAATGGAAGTAAGGGAGTGGGGGCCGGAAATGCGATGTATTTAGGGAAGCAGTGATGGCTTGCGCAAATTACGCCTGTGCATGAGAAGCGTGGGAGGTGGGTTGATTATAAAGGGTAGTGAGTGGTGTGATGAAGATGTAATGATTATTAGTGAAAGGAAGAGGAGAGGCACCCTGGACGAATTTTTGTAAGGAATAAGTGCAAAAGAAGTGGAGATGTATAAAAGAGAAGAGGCCAGGAAGTCAGAGAAAGGTGCAAGAGGTGAAAAAGAGGCAAATGGAGAGTTTGGGGGACAGGGTATCAATAAAATTTTAGAGAGAATAAAAAGATATTTTGGAAGGAGGTAAATAAAGTTTGTAAGACAAGGGAGCAAATGGGAACTTCAGTGAAGGGCTATGGGGAGGTGATAACAAGTAGTGGTGATGTGAGATAGGAGAGAGTAGTATTTGAAAGTTTGTTTTGAATTGTTTTGATGATAGAGTGGCAGATATTGGTGTTTTTTTGGTCGAGTGAGCCAAAGTGAGAGGTTATTAAATGATATTGTAAACAAGAAGAGGTAGTAAAATGTTGCGGAAGATGAAAGTCCGGCAATGCAGCAGGTTTGGATGGTATTGCTGTAAGAATGTATTAAAAAAGGGGTGACCTGTATTGTTGATCTTGTTGGTAAGGTATTTAAATGTATTGTTTATGATTCATGGTGAGGTGCCTGAGAATTGGGCGGAATGCTTGCATAGTGCCATTGTACAAAGCAAAGGGGATAAGAGTGGAGTGCTCAAAAATTACAGAGTATAAGTTTCTTGGAGAATTCCTGGAAATTATATGGGAGGGTATTGATTGAGAGTGTGTAATGGCAGGCACAGAGCATCAGATTGGGAAGAGCAGTGTGGTGTTTCAGAGTGTTAGAAAGAATGTATGTGCGAAAATACTTAAAAAGCAAATGGATTTGTATGTAGCATTTATGGATCTGGATAAGGCATGTGATAGAGTTTGTAGAGATGCTCTGTGGAAGGTATATAAGAATATTTGTGTGGGAGTTAAGGTTTTAGAAGCATGGTGGAAAAGTTTTTATCGCGGATGTAAAGGCGATGTGTGACGTGTAGGAAGAGAGGAAAGTGATGGTTCTCAGTGAATGTAGGTGTTACGCAGGGGTGATGATGTCTCCCATGGGTTGGTATTTTGTTTGTTTATGATGGGGTTGTTTGGGAGGTAAATGCAGAGTTTTGGAAAAGGGCAAGTATGCAGCCTGTTGTTGATGAGAGAGCTTAGGAAGTGAGTCAGTTGTTGTTCGCCGTCATGATACAGTGCTGGTGGCTTATTCATGTGGAGAAACATGAGCAGAAGCTGGCAACTAAGGTTTGGTTAAAGTGTATGAAAAGATGGAAATTTAAGAGTAAATGTGAATAAGAGCAAGGTTAGCTTAGGTACAGTAAGGTTTAGGGTCAATTCGAATTGGGAGGTAGGTTTTGTATGGAGAAAGAACTGGAGGAGTGAAGTGTTTTAGATATCTGGGAGTGGAATCTGGCAGCGGAATGGAACCATGGAAGCCGGAAGTGGAATCATAGGGTTGGGGAGGGGGTGAAAATCCTGGGAGCTTGAAGAAATGTTGGAAGTCAGAACATATCTCGGATACGACAAAAACGGTATGTTTGAAGGAATAGTGGTTCCAACAATGTTTATGGCTGCGAGGCATGGCTATGGATAGAGTTGTGTGTAGGAGGTGTATGTTGCTGGAAATGAGATGTTTGAGGACAATATGGGTGAGGTGGTTGGATGAAAGTTAAGTAATGTAAAGGTAAGAGAGATTGTGGAAATAAAAAGAGTGTGGTTTGAGCCAGCAGAAGAGTGGTTTTGAATGGTTTTGGTCACATGAGAGAAAGAGGTGAGGAAATGGTTGGCCAAGAGGTATATTTGTTGGTCAGAGGTGGAGGGAACATGAGAAGGTGGGAGACCAAATTGGAGATGGAAAGATGCGAGTGAAAAAAAAAAAGATTTTGAGTGATCGGTGGCCTGAACATGCAGGAGGTGAAAGGGCGTGCAAGGAATAGAGGAATTCGAACCGATGTGGTATACCGGGGTCAACGCGCTGTCAATAGGATTGGAACCAGCATGTGAAGCGTCTGGGGTATACCAAGAAAGTTTGTGTAGGGCCTGATGTGGAAAGGGAGCTGTGTTTCGGTGCATGTATGTAAAGGACACGCTAGAGACAGAGTGTGAATGAATGGGGCTTTGTTGTCTTTTCCTAGCGCTACCTCGCACACATGAGGTGGGAGGGGTTGTTATTCCATGTGTGGGCGTGGTGGGATGGATTAAAATAAAGGCTGACAGTATGAATATGTACATGTGGCGGATATATTTATGCTGTGTGTGTATACAAATATACATTGAGATGTATAGGATGTATATTTGTTGTGTGGAAACGTGTATGTATAGTACATGTTAATGTGGGTGGGTTGGGCCATTCTTGCGTCTGTTTCCTGCGCTAATAATAAATGAACCTCGCTACGCGGGAGACGGCGACAAAGCAAAAGAATATAATAATATATAAATATATGGTATATATAATATATATATATAATATATATATAATATAGTAGTATATTATAAGATATATAGTATATTATTATATGGGTAAGTGAGAAGGAATATGGTTCCAACAATGTTGTATGGTTGCGAGGCTGGGCGCTGATGGATAGAGTAGTGCGCAGGAGGATGGTGTGCTGGAAATGGAATGTTTGAGACAATTTGTGGTGTGAGGTGGTTTGATCGAGTAAGTAACTAATGGTAAGAGAGATGTGTGGAAGTAAAAAGAGCGTGGTTTAGAGAGCAGAAGAGGGTGGTTTTGAAATTGGTTTGGGCACATGGAGATAATGAGTGAGGAAAGATTGACCAAGAGATATATGTGCAGGTGGAGGGAACGAGGAGAAGTGGGAGACTCAAATTGGAGTGGAAAGATGAGTGAAAAAGATTTCGTGTGATCGTGGCTTGAACATGCAGGAGGGTGAAAGGAGTGGCAAGGAATAGAGTGAATTGGATCGATGTCATAGCATACCGGGGTTGACGGCTGTCAGTGGGTTGAATCAGGGCATGTGAACGTCTGGGGTAAACAAGGAAAGCAGTGTAGTATGTAATTTGCGTTGTGGACTAGGTATATACAGTTATGGGGGTGGGGTTGGGCCATTTCTTTCGTCTGTTTCCTTGCGCTATTCTCGCAAATGCGGGAACAGTCACAAAGCAAAAAAAAGAGAGAAAAAAAATATATATATATAATATATATAGTATATATATATTATATATATATAGTTTATAAATAAATATAATATATATTATCGCTGGGGAATAGGGGGAAAGAATACTTCCCCCACGTATTCCCTGCGAGCTAGAAGAGACTAAAAGGGGAGGGAGCGGGGGCTTGGGAAATCCTCCCTCAAGTCGTTTTTTTTCAATTTTCCAAAAGAAGGAACAGAGAATTGGGCCAGGTGAGTGATTCCCTCAAGGCCCAGCCTCTGTCTTAACCTAGACGCTGAATGCGGGAGGCGTCGCTAATGCGGAAATGGCGAATAGTTTGAAAGAAAAGTAAGAAATACATATATAAATATATATATATATATATATATATATATAATATATAATATATATATATATATATATAATATATTTTTTGCTTTGTTGCTGTCTCCCGCATTTGCGAGGTAGCGCAAGGAAACAGATGAAAGAAATGGCCCAACCCACCCCCACACACATGTATATACACACGTCCACACACGCAAATATACATACCTACACAGCTTTCCATGGTTTACCCCAGACGCTTCACATGCCCTGATTCAATCCACTGACAGCACGTCAACCCCGGTATACCACATCGATCCAATTCACTCTATTCCTTGCCCTCCTTTCACCCTCCTGCATGTTCAGGCCCCGATCACTCAAAATCTTTTTCACTCGCATCTTTCCATCTCCAATTTGGTCTCCCACTTCTCCTCGTTCCCTCCACCTCCGACACATATATCCTCTTGGTCAATCTTTCCTCACTCATTCTCTCCATGTGCCCAAACCATTTCAAAACACCCTCTTCTGCTCTCTCAACAACGCTCTTTTTATTTCCACACATCTCTCTTACCCTTACGTTACTTACTCGATCAAACCACCTCACACCACACATTGTCCTCAAACATCTCATTTCCAGCACATCCATCCTCCTGCGCACAACGCTATCCATAGCCCACGCCTCGCAACCATACAACATTGTTGGAACCACTATTCCTTCAAACATACCCATTTTTGCTTTCCGAGATAATGTTCTCGACTTCCACACATTCTTCAAGGCCCCCAGGATTTTCGCCCCCTCCCCCACCCTATGATCCACTTCCGCTTCCATGGTTCCATCCGCTGCCAGATCCACTCCCAGATATCTAAAACACTTTACTTCCTCCAGTTTTTCTCCATTCAAACTTACCTCCCAATTGACTTGACCCTCAACCCTACTGTACCTAATAACCTTGCTCTTATTCACATTTACTCTTAACTTTCATCTTTCACACACTTTACCAAACTCAGTCACCAGCTTCTCCAATTTCTCACATGAATCAGCCACCAGCGCTGTATCATCAACGAACAACAACTGACTCACTTCCCAAGCTCTCGCATCCACAACAGACTTCATACTTGCCCCTCTTTCCAAAACTCTTGCATTCACCTCCCTAACAACCCCATCCATAAACAAATTAAACAACCATGGAGACATCACACACCCCTGCCGCAAACCTACATTCACTGAGAACCAATCACTTTCCTCTCTTCCTACACGTACACATGCCTTACATCCTCGATAAAAACTTTTCACTGCTTCTAACAACTTGCCTCCCACACCATATATTCTTAATACCTTCCACAGAGCATCTCTATCAACTCTATCATATGCCTTCTCCAGATCCATAAATGCTACATACAAATCCATTTGCTTTTCTAAGTATTTCTCACATACATTCTTCAAAGCAAACACCTGATCCACACATCCTCTACCACTTCTGAAACCACACTGCTCTTCCCCAATCTGGTGCTCTGTACATGCCTTCACCCTCTCAATCAATACCCTCCCATATAATTTACCAGGAATACTCAACAAACTTATACCTCTGTAATTTGAGCACTCACTCTTATCCCCTTTGCCTTTGTACAATGGCACTATGCACGCATTCTGCCAATCCTCAGGCACCTCACCATGAATCATACATACATTAAATAACCTTACCAACCAGTCAATAATACAGTCACCCCCTTTTTTAATAAATTCCACTGCAATACCATCCAAACCTGCTGCCTTGCCGGCTTTCATCTTCCGCAAAGCTTTCACTACCTCTTCTGTGTTTACCAAATCTTTTTCCCTAACCCTCTCACTTTGCACACCACCTCGACCAAAACACCCTATATCTGCCACTCTATCATCAAACACATTCAACAAACCTTCAAAATACTCACTCCATCTCCTTCTCACATCACCACTACTTGTTATCACCTCCCCATTTGTGCCCTTCACTGAAGTTCCCATTTGCTCCCTTGTCTTACGCACTTTATTTACCTCCTTCCAGAACATCTTTTTATTCTCCCTAAAATTTAATGATACTCTCTCACCCCAACTCTCATTTGCCCTCTTTTTCACCTCTTGCACCTTTCTCTTGACCTCCTGTCTCTTTCTTTTATACATCTCCCACTCAATTGCATTTTTTCCCTGCAAAAATCGTCCAAATGCCTCTCTCTTCTCTTTCACTAATAATCTTACTTCTTCATCCCACCACTCACTACCCTTTCTAATCAACCCACCTCCCACTCTTCTCGTGCCACAAGCATCTTTTGCGCAATCCATCACTGATTCCCTAAATACATCCCATTCCTCCCCCACTCCCCTTACTTCCATTGTTCTCACCTTTTTCCATTCTGTACTCAGTCTCTCCTGGTACTTCCTCACACAAGTCTCCTTCCCAAGCTCACTTACTCTCACCACCCTCTTCACCCCAACATTCACTCCTCTTTTCTGAAAACCCATACAAATCTTCACCTTAGCCTCCACAAGATGATGATCAGACATCCCTCCTGTTGCACCTCTCAGCACATTAACATCCAAAAGTCTCTCTTTCGCGCGCCTGTCAATTAACACGTAATCCAATAATGCTCTCTGGCCATCTCCCCTACTTACATACGTATACTTATGTATATCTCGCTTTTTAAACCAGGTATTCCCAATCACCAGTCCTTTTTCAGCACATAAATCTACAAGCTCTTCACCATTTCCATTTACAACACTGAACACCCCATGTATACCAATTATTCCCTCAACTGCCACATTACTCACCTTTGCATTCAAATCACCCATCACTATAACCCGGTCTCGTGCATCAAAACCACTAACACACTCATTCAGCTGCTCCCAAAACACTTGCCTCTCATGATCTTTCTTCTCATGCCCAGGTGCATATGCACCAATAATCACCCATCTCTCTCCATCAACTTTCGGTTTTACCCATATTAATCGAGAATTTACTTTCTTACATTCTATCACATACTCCCACAACTCCTGTTTCAGGAGTACTGCTACTCCTTCCCTTGCTCTTGTCCTCTCACTAACCCCTGACTTTACTCCCAAGACATTCCCAAACCACTCTTCCCCTTTACCCTTGAGCTTTACCTCAGAGCCAAAACATCCAGGTTCCTTTCCTCAAACATACTACCTATCTCTCCTTTTTTCACATCTTGGTTACATCCACACACATTTAGACACCCCAGTCTGAGCCTTCGAGGAGGATGAGCACTCCCCACGTGACTCCTTCTTCTGTTTCCCATTTTAGAAAGTTAAGAAAATACAAGGAGGGGAGGATTTCTGGCCCCCCGCTCCCGTCCCCTCTAGTCGCCTTCTACGACACGCGAGGAATGCATAGGAAGTGTATATATATATATATATATATATATATATATATATATATATATATATATATATTATCCCTGGGGATAGGGGATTAAGAATACTTCCCACGTATTCCCTGCGCGTTGTAAAAGGCGACTAAAAGGGGAGGGAGTGGGGGGGCTGGAAATCCTCCCCTCTTGTTTTTTTTTTTAATTTTCCAAAAGAAGGAACAGAGGGGGCCAGGTGAGGATATTCCAAAAAAGGCCCAGTCCTCTGTTCTTAACGCTACCTCGCTAACGCGGGAAATGGCAAATAGTTTAAAAGAAAAATATATATATATATATATATATATATTGGATTACGTGTTAATTGATAGGCGCACGAAAGAGAGACTTTTCGATGTTAATGTGCTGAGAGGTGCAACTGGAGGGATGTTTGATCATTATCTTATCGAGGCGAAGGTGAAGATTTGTAGGGGTTTTCAGAAAAGAAGAGAGAATGTTGGGGTGAAGAGAGTGGTGAGAGTAAGTGAGCTTGGGAAGGAGACTTGTGTAAGGAAGTACCAGGAGAGACTGAGTACAGAATGGAAAAAGGTGAGAACAATGGAAGTAAGGGGAGTGGGGGAGGAATGCGATGTATTTAGGGAAGCAGTGATGGCTTGCGCAAAATACGCCTGTGGCATGAGAAGCGTGGGAGGTGGGTTGATTAGAAAGGGTAGTGAGTGGTGGGATGAAGATGTAAGATTATTAGTGAAAGAGAAGAGAGAGGCACCTGGACGATTTTTGTAAGGAAATAATGCAAATGAGTGGGAGATGTATAAAAGAAAGAGGCAGGAAGTCAAGAGAAAGGTGCAAGAGGTGAAAAAGAGGGCAAATGAGAGTTGGGGTGACAGGGTATCATTAAATTTTAGAGAGAATAAAAAGATATTTTGGAAGGAGGTAAATAAAGTGCGTAAGACAAGGGAGCAAATGGGAACTTCAGTGAAGGGGGCTAATGGGGAGGTGATAACAAGTAGTGGTGATGTGAGAAGGAGAGGAGTGAGTATTTTGAAGGTTTGTTGAATGTGTTTGATGATAGAGTGGCAGATATAGGGTGTTTTGGTCGAGGTGGTGTGCAAAGTGAGAGGGTTAGGGAAAATGATTTGGTAAACAGAGAAGAGGTAGTAAAAGTGTTGCGGAAGATGAAAACCGGCAATGCAGCAGGTTTGGATGGTATTGCTGTAGAATGTATTAAAAAAGGGGGTGACTGTATTGTTGACTGGTTGGTAAGGTTATTTAATGTATGTATGATTCATGGTGAGGTGCCTGAGAATTGGCGGAATGCTTGCATAGTGCCATTGTACAAAGGCAAAGGGGATAAGAGTGAGTGCTCAAATTACAGACGTATAAGTTTCTTGAGTATTCCTGGGAAATTATATGGGAGGGTATTGATTGAGAGTGTGAAGGCAGGCACAGAGCATCAGATTGGGGAAGAGCAGTGTGGTTTCAGAAGCGGTAGAAGAATGTATGTGAGAAATACTTAGAAAAGCAAATGGATTTGTATGTAGCATTTATGGATCTGGAGAAGGCATGTGATAGAGTTGGTAGAGATGCTCTGTGGAAGGTATTAAGAATATATGGTGTGGGAGTTAAGTTTTTAGAAGCAGTGAAAAGTTTTTATCGAGGATGTAAGGCATGTGTACGTGTAGGAAGAGAGGAAAGTGATTGGTTCTCAGTGAATGTAGGTTTACGGCAGGGGTGAGTGATGTCTCCATGGTTGTTTGATTTGTTTATGGATGGGGTTGTTAGGGAGGTGAATGCAAGAGTTTTGGAAAGATGGGCAAGTATGCAGCCTGTTGTTGATGAGAGAGCTTAGGAAGTGAGTCAGTTGTTGTTCGCTCATGATACAGTGCTGGTGGCTGATTCATGTGAGAAACTGCAGAAGCTGGCAACTAAGTTTGGTAAAGTGTATGAAAGAAGAAAGTTAAGAGTAAATGTGAATAAGAGCAAGGTTATTAGGTACAGTAGGGTTGAGGGTCAAGTCAATTGGGAGGTAGGTTTGAATGGAGAAAAACTGGAGGAAGTGAAGTGTTTTAGATATCTGGGAGTGGATCTGGCAGCGAATGGAACCATGGAAGCGGAAGTGAATCATAGGGTGGGGGAGGGGGTGAAAATCCTGGGAGCCTTGAAGAATGTTTGGAAGTCGAGAACATTATCTTGGAAAGCAAAAATGGGTATGTTTGAAGGAATAGTGGTTCCAACAATGTTGTATGGCTGCGAGGCATGGGCTATGGATAGAGTTGTGTGTAGGAGGGTGGATGTGCTGGAAATGAGATGTTTGAGGACAATATGTGGTGTGAGGTGGTTTGATGAAGTAAGTAATGTAAGGGTAAGAGAGATGTGTGGAAATAAAAAGAGTGTGGTTGAGACAGCAGAAGAGGGTGTTTTGAAATGGTTTGGTCACATGGAGAGAATGAGTGAGGAAAGGTTGGCCAAGAGGATATATGTGTCAGAGGTGGAGGGAACGAGGAGAAGTGGGAGACCAAATTGGAGATGGAAAGATGCGAGTGAAAAAGATTTTGAGTGATCGGGGCCTGAACATGCAGGAGGGTGAAAGGCGTGCAAGGAATAGAGTGAATTCGAACGATGTGGTATACCGGGGTCAACGCGCTGTCAATGGATTGAACCAGGGCATGTGAAGCGTCTGGGGTAAACCATGGAAAGTTGTGTAGGGCCTGGATGTGGAAAGGGAGCTGTGGTTTCGGTGCATTATTACATGACAGCTAGAGACTGAGTGTGAATGAATGGGGCCTTTGTTGTCTTTTCCTAGCGCTACCTCGCACACATGAGGGGGGAGGGGGTTGTTATTCCATGTGTGGCGAGGTGGGGATGGGAATAAATAAAGGCTGACAGTATGAATTATGTACATGTGCATATATGTATATGTCTGTGTGTGTATACATATATACATTGAGATGTATAGGTATGTATATTTGTGTGTGGACGTGTATGTATATACATGTGTATGTGGGTGGGTTGGGCCATTCTTTCGTCTGTTTCCTCGCGCTACCTCGCTAACGCGGGAGACGGCGACAAAGCAAAATAAAATAATAATATATATATATGTATATATATATATATATATATATATATATATATATATATATATATGGGTATGTTTGAAGGAATAGTGGTTCCAACAATGTTGTATGGTTGCGAGGCGTGGGCTATGGATAGAGTTGTGCGCAGGAGGATGGATGTGCTGGAAATGAGATGTTTGAGGACAATGTGTGGTGTGAGGTGGTTTGATCGAGTAAGTAACGTAATGGTAAGAGAGATGTGTGGAAGTAAAAAGAGCGTGGTTGAGAGAGCAGAAGAGGGTGTTTTGAAATGGTTTGGGCACATGGAGAGAATGAGTGAGGAAAGATTGACCAAGAGGATATATGTGTCGGAGGTGGAGGGAATGAGGAGAAGTGGGAGACCAAATTGGAGGTGGAAAGATGGAGTGAAAAAGATTTCGTGTGATCGGGGCCTGAACATGCAGGAGGGTGAAAGGAGGGCAAGGAATAGAGTGAATTGGATCGATGTCATATACCGGGGTTGACGTGCTGTCAGTGGGTTGAATCAGGGCATGTGAAACGTCTGGGGTAAACCATGGAAAGCTGTGTAGGTATGTATATTTGCGTGTGTGGACGTATGTATATACATGTGTATGGGGGTGGGTTGGGCCATTTCTTTCGTCTGTTTCCTTGCGCTACCTCGCAAATGCGGGAGACAGCGACAAAGCAAAAAAAAGAGAGGAAAAAAAATATATAATATATATATATATATATATATATATATATATATATATATATATATATATATATATATATATATTATCCCTGGGGATAGGGGAGAAAGAATACTTCCCACGTATTCCCTGCGTGTCGTAGAAGGTGACTAAAAGGGGAGGGAGCGGGGGGCTGTAATCCTCCCCTCTCGTTTTTTTTTCAATTTTCCAAAAGAAGGAACAGAGAATTGGGCCAGGTGAGGGTATTCCCTCAAGGCCCAGCCCTCTGTTCTTAACGCTACCTCGCTAATGCGGGAAATGGCGAATAGTTTGAAAGAAAAGAAAAGAAAGATATATATATATATATATATATATATATATATATATATATATATATTTTTTTCTTTTTTTTAAATTATTCGCCATTTCCCGCGTTAGCGAGGTAGCGTTAGGAACAGAGGACTGGGCCTTTTTTGGAATATCCTCACCTGGCCCCCTCTGTTCCTTCTTTTGGAAAATTAGAAAAAAAAAAAAACGAGAGGGGAGGATTTCCAGCCCCCCGCTCCCTCCCCTTTTAATCGCCTTCTACGACACGCAGGGAATACGTGGGAAGTAATCTTAATCCCCTATCCCCAGGGATAATATATATATATATATATATATTAGGTTAGGGAAAATGATTTGGTAAACAGAGAAGAGGTAGTAAAAGCTTTGCGGAAGATGAAAGCCGGCAAGGCAGCAGGTTTGGATGGTATTGCAGTGGAATTTATTAAAAAAGGGGGTGACTGTATTGTTGACTGGTTGGTAAGGTTATTTAATGTATGTATGACTCATGGTGAGGTGCCTGAGGATTGGCGGAATGCTTGCATAGTGCCATTGTACAAAGGCAAAGGGGATAAGAGTGAGTGCTCAAATTACAGAGGTATAAGTTTGTTGAGTATTCCTGGTAAATTATATGGGAGGGTATTGATTGAGAGGGTGAAGGCATGTACAGAGCATCAGATTGGGGAAGAGCAGTGTGGTTTCAGAAGTGGTAGAGGATGTGTGGATCAGGTGTTTGCTTTGAAGAATGTATGTGAGAAATACTTAGAAAAGCAAATGGATTTGTATGTAGCATTTATGGATCTGGAGAAGGCATATGATAGAGTTGATAGAGATGCTCTGTGGAAGGTATTAAGAATATATGGTGTGGGAGGAAAGTTGTTAGAAGCAGTGAAAAGTTTTTATCGAGGATGTAAGGCATGTGTACGTGTAGGAAGAGAGGAAAGTGATTGGTTCTCAGTGAATGTAGGTTTGCGGCAGGGGTGTGTGATGTCTCCATGGTTGTTTAATTTGTTTATGGATGGGGTTGTTAGGGAGGTAAATGCAAGAGTTTTGGAAAGAGGGGCAAGTATGAAGTCTGTTGGGGATGAGAGAGCTTGGGAAGTGAGTCAGTTGTTGTTCGCTGATGATACAGCGCTGGTGGCGGATTCATGTGAGAAACTGCAGAAGCTGGTGACGGAGTTTGGTAAAGTGTGTGGAAGAAGAAAGTTAAGAGTAAATGTCAATAAGAGCAAGGTTATTAGGTACAGTAGGGTTGAGGGTCAAGTCAATTGGGAGGTGAGTTTGAATGGTGAGAGGCTGGAGGAAGTGAAGTGTTTTAGATATCTGGGAGTGGATCTGTCAGCGGATGGAACCATGGAAGCGGAAGTGGATCATAGGGTGGGGGAGGGGGCGAAAATTTTGGGAGCCTTGAAAAATGTGTGGAAGTCGAGAACATTATCCCGGAAAGCAAAAATGGGTATGTTTGAAGGAATAGTAGTTCCAACAATGTTGTATGGTTGCGAGGCGTGGGCTATGGATAGAGTTGTGCGTAGGAGGATGGATGTGCTGGAAATGAGATGTTTGAGGACAATGTGTGGTGTGAGGTGGTTTGATCGAGTAAGTAACGTAAGGGTAAGAGAGATGTGTGGAAATAAAAAGAGCGTGGTTGAGAGAGCAGAAGAGGGTGTTTTGAAGTGGTTTGGGCACATGGAGAGAATGAGTGAGGAAAGATTGACCAAGAGGATATATGTGTCGGAGGTGGAGGGAACGAGGAGAAGAGGGAGACCAAATTGGAGGTGGAAAGATGGAGTGAAAAGGATTTTGTGTGATCGGGGCCTGAACATGCAGGAGGGTGAAAGGAGGGCAAGGAATAGAGTGAATTGGAGCGATGTGGTATACAGGGGTTGACGTGCTGTCAGTGGATTGAATCAAGGCATGTGAAGCGTCTGGGGTAAACCATGGAAAGCTGTGTAGGTATGAATATTTGCGTGTGTGGACGTGTGTATGTACATGTGTATGGGGGGGGGGGGGTTGGGCCATTTCTTTCGTCTGTTTCCTTGCGCTACCTCGCAAACGCGGGAGACAGCGACAAAGTATAAAAAAAAAAAAAAAAAAAAAAAAAAAATATATATATATATATATATATATATATATTCCTGGGAAATTATATGGGAGGGTATTGATTGAGAGGGTGAAGGCATGTACAGAGCATCAGATTAGGGAAGAGCAGTGTGGTTTTAGAAGTGATAGAGGATGTGAGGATCAAGTGTTTGCTTTGAAGAATGTATGTGAGAAATACTTAGAAAAACAAATGGATTTGTATGTAGCATTTATGGATCTGGAGAAGGCATATGATACAGTTGATAGAGATGCTCTGTGGAAGATATTAAGAGTATATGTTGTAGGAGGCAAGTTGCTAGAAGCAGTGAAAAGTTTTTATCGAGGATGAAAGGCATGTGCACGAGTAGGAAGAGAGGGGAGTGATTGGTTCTAAGTGAATGTTGGTTTGGGCAGGGGTGCGTCATGTCTCCATGGTTGTTTGATTTGTTAATGGATGGGGTGGTTAGGGATGTGAATGCAAGAATTTTGGAGATAGGGGCAAGTATGCAGTCTGTAGTGGATGAGAGGGCTTGGGAAGTGAGTCAGTTGTTCGCTGATGATACAGCACTGGTGGCTGATTCAGGCGAGGAACTGCAGAAGCTGGTGACTGAGTTTGGTAAAGTGTGTGAAAGAAGAAATGTGAATAAGAGCAAGGTTATTAGGTACAGTAGGGTTGAGAGACAAGTAAATTGGGAGAAAAGTTTGAATGGAGAAAAACTGGAAGAAGTGAAGTATTTTAGACATCTGGGAGAGGATTTGGCAGTGGATGGAACCATGGAAGCAGAAGTGAGTCACAGGGTGGGCAATGGGGTGAAAGTTCTTGGAGCGTTGAAAAATGTGTGGAAGGTGAGAACATTATCTTGGAAAACAAAAATGGGTATGTTTCAAGGAATAGTGGTTCCAACAATGTTATATGGTTGCGAGGCATGGGCTATAGATAGAATTGTGCTGAGGAGGGTGGATGTGTTGGAAATGAAATTTTAGAGGAGAATATGTGGTGTGAGGTGGTTTGAGTGAGTAAGTAATGAAAGGGTAAGAGAGATGTGTGGTAATAAAAAGTGTGGTTGACAGAGCAGAAGAGGGTGTTTTGAAATGGTTTGGTCACATGGAGAGAATGAGTGAGGAAAGATTGACCAAGAGGATATATGGGTCAGAGGTGGAGGGAACGAGGAGAAGTGGGAGACCAAATTGGAGGTGGAAGGATGGAGTGAAAAAGATTTTGAGTGGTCGGGACCTGAACATGCAGGAGCGTGAAAGGCATGCAAGGACTAGAGTGAATTAGAACAATGTGTTATACCGGGGTCGACATGCTGTCAGTGGATTGAACCAGGGCATGTGAAGCATCTGGGGCAAGCCATGGAAAGTTTTGTGGGGCCTGGATGTGGAAAGCTAGCTGTGGTTTCAGTGCATTGTACATGACAGCTAGAGACAGCGTGTACAAATGTGGCCTTTGCTAGAGATAGTGTGAACGAATGTGGCCTTTGTTGTCTTTTCCTTGCGCTACCTCGCTCGCATGGGGGGGGGGAGGGGGTTGTCATTTCATGTGTGGCGGGGTGGCGACTGGAGTGAATAAAGAGCAGCAAGTATGAATTATGTGAATATATATATATATATATATATATATATATATATATATATATATATATATATCCATGGTTGTTTAATTTGTTTATGGATGGGGTTGTTAGGGAGGTGAATGCAAGAGTTTTGGAAAGAGGGGCAAGTATGAAGTCTGTTGGGGATGAGAGAGCTTGGGAAGTGAGTCAGTTGTTGTTCGCTGATGATACAGTGCTGGTGGCTGATTCATGTGAGAAACTGCAGAAGCTGGTGACTGAGTTTGGTAAAGTGTGTGAAAGAAGAAAGTTAAGAGTAAATGTGAATAAGAGCAAGGTTATTAGGTACAGTAGGGTTGAGGGTCAATTCAATTGGGAGGTGAGTTTGAATGGAGAAAAACTGGAGGAAGTGAAGTGTTTTAGATATCTGGGAGTGGATCTGGCAGCGGATGGAACCATGGAAGCGGAAGTGGATCATAGGGTGGGGGAGGGGGCGAAAATTCTGGGAGCCTTGAAGAATGTGTGGAAGTCGAGAACATTATCTCGGAAAGCAAAAATGGGTATGTTTGAAGGAATAGTGGTTCCAACAATGTTGTATGGTTGCGAGGCGTGGACTATGGATAGAGTTGTGCGCAGGAGGATGGATGTGCTGGAAATGAGATGTTTGAGGACAATGTGTGGTGTGAGATGGTTTGATCGAGTAAGTAACGTAAGGGTAAGAGAGATGTGTGGAAATAAAAAGAGCATGGTTGAAGAGAGCAGAAGAGGATGTTTTGAAATGGTTTGGTCACATGGAGAGAATGAGTGAGGAAAGATTGACCAAGAGGATATATGTGTCGGAGGTGGAGGGAACGAGGAGAAGAGGGAGACCAAATTGGAGGTGGAAAGATGGAGTGAAAAAGATTTTGTGTGATCGGGGCCTGAACATGCAGGAGGGTGAAAGGAGGGCAAAGAATAGAGTGAATTGGAGCGATGTGGTATACCGGGGTTGATGTGCTGTCAGTGGATTGAATCAAGGCATGTGTATGGGGTGGGTTGGGCCATTTCTTTTGTCTGTTTCCTTGCGCTACCTCGCAAACGCGGGAGACAGCGACAAAGCAAAAAAGAAGAAAAAAAAAAAAAAAAAAATATATATATATATATATATATATATATATATATATATATATATATATATATATATATATATATATATATATATGTATGTGGGTGGATTGGGCTATTCGCCCAACCCACCAACATACACATGTATACACATAAATGCCCACACACACACATATACATACCTATACATTTTAGTGTATACATACACAGACATATACATATATACACATGTACATATTCATACAAGCTGCCTTCATCCATTCCCACTGCCACCCCGCCACACATGAAATGGCACCCCCTCCCCCCGCATACACGCGAGGTAGTGCTAGGAAAAGATAACAAAGGCCACATTCGTTCACACTCAGTTTCTAGCTGTCATGTATAATACACCGAAACCACATCTCCCTTTCCACATCCAGGCCCCACAAAACTTTTCATGGTTTAGCCCAGACGCTTCATATGCCCTGGTTCAATCCAATGACAGCATGTCGACCCCGGTATACCACATCATTCCAATTCACTCTGTTCCTTGCATGCCTTTCACCCTTCTGTATGTTCAGGCCCCGATTGCTCAAACTCTTTTTCACTCCATCCTTCTACCTCCAATTTGGTCCTCAATCTTTCCTTACCCATTCTTTCCATGTGACCAAACCAGTTCAATAAACCCTCTTCTGTTCTTGCCACCATACTCTTTTTATTACCAAACGTCTCTCTTACCCTTTCATTACTTACTCAATCAAACCACCTCACTCCACATATTGTCCTCAAACATTTCATTTCCAACACATCCACCCTCCTCCGTACTTAGACATTTCAATGTATACATACATATACATACACAGACATATACATATATACATACGCACACATCCACTTTTGCTACCTTCATCCATGCCAATCGCCACATATGAAATGGCACCCACTCCCCCCACGTGCGCGCGCAAGGTAGTACTAGGAAAAGACAACAAAGGCCACATTCATTCACAATCAGTCTCTAGGTGTCATGTTTAATGCACTGAAACCACAGCTCCCTTTCCACATCCAGGCCCCACAAAACTTTCCATGGTTTACCCCAGAAGCTTCACATGCCCTGCTTCAATCCACTGACAACATGTTAACCCCAGTATAAAACATCGTTCCAATTCACTCTGTTCCTTGCATACCTTTTACCCTCTGTATGTTCAGGCCACGATCACTCAAAATCTTTTTCACTCCATCCTCTCCACTCCAATTTGTCTCCACTTCTCCTCATTCCTCCACCATCTAACACATATACCCTCCTTTGTCAAACTATCCTCACTCATTCTCTCCATGCCGACCAAAACATTTCATAACGCCCTGTTCTGCTCTCACACCACACTCCTTTTTATACCACATATCTCTCTTGCCCTTTCATTACTTACTTGATGAAACGATCATATTAGTCCCTCAAACAATCATTTCCAACACATCTACCCTCCTCCCACAAACGGACTTGGTCTATAGCCAAGCCTTTAACATATAACATTGTTTGAACCACTAATCCTTCAAACAAAAATACCAGTTTTGCTCTTCGAGATAACGTTTCTCAACCTTCACATATTCTTCAATGCTCCCAGAACCTTCGCCCCCTCCCCCCATCACCCCTTCCCCCACCCTGAGAACTCACTTCTGCTTCCAGATTCCATCTGCTGCAATCCACTCCCCAAAATCTAAAACACTTCGAGCTTCCTCCAGTTTTTCTCTATTCAAACTTACCTCCCACTTAACTATCCTCAACTCCTCTGAACCTAATAACCTGCTCTTATTCACATGTACTCTCAAACTTTCTTCTTCACACAACCTTTACCAAACACAGTCACCAACTTTTGCAGTTTCTCACCCGAATCAGCCACCACCTGTGTCATCAGCAAACTACAACTGACTCACTCCAAGCCCTCTCATCCACAACGAGAGTGCATACTTGCCCCTCTCTCCGCAAAACCTCTTGCATTCACCTCCCTAACCACCCCATCCATAAATTAATTAAATCAACCATGGAGACATCACGAATCCTGCTGCAAATCGCAATTCACTGGGAACCAATCACTTTCCTCTCTTCCTACACGTACACATGCCTTACATCCTTGGTAAAAACTTTTCACTGCTTATAACAACTTACCTTCCACACCATATACTTAAAACCTTCCACAAAGCATCTCTATCCACCCTATCATATACCTTCTCCAGACCCATAAATGCTACATACAAATCCATCTGTTTTTCGAGGTATTTCTCACATACATTCTTCAAAGCAAACACCTGATCCACACATCATCTACCACTTCTGAAACCACACTGCTTTTCCCCAATCTAATGCTCTGTACATGCCTTTACCCTCTCAATTAATACCCTCCCATATGATTTCCTAGGGATACTAAACAAACATATGTCTCTGTAATCTAAACACTCACCTTTGTCCACTTTGCCTTTCCACAGTGGCACTATGCATGCATTCTGCCAATCTTCAGACACTTCACCATGATCCATACATACACTGAATATCCTTACCAACCAATCAACACCAGAGTCACCCCCTTTTTTTTTTATAAATTCCACTGCAATACCATCCAAACCCGCCGCCTTGCTGGCTTTCATCTTCCGCAAAGCTTTCACTACCTGTTCTCTGTTTACCAAACCAATCTCCCTGACCCTCTCACTTCGCACACCACCCCGACCAAAACACCCTATATCTGCCACTATCATCAAACCCAATCAACAAACCTTCAAAATATTCACTCCTCACTTCATCACTACTTGTTATTACCTCCCCATATATTTATTTTTTTTATTATACTCTGTTGCTGTCTCTCGCGTTAGTGAGGTAGCGCAATGAAATCAAAGAAACAATGGCCCAACTCGCCGACATACACATGTATATACATCCACGTCCACACACGTACCTATACATACCTATACATCTCAACGTATACATATATATATACACACACAGACATATACATATATACACATGTACATAATCATACTGTCTGCCCTTATTCATTCCCGTCGCCACCCTACCACACTTGAAATGACAACCCCATCCCCCCAAATGTGCACGAGGTAGCGCTAGGAAAAGACAACAAAGGCCACATTCATGCACACTCAGTCTCTAGCTGTTATGTATAATGCACCGAAACCACAGCTCCCTTTCCACATCCAGGCCCCACAAAACTTTCCATGGTTTACCCAGATGCTTCACATGCCCTGGTTCAATCCATTGAAAGCATGTCAACCCTGGTATACCACATCGTTCCAATTCACTCTGTTCCTTGCATACCTTTTACCCTCTGTATGTTCAGGCCACGATCACTCAAAATCTTTTTCACTCCATCCTTCCACCTCCAATTTGGTCTCCCACTTCTCCTCATTCTCTCCACCTCTAACACATATACCCTCTTTGTCAATCTTTCCTCACTCATTCTCTCCATGCGACCAAAACATTTCAATACGCCCTGTTCTGCTCTCACCACCACACTCCTTTTATTACCACATATCTCTCTTGCCCTTTCATTACTTACTTGATGAAACGACATATTGTCCTCAAACAATTCATTTCCAACACATCTACCCTCCTCCCCACAACCTTGTCTATAGCCCATGCCTTTGAAGCATATAACATTGTTGGAACCACTATTCCTTCAAACATACCCAGTTTTGCTCTTCGAGATAACGTTCTCACCTTCCACATATTCTTCAATGCTCCCAGAACCTTTGCCCCCTCCCCCACCCTGTGACTCACTTCTGCTTCCATGGTTCCATCTGCTGCTAAATCCACTCCCAAATATCTAAAACACTTCACTTCCTCCAGTTTTTCTCTATTCAAACTTACCTCCCACTTAACTTATCCCTCAACCCTCCTGAACCTAATAACCTTGCTCTTATTCACATGTACTCTCAACTTTCTTCTTTCACACACTTTACCAAACTCAGTCACCAACTTTTGCAGTTTCTCACCCGAATCAGCCACCAACGCTGTGTCATCAGCAAACTACAACTGACTCACTTCCCAAGCCCTCTCATCCACAACAGAGTGCATACTTGCCCCTCTCTCCAAAACTCTTGCATTCACCTCCCTAACCACCCCATCCATAAATTAATTAAACAACCATGGAGACATCACGAATCCCTGCTGCAAATCGCAATTCACTGGGAACCAATCACTTTCCTCTCTTCCTACACGTACACATGCCTTACATCCTTGGTAAAAACTTTTCACTGCTTATAACAACTTACCTTCCACACCATATACTTAAAACCTTCCACAAAGCATCTCTATCCACCCTATCATATACCTTCTCCAGACCCATAAATGCTACATACAAATCCATCTGTTTTTCGAGGTATTTCTCACATACATTCTTCAAAGCAAACACCTGATCCACACATCATCTACCACTTCTGAAACCACACTGCTTTTCCCCAATCTAATGCTCTGTACATGCCTTTACCCTCTCAATTAATACCCTCCCATATGATTTCCTAGGGATACTAAACAAACATATGTCTCTGTAATCTAAACACTCACCTTTGTCCACTTTGCCTTTCCACAGTGGCACTATGCATGCATTCTGCCAATCTTCAGACACTTCACCATGATCCATACATACACTGAATATCCTTACCAACCAATCAACACCAGAGTCACCCCCTTTTTTTTTTATAAATTCCACTGCAATACCATCCAAACCCGCCGCCTTGCTGGCTTTCATCTTCCGCAAAGCTTTCACTACCTGTTCTCTGTTTACCAAACCAATCTCCCTGACCCTCTCACTTCGCACACCACCCCGACCAAAACACCCTATATCTGCCACTATCATCAAACCCAATCAACAAACCTTCAAAATATTCACTCCTCACTTCATCACTACTTGTTATTACCTCCCCATATATTTATTTTTTTTATTATACTCTGTTGCTGTCTCTCGCGTTAGTGAGGTAGCGCAATGAAATCAAAGAAACAATGGCCCAACTCGCCGACATACACATGTATATACATCCACGTCCACACACGTACCTATACATACCTATACATCTCAACGTATACATATATATATACACACACAGACATATACATATATACACATGTACATAATTCATACTGTCTGCCCTTATTCATTCCCGTCGCCACCCTACCACACTTGAAATGACAACCCCATCCCCCCAAATGTGCACGAGGTAGCGCTAGGAAAAGACAACAAAGGCCACATTCGTGCACACTCAGTCTCTAGCTGTTATGTATAATGCACCGAAACCACAGCTCCCTTTCCACATCCAGGCCCCACAAAACTTTCCATGGTTTACCCCAGATGCTTCACATGCCCTGGTTCAATCCATTGAAAGCATGTCAACCCTGGTATACCACATCGTTCCCATTCACTTTATTCCTTGTACGCCTTTCACCCTCCTGCATGTTCAGGCCTCGATCACTCAAAATCTTTTTCACCCCATCTTTCCACCTCCAATTTGGTCTCCCACTTCTTCTCGTTCCCTCCACCTCTGACACATATATCCCCTTTGTCAATCTTTCCTCACTCATTCTCTCCATGTGACCAAACCATTTCAAAACCCTCTTCTGCTTTCTCAACCACACTCTTTTTATTACCACACATCTCTCTTACCCTTTCATTACTTACTCGATCGAACTACCTCACACCACACATTTTCCTCAAACATTTCATTTCCAGCGCATTCACCCTCCTCCGCACAACTCTATCTATAGCCCACACCTCGCAACCATATAACATTGTTGGAACCACTATTCCTTCAAACATACCCATTTTTGCTTTCCAAGATAACATTCTTGACTTCCACACATTTTTCAACGCTCCCAGAACTTTTACCCCCTCCTCCACCCTATGATTCACTTCCGCTTCCATGGTTCCATCCGCTGCCAAATCCACTGCCAGATATCTAAAACACCTCACTTCCTCCTGTTTTTCTCCATTCAAACTTACCTCCCAAATGACTTGTCTCTCAACCCTACTGTACCTAATAACCTTGCTCTTATTCACATGAATAAAAGCAAGGTTATTAGGTTCAGTAGGGTTGAGGGACAAGTTAAATGGGAGGTAAATTTGAATGGAGAAAAACTGGGAGTGTTGAAGAATGTGTGGAAGGCGAGACCATTATCTCAGAGAGCAAAAATGGATATGTTTGAAGGAATAGTGGGTCCAACTATATTATATGGTTGCAAGGCATGGGCTATAGATATGGTTGTGCCCCAGACATTTCACATGCTCTTGTTCAATCCATTGATTGCACGTCAACCCTGGTATACCACATCGTTCCAATTCACTCTATTCCTTGCACGCCTCTCACCCTCTTGTATGTTCAGGCCATGATTGCTCAAAATCTTTTTCACTCCATCTTTCCACTTCCAATTTGGTCTCCTGCTTCTCCATGTTCCTCCACCTCTGACACTTGTATCCTCTTTGTTAATTTCTCCTTACTCATTCTCTCCAGATGTCAAGCATTTTCAACATACCCTCTTCTGCTCTCTCAACTACACTCTTTTTGTTACCACACATCTCTCTTACCCTTTCATTACTTACTCTATCAAATCATCTCACACCACATACTGTCCTCAAACATTTGATTTCTAACACATCCACCCTCCTCTGTACAACCCTATCTATAGCCCATATCTCACAACCATATATCATTGTTGGAACTACTATTCCATCAAACATACCCATTTTTGCTCTGAGATAATGTTCTCTCCTTCAACACAGTCTTCATTGCTCCCAGAACCTTCGCCCCTTCCCTCACCCTGTGACTCACTTTTGTTTCCATGGTTCCATTCACTGCTAAGTCCACTCCCAGATATCTAAAACACTTTACTTCCTCCAATTTTTCTCTAGTCAATCTTATATCCCAATTAACTTGTCCCTCAACCCTAATGAACCTAATAGCCTTGCTCTTATTCACATTTACTCTCAACTTTCTCTTTTCACACACTTTTCCAAACACAGTCACCAACTTCTGCAGTTTTCATTCGAATCAGCTGCTAGAACTGTATCTTCTGCAAACAACTGACTCACTTCCAAGGCCTTCTCATCCCCAACAAACTGCATACTCACCCCTCTCTTCAAAACTCTTGCATTAACCTCACTAACCACCCCATCCATAAACAAATTACCTTGGGGACATCACACACCACTGCCATAAACTGACATTCACTGAGAACCAATCACTCTCCTCTCTTCCTCCTCGTACACACGCCTTACATCCTTGGTAAAAAGTTTTCACTGCCTCTAGCAGCTTACCTCCCACACCACATACTCTGAAGATTTTCTACAAAGCATCTCTATTAACCCATCATATGCCTTCTCCAGATCCATAAATGCTACATACAAATCCATCTGTTTTTCTAAGTATTTCTAACACACATTCTTCAAAGTAAACACCTGATCCACACAACCTCTACCACTTATGAAACCACACTGGTCTTCCCCAGTCTGATGCTATGTACATGCCTTCACCCTATCAATCAATACCCTCCCATATAATTTCCCAGGAATACTAAAAAAAAATTTACGCCTCTGTAGTTTGAACACTCACCTTTATCCCCTTTGCCTTTGTACAATGGCACTATGCATACATTCCACCAATCCTCTGGCACTTCACCATGATCCATACATAATAAAATGAATATCTTACCAATCAATCAACAACAAAGTAACCCCCTTTCTTAATAAATTCTGCTACAGTACCATCCAAACCTGCCACTCTGTTGGAATTCATCTTCCACAAAGCTTTCACTACCTCTTCTCTCTTAAGTAAATGATTCTCCCTGACCCTTTCTTTGCACACCACCCCAATCAGAACACCCTACATCTGCCACTCTAACATCAAACACATTGCAGACACCTTCATAATACTCACATCTCCTCACTTCATCACCGCCTGTATTTACTTCCCAGCTGGTTCATTATTTCTTGCATTAGCAAGGTTGCACCAGGAAAAGACAAAGACATGGCCTCATCCACTCATATCCACTCTCTGGCTGTCAAGCACCACGCATCAAAATCAGAGCCTACAACCCATAACCAGGCCCCATAGACCTTTCTTTGCTTTTCTGATTGCTTCCTATGTCCTCATTCAGCTAAAGCTCCAATTTAAACTACATCAGTCCAATTCCCTCTGTCCCTTGCATGCCTCGAACCTTCAAGGCATCTTTCACTCCACCCTTCCAGCTCCTTCTTTGGTTTCCCCCCATTTCCTTTTTCCTTCCACTTCTGATATGAAGACCCTCTTACTCATCCACCCCATATGTCCAAACCATTTCAGCACACCTCTTCAGGTTTTTCATGCATATACTCTCATATTTGCACACTACTCTCTTGCCCTATCATTTCTTATTCAATCACTCCTCCTAACACAACATATTGTCCTCAAACACTTAATTTCCAACACATCCAACTTCTGGTAAACATTTTTGCCTAAGGACCACACCTCACATCCATACAGACCCAACTATACTGTCAAATACACCTATCTTTATCCTTAAAGACAGTGAACTCTTTTTCTACATCTTCTCCAGTGCACCACTGTCTTCATTAGAAACACTGTTTCAATGCATTCCAAAGACCTTTATGCTCATGATGCAATTACCATAAAGAAGAAACTGGGTACTTATTACTTAATTACCCTGCACTTATTGCTCAAAGACACACATAATATTACAACCTTTATGACATACGGTCCTGATTCACAGACATGGCTACCTTCCTGGGTGCTGAGGAAGCATCATAGGGATAGAAGGGACTCCTGGGGCAGGGAGGTAAGGTGCACCCACAACCTTTGCTCACTCATCAGCCCTATGAATTAACCTCTGCTCCCATGGTTCCATTCATTACCATATCCACTCCCAGGTATCCATGGTTGCATTCATTACCATATCCACTCCCGGGTATCTAATGTATCTGTACACTGTTTTGGATACCATTTCTCCCAAGTTCTCTCATTTCTAACTTTCATTCCAAATGACGTGTCTCTTTTTTCTAAACTTAATAGCCTTGCTTTTACTTGCATTTATTCTCAACTTGCCCCTTTTATGTATTCTCATGAAATTCAGCTGCAATACAATCCACTCTATCTGCTTTGCAACATGTCACCGTACGTATGGCTTTCACTACCTCTTTCCTTTTCACCAAACCACCTTCCATGACATTGTCACTTTGCATAACTCCACATCTGAAACATCCTTCATCTGCATCCCTATCATTGAACACATTTAAGTCTTCAAAATACTCACTCCATCTGTCCTTTACCACTTTTCCATTTGCTCCTTTCAACGATGTATCCTATCATTATTTTGTTTTTCTATTAACTTACTTCCCACCTCCCAACTTCTGCATGCCACATCCTTCTCTTACTTATGAAAGCACTGTTTCGGTGTTTTCCCTAAACACCTCCCATGCCTCATCCACTCTCCTAGTTTCATTTACTCTCTCCTTTTGCCATTCAACACTCACTCTCTCCTGGTATCTCTTTTCATAAGGCTCTTTTCCAAGCTCACACACTTTCATAACCTTCTACTATACTTCAAACATATTCAAGTTTAACCTTCCAAATAACAACCTTGATGCTCCCAGAACCTTCACCCGTTCACCCACCCACCCTTCCAACCTCAGCCACCATCACATGCTTTCTCCATATCCATAAATGCTATATACAAATCCTCTTCTTTAAGTATTTTTCATACACATTCTTCCAAGCAAACAACTGTTCCACAAATCCTTTACTACTTCTGAAATCATATTGTTCCACCCCACTTTGATGATCTGTACATGCCTTCACCTCTCAGTTATTCCTCTCCCAAGCAACTTACCTGGTACACTCAACAAACATACTTCTAGATTGAACACATCAGCCCTTAAACAAGGGCACTATACATGCATTATACCAATCCTCAGACACCTTACCATGATCCAAGCATAAACAGAAGATTCTGACTAATGAATCAACAACACAGTCACCCTCTTTCATAAATTCCATAGCAGTACCATCAACTCCAGCGCCCTTTCCATATTTCATCTTACACAAGGCTTTAACTACTTCTCTCTTTACCAAACCACTTGCCATGCCTCTCACTTTGCATATCACCCCAGATCAAACATCCTACATCTGCCACCCTATCAGTTACATTTTTTAGTCACTCATTCTCCTCACTTCATCACTACCTTTTACCACTTCCCCATTTGTTCCCTTCACCAATGTTTCCATATGTTTTCTTATTTTTTTTTTTGCACACAGTTAACCTCCTTCCAGAATATTATATTCTCCCTGAAGTTTACTAATACTCACTCCTCTTATTTGCCCTTTTTCAACCTCTGCATCTTCCACTTGACCTATCATTTTCTTTTATACATATCCCATTCATTTGCACACCTTCCTATAAATATGACACAAATACCTCTCTTTTCACTTTCGCTAGCTTCTTCACTTCATCATCTTACCATTCACTACCCTTTCTAACCTACCCAACTCTCCAAAATGGTTTCCTCAGACAGCACTTGATGGGCAGTTAGTTTCATGGAATGATCAGAGCAGAAGAGTAGAAATTGCACCAGTTGTAACTGAGCAAGCACTGGTCGAATAAAGCAGTTGGCTAGAGGAGGCACTCTCTCAGCCTCACTTGCACTTGCCAGCACTGCTTCCCTAAGTACGACTCATCCTCACCTACTGCATTGGCTTTGTTTACTCTCATTTTTTGTCATTCTTGCCTTATTCTTTCCTGGTGTTTTTTCACTCTTACATAATTTCACTATTCTCTTCTCACCCATACCATTATCATTTCCAAATTCTTTACCCTTGCCTCTACAAGGTAATGATCGGACGTCCTGATCACAGCAGGAGCCTCATAAATATAGAAGCGACTCCTGGGATGGGAAGTAATTATGTAACTATCAGTAATTTAGACTAGTCACTAATGAAATAATCTTGTCAGGTTCAGTACCTCCAAAAAACTGATACAAATTTATAATAAAACTTGCTCTACCTTTAATAATCATACTAATTGGTTTCATCAAACAAAACTAACTTTATTATTGCTGTCAATAGTTTTACATCAAATATCATGAAATGAACTTTCATAAAATGCTTCTTTTACTCATAGTAAACTTGCTTCTATACAATAGCCATATTCTTGAGAATTTGACAAATACTAGTGGTTGGATGTAACATCAAAATAACTCAAGAGCACCAAGTTCCAGGGATACGTTGTGTTCATGTATACCACACTTTTTTGAGCTTTTCATCATTGTCTTAATGATTTTGTAAAAATTTTTTCTCCCTTGACCATAGCCAAATCTTGGATAAGCACCTGGCCCATGGGACCAAGATGCTACAACTTCACCCTTGCCTTTTTTAGGCATTTCATTTCCACCACATCCACTTGCTTTCATTTCCTTTGCATTCAAGGCCCATAAACACTGCTGCAATTGTAATACCTTTTACACATACTCATCCATGTTCTTTTAGAAACTTACCTCTCTTCCATATGCTCCATAAAACATCCAGATTCTTAGCCTTTCTCTCTCTCTCTCTTTCTTGCTCTATGACACTTTGGTTACCACTGTTTCATCCATTGCGAGAACCATTCCTCAGTACCTAAAGCTATCCACTTCCTCAAGGTCCTTCCCATTAATATTCATACTCAGATCATCTCTCTGCTACATCCCATTTCCTTAACTTTGCCTGCATTTACTTTCAACAATTTTGTTTTACTTGTTTTCTTAAATATCTCATTCCCAACCTTCCTGAGTGTAGCTTGTCTGAAGAATTTGTGGCCCACACTTTGGCCACCCTCTTGAGGAAGTTCCCGTTGGGGACAGACATCAGAGATGCAGGTGGATAGATAGACAGTTTTTTTAAAATTGCACTAAACCTGCAAAAGTTGAATTTGGAAATAACTACAGTTCATAAGGTTATCAGTTAATGTCCTTTGCTTACTCTGTCTGTTACACCATTAAGGAGCAAAGTAGCCAAATTGACTTTTGGAAGTATCAAGGGAGCAGGAAATATTGGATAATAAAGTGGTTTTTGGGCACAAACAAGTTTTACTGAAGCATAAAGAGAGAGGTCAACAGCCTGATGGCAAAAGGAATGAACAGTTAGGAACTTAGTAAATCATACTTAAGATTTATTTAAAGTGTCAAAAATACTTCTTGGTAAATATATAAAAGCTGTTGCAGAAAATGGTAGTAGAGTACGATACACATAATCAACTTTCACACAAGGGAGCTGTACAACATAATATATACATATATGTTTCAACAGTGTGAAGAGTTACCAATGAAATACAAGTACCATGTGCATGAGCTTACCATTAGAGGGGGGGAAATGATCTTTGGAATGTAGTCTCAATGTGTATTTCTGATGTCTTATATAAAGTTATTGAATGTAAATTTATACATTGTAAATGTTGGCAAAGGTGAAATACACTTTTTGGTACTTTCTACATGAGTGCTATAGAGAAAGCCAGATCAAGTGCCATCACCATACTGAAATTATAACACGACAGGTACTGAATGGTCTTCAGCACGACTCGATATGTGTTGTCTAGAATATTTATGCTGGTAATCATTGGATGCAATATGTGTCAAAAACTTTTATATATTCAGTAGACCCCATTTTGGATCTGGAGGTGTTTATCCTGGGTTTGTAAGCACATGTTATGGTTTGATGAGTGTATCAACCTCAAATATGCATTATCTGGCCAAATCATGTCTTGAGTCTTGAGTTCAGTGGAGTTCCTTCCCTTGCACCAGTACAAGTAACGTGATCCCGCATGCAGAAGTACACATCATGTGATGTTATGCAATGAATGTGTATTTGACGGTGCATATGTAATTTGAATATTATAGATTGAGCATGGAGGAGAGGATGTAAAGATAAATTTTCTACATTGCCAAAATGTGCTAAAATAGCAGTCAAGCATTTGTAAATGTTTACAACAATGAAAAATTGTGATGCTGTTTTTATTCTTAAATTATTTTAACACACATTTGAGTGTGAATAATTGTTTTTCTGCTTTTAATACGCTCACCAAACAGTAAATACCATACTAACATCACTTTTACAAAGTAAGTTTGTTGCTTGCCACTATAAAATGTATATACCAGCAATCTACTAACTCATTTCATGCTGGTGAGGTTGATATAAGATTTACTAATTGCTGTGTGTAATGTTATAGAGCAATCAGTTATGAGCAAACACACAGAAAAACAATGTACAACCAAAAGCAACATAAATCAAAAATTATAAAACATTTACACTCGAGTGGAAGTATGTATCTCAACAAATGATGTAATGTTGGTATAAGACATAAGATTTTTTAATTGTTGTGTGTAATGTTGTAGAGCAATCAGTTATGAGCAAACGCACAGAAAATCAATGTACAACCAAAAGCAACATAAATTGAAAATTATAAAACATTTACACACAAGTGGAAGTATGTGTCTCAACAAATGATGTAATGTTGGTATAAGATTTCCTATTTGGTGTACACAGTATCATAAGGCAATCTTTTACAAACAAATGCTTGTAAAAAGACACAATGCAAGACCAAGACAAGCATTACAAACCTATAATGAGAATCTACACAAGGTTGTCTGTTAGCTGCCCATGTCTCATTTACCTTATTTATGCGGAAAACAAAAAATGCAGAAGAGAGAATCAGGTACATTGACTGAGCAAGTGAATACTTAAGGTGTTCCACCTGAGCTTACTTAGGGAATGACTGCTGATTATGTGTACTGACTTTTTTAAAAAGGTTTGCCATCATTATTGTGTAAGGTGCTTGTTCACACAATATTTAAGTATGAAAAAAAATAAGGGGATATGAAATGCAGAGTACAAGCAGCTATGATGAAGGTACTTTGTTTGATAATCAAAGTGCCCTTTAATCCTTAAATTGCAATATACATTATTTGTCTATACACAATCAACTGCAGCCTACATCACTCGAGATTTCTGCATCTCTATTTTAAACTGACCACTAAATATAGGATTTATAAATGTATGCATAAAGTTCAGCACTCCACCAAGGCATAAGAAAGGAGGATAAAGTGTTTTCTTTAATTATTTTTCATATTTCTATATGCATATCTTTAATTTTATGGAAACAATTTGTTTCTGATCTCTTGTAAGTTGTGTGCAGTGTTCAATTCTTCAAGAATCTACCATAGCAAAATAAAGGCATGTAATGGATCTTTTTTTCTCATATTTCATTTGTCTCCATCCAGATCTTTTAATCAATTTTTTTCACATATAGTGACATCCAGATTTTCCAGAAGCCTAAGTTTAACAGGTAAATAACACAGAATATTGCCTAAATGAGATGGTGTAGCCATGTCATAAGCAAGCTTCTGCACATCCTACAAAAAGATGAATAGGGAACATAATGTGCCTATGCCTCTTCCTATAATCTCTTTTCGGACTATCAGAAAAGCACTCTTTCTTTGGACACAAGCAAGACTTATGGTCCTGATGGCATCCCCCATGTATTGAAAGAATGTGCCTCTCAACTTGCACCTGTGCTTTCTTGTCTGTTTGTTTCTGTTTAAAAACTAAAACTTTTCCTTCTCCTTGGAAACATGCATTGATACACCCCATCCCTATGAAGGATGACCGTTTTGACCCCTCTAACTATCATCCTATTACTTTGACATCTAACATTTCCAAAGTCTTTGAATCCCTCCTGAACTTCCATCCACACCCTTAAGCACCTTGAAAATCACAGTCTTCTCTCTGATCACCAGCATGGCTTCTTTAACTCGAGATCCACAGGTGATATTGTTTCCTATCTTAATAATGTCTGGTCATTATCCCTGAAAGATTTTGGGAGTCATGTGTGGTTGCCCTTGACATAGCTAAGGCTTTTGACAGGATGTGGCATTAACGGTCTCATATCTAAACTCCTTCACTTTGATCCTTCATGTCTAGCTTCCTTTCCAGTCAATCTATCTCTGTGGTTGTTGATGGATCAGCCAACCTTCTTTTCTATATCAACAGCGGTTCCCTCAGGGTTCTGTCCTGTCCCCTACACTTTTTCTCCTTTTTTCAACGATTTTCTCTCCTCCACAAATAATCCAGTGCACTCATACACTGACGACCCAGCACTTCATTCATCCACATCCTTCAATTCTGCTCTCACTCGATTGATCTGCGTCTTGTCTTGACACAACTTCCTCAGTAAACTTAGACTTGGACAGGATATCTCAGTGGGGTAAACTAAATCTTGTGAAGATTAATGCCTCCAAAATCCAATTTCTTCTCATCTGTCTATCAAAAACTCCTCACAACTCTCCTCTTTCCTGTGCCAGTTCTGTAATTTCACCTCTTCACTCAATGAACATACTTGGTATTACTGTAACATCCACGCTTTCTTGGACATCTCACATTACAGGAATAGCTAAGACTGCCTCCAAGAAACAGAACAGGACTTAGAACAGGACTTGTGTATAATTTCCAAAGAATCTGTACTACAAAAATGGTAAATATAAACGTTTTTAGAAAATATGTAAATTATAAAAAAAAGTTTAATTATGCTTTCATGCTGTGGGTGAAAGGTTTTACATCATATAATTAATACACACACATGCATTGGCTGCATAGGAATCTTTATCTGTAATAATTATGGTTATTTTTCAAGGACAAATACTTAGATTCATGTCAATTTTATGATGAAACATTATGACTGACTTTTAAGTATATCTGAAAATGTTATGATTACAATATGTGATAGCATTTTATTTATTTGCAGTAAATTTAGTTGTACTTTTCCAAATAAGTTCATCAAGGAGCTCAAAAAATAGCATCAAGGTATTACTTTGATATAGGATCAGCATCTAATTGCCATTATTTACAATTTCCACTTCAGATTAACCTTTTCTAACTGATGGCAGTCTTCATATACTTACAACACTTACAGCCTCCAACACGAACTGTATAGCTTGTTATTGAAAGGAGTAACTTTGAGTTCAAGGGTTATAAAATGAAATTATGAAAATCTTTGTCCATACTCTGCTCTTTTCAAAATAAAATGTCTTCAAAGATCACTTGTTTTTGTCAAAACTACTTTCCATAATGCATTTACTTTTATACATGACCCACCCCTAAGATATATATATATATATATATATATATATATATATATATGTACAGGGACAGGGGAGAAAAAAATACTTCCCAAGTATTCCCCATGTGTCATAGAAGGCAACTGGGGGGGGGGACTGGAAACCCTCCCCTCCTTGTATTTCAATTTCTAGAAAGGGAAACAGGAGGAGTCAAGCAGGGAGTGCTCATCCTCCTCGAAGGCTCAGATTGGGTGTCTGAATGTGAGTGGACATAACCAAGATAAGAAAGGAGAGACAGGTAGTATGTTTGAGGAAAGAAACCTGGATGTTCTGGCTCTTGAGTGAAACGAAGCTCAAGGGTGAAGGGGAAGAGTGGTTTGGGAAATACTTGGGAGTAAAGTCAGGGGTTGGTGAGAGGACAAGAGCTACAGAAGGAGTAGCACTACTCATGAAGCAGGAGTAGTGGGAATATGTGATAGAAGATGAGAAAGGAAATTCTAGTTTGTTGTGAGTAAAACTGAAAGTGGATGGAGAGAGATGGGTGATTATTGGTGCTTATGCACCTGGTCATGAGAAGAAAGATCATGAGAGGCAAGTGTTTTGGGAGCAGCTCAGTGAGTGTGTCAGCAGCTTTGATGCATAAGACCAGATTATAGAGATAGGTGATTTAAATGCGAAGTTGAGTACTGTGGCTTCTGAGGGTATGATTGGTGTAAAAAGGGTATTCAGTGTTGTGACTGGAAATGGTGTAGAGCTTGTGGATTTGTGCTGAAAAACGACTGGTAATTGGGAATACCTGGTTCAAAACGAGAGATATACGTAAGTATATTTATGTGAGTAGGCGAGATGATCAAAGGGCGTTATTGGATTACATATTGATTGATAGGCATGTAAAAGAGAGACTTTTGGATGTTAATGTGCTGAGGGGCAGCTGGAGGGATGTCTGATCACTATCTTGTGGAGGCAAAAGTGAAGATTTGTAAATGTTTTCAAAAAAGAAGAGTGAATGTTGGGGAGAAGAGAATGGAGAGGGTGAGTGAGTTTGGAAAGGAGACTTGTGTGACGAATTACCTGGAGAGATTGAGTGTAGAACGGCAAAAGGTGAAAGCAAATGACATGAGGGGAATGGGTGAGGAATGGGATGTATTTAGGGAAGCAGTGTTGGCTTGTGCAAAAGATGCATGTGGCATGAGAAAGGTGGGAGGTGGGCAGATTAGAAAGGGTAGTGAGTGGTGGGATGAGGAAGTAAAGTTGTTAGTGAAAGAGAAAAGAGAGGCATTTGGATGATACTTGCAAGGAAGGAGAGCAGATGACTGGCAGATGTATAAAAGAAAGCAGCAGGAGGTCAAGAGAAAGGTGCAAGGGTTGAAAAAGTGGGCAAATGAAAGTTGGGGGTGAGATAGTATCATTGAACTTTAGGGAGAATAAAAAGATGTTTTGGAATGAGGTAAATAACGTGTGTAAGGCAAGAGAACAAATGGAAACATTGGTGAAGGAGGCAAGTGGGGAAGTAACAACAGGTAGTGATGAACTGAGGAGATGGAGTGAGTATTTTGAAAGTTTCTTGGGTGTGCTTGATGACAGAGTGGCAGATGTAGGGTGATTTGGTTGGGGTGGTGTGCGAAGTGAGAGGGTCAGGGAGAATGCTTTAGTTAACAGAGGAGATAGTGAATGCTTTGCGGAAGATGAAATCCGGCAAGGCGGCAGGTTTGGATGGTATTGCAGTCGAGTTTATTAAAAAGGGAGGACTCTGTTGTTGACTGGTTGGTAAGGATATTCACTGCATTATGTATGGATCACAGTGAAGTGCCTGAGGATTGGTAGAATGCTTGCATAGTGCCATTTTACAAAGGCAGAGGGGATAAAGGTGTGTTCAAACTACAGAGGCATAAGTTTTTGAGTATTCCTGGGAAATCATATGGGAGGGTATTGATTGAGAGGGTGAAGACATGTACACAGCATCAGATTGGGTAAGAGCATTCTGGATTCAGAAGTGGTAGAGGAAGTGTGGATCAGTTGTTTTCTTTGAAGAATGTGTGAGAGAAATAATTAGAAAAACAGATGAATTTGTATGTAGCATTTATGGATCTGGAGAAGGCATATGATAGGGTTGATACAGAAACTTTGTGGAAGGCCTAAGAGTATATATTGTGGGAGGTAAGCTGCTAGAAGCAGTGAAAAGCTTTTACAAGAATGTAAGGCATGTGTACACGTAGGAAGAGAGGGGAGTGATTGGTTCCCAATGAATATCGGTCTGCAGCAGGGGTATGTGATATCCCCACACTTGTTTAATTTGTTTATGGATAGGGTGGTTAGGGAGGTAAATGCAAGAATTGTGGAGAGAGGGGAGAGTAAGAAGTCTGTTGGGGATAAGAGGGTCTGGGAAGTGAGTCAGTTGGTTTTTGCTAATGATACAGCTCTAGTGGCTGATTTCAGTGAGAAACTCCATAAGTTGGTGACTGAATTTGGAAAAGTGTGTGAAAGGAGATAATTGAAGATAAATGTGAATAAGAGCACGGTTATTTGGTTCAGTTGGGTTAAGGGATAAGTTAACTGGGATGTAAGTTTGAATGGAGAAAAACTGGAGGAAGTGAAGTGTTTTAGATATCTGGGAGTGGACTTAGCAGCAAATGGAACCATGGAAGTGGAAGTGAGTCACAGGGTAGGGGAGAAGGCAAAAGTTCTGGGAGTGATGAAGAATGTGTGGAAAGAGAGAGTGTTATCTCAGAGCAAAAATAGGTATGTTTGAAGGAACAGTAGTTCCAACAATGCCACATGGTTGCATGGCATGGGCTATAGATAGGGTTGTACGTAGGAGGGTGGATGTGTTGGAAATGAAATGTTTAGGACAATATGTGGTGTGAGGTGGTTTGATCGAGTAAGTAATCAAAGGGTAAGAGAGATATGTGGAACTAGAGAGAGTGTGGTTGAGAGAGTAGAAGAGGGTGTGTTTAAATGGTTTGGACATATGGACAGAATGAGTGAGGAAAGATTGACAAAGAGGATGTATGGATGTATGAATTGGAAGGATGAAGTGAAAAAGATTTTGAGCGTTCAGGGCCTAAACATACAGGAAGGTTAGAGGCATGCAAGGAATAGAGTGAGTTGGAAAGATATGGTATACCGGGGTTGATGTGCTGTCAATGGACTGAACCAGGGCATGTGAAACGTCTGCAGTACACCATGGAAAGATCTGTGGTGCTTGGACGTGGATAGGGAGCAGTGGTTTTAATAAATTACATGACATCTAGAGAATGAGAGTGAATAAATGTGGCTTTTTTTGTCTGTCTTCCTGGCACTACCTAGCTGAAGCTGGGGGTAGCAATGCTGTTTCCTGAGGGGCGGGGTAGCACCAGGAATGGCAGAAGGCAAGCAAGTATGAAAATGTACGTGTGAATATATGTATATGTCTGTGCATGTCAATGTATATGTATGTATTTGTGCATGTATGGGCATTTAAGTATATGTGTATATGAGTGGATAAGCCATTCTTCATCTGTTTCCTGGTGCTACCTCGCTGATATGGGAAACAGCAATTAAGTATAATGAATACATAAATATTTATATTTTTTTCACATATATTCACCATTTCCCACATTAGCGAAGTAGGCTCTTCTTCATCTGTTTCCTGGTGCTACCTTGCTGATATGGGAAACAGCAATTAAGTATAATGAACACATAAATATTTATATTTTTTTCACATATATTCACCATTTCCCACATTAGCGAAGTAGGCACTTCATCTGTTTCCTGGTGCTACCTCACTGACATGGGAAACAGCAATTAAGTATAATGAACACATATTTATATTTTTTTCATATATATTCACCATTTCCCTCATTAGCGAAGTAGCACTAAGAACAGATAATTGAGCCTTGGTGGGAATATCCACTCTTGGCCTTCCAACAGCAAGAACTCGAAACCGGGACCTGTACTTAGTAGTTTGGAAAGCTAACTGCTTGGCTATGATCTAGACCCCACTGCTCATGGATGTGAGATGAGGGGTATTCGATTACTTGTAATCAAAGTCATTTCCCTATTAGGGGTGATCATAGCTGAGCAGTTAGCGTTCCCAACTACCATGCAAAGGGCCCAGGTTTGAGTCCTTACTGTTGGAGGGCATTGTGTATTCAATGAAAGTATGCATTCATATGCATTATATTCGTGTGTATATACATAAGGATAAAATAATACAACTGTATCTTGATCCCATTAAAAAATAATGAAGCGAAGAATTGTTCAATACTAACCTGTACTCAGAACACCAGCACATATCTGATTGTAATTAGGATTTATGCAAGGTGTCTTTTCAATGCTTGATCTCAAAGTAAGTGATGCAGTTCTTTCTGCAAGCACATTTAAAAAATTTTCTTACAACATTCAAAAATAAATAACTAAATAGGAAAATGGTAGACCACAGAAGAGATGGACAGATGCAGTGAGCCTGAGATATTTCATACGAACATACCACATGAGTAAACAGGTGCATTCTTACTGTTTTGTATGTCTAGTTGGTGTGACTGTGGACTAGCCTCATGATTAATTAGTTTGGAATACGAAGTTAAAATGTAGAAAGTGCTCATATTAGTATGAATGTCCTTGTTTAACTTCAGCATGTTGGTCATAGGTTAAGGATCTGCATTGGGAGAACAGGGGCTGTACATACCTTACCAATCTCAACAAGTTGAAATACAGCAGAGAAATGATTGCCAAGTACTATTACTAAATTCAACCTGTCAAAGTACATACATAAAATGCCCCTTACATTTTTTTTATCAGTCTAAGCCAGTGTTCATCTCAGCTGACCTCATTTGTAACTTCCTTAAGGGTTTATCTTGGAACTGAAATATCTGATGTGGTAATATTATTTTTCTTATTTGTCAAATTAATGGCCATTTCTGTCTTAGGATATGGTATAGAATGGAGAACAGGATTCTATGAGGCACTTACAAAACTAGTTCTGAATACACTAGTACCAAATAAGATCAATTAGCCATGTCTTTCAGTATTTTAGAATTGATTACTACTACTACTACTACTACTACTACTACTACTACTACTACTACTACTACTACTAATAATAATAATAATAATAATAATAATAATAATAATGAGTAAATGTTAATAAGAGCAAGGTAATTAGGTACAGTAGGGTTGAGGGTCAAGTCAATTGGGAGGTAAGTTTGAATGGAGAAAAACTGGAGGAAGTGAAGTGTTTTAGATATCTGGGAGTGGATCTGGCAGCGGATGGAACCATGGAAGCGGAAGTAGATCATAGGGTGGGGGAGGGGGTGAAAATCCTGGGAGCCTTGAAGAACGAGTGGAAGTCGAGAACATTATCTCGGAAAGCAAAAATGGGTATGTTTGAAGGAATAGTGGTTCCAACAATGTTGTATGGTTGCGAGGCATGGGCTATGGATAGAGTTGTGCGCAGGAGGATGGATGTGCTGGAAATGAGATGTTTGAGGACAATGTGTGGTGTGAGGTGGTTTGATCGAGTAAGTAACGTAAGGGTAAGAGAGATGTGTGGAAATAAAAAGAGCATGGTTGAGAGAGCAGAAGAGGGTGTTTTGAAATGGTTTGGGCACATGGAGAGAATGAGTGAGGAAAGATTGACCAAGAGGATATATGTGTCAAAGGTGGAGGGAACGAGGAGAGGTGGGAGACCAAATTGGAGGTGGAAAGATGGAGTGAAAAAGATTTTGTGTGATCGGGGCCTGAACATGCAGGAGGGTGAAAGGAGGGCAAGGAATAGAGTGAATTGGATCGATGTGGTATACCGGGGTTGACGTGCTGTCAGTGGATTGAATCAGGGCATGTGAAGCGTCTGGGGTAAACCATGGAAAGCTGTGTAGGTATGTATATTTGCATGGGTGGACGTATGTATATACATGTGTATGGGGGTGGGTTGGGCCATTTCTTTCGTCTGTTTCCTTGCGCTACCTCGCAAACGCGGGAGACAAAAAAAAAAAAAAAAAAAAAATAATAATAATAATAATAATAATAATGACTGATTGAGAGGGTGAAGGCATGTATTGAGGAGGAGCAGTGTGGTTTCATAAGTGAAAGAGGAGGTGTGGATCAGGCATTTGTTTTAAAAGGATGTGTGAGAAATACTTAGAAAAACAGATGGATTTGTATGAGGCATTTATGGATCTGGAGAAGGCATATGATAGAGTTGACAAGAGATGCTTTGTGGAAGGTCTTAAGAATATATGGTGTGGGAGGTAAGCTGCTAGAAACAGAGAAGTTTTTATCTAGAGTGTAAGGCATATGCATGAGTTGGAAGAGATGAGAGTGAAGGTTGGTTTGCGGCAGGTGTGTGTGATGTCACCATGGTCCTTTAATTATTTATGGATGGGATGGTGAGGGAAGTTAATGCAACAATCTTGGAGGCAAAAGGGGCAAGTATGCATTCTGTGGGGGATGAGAGGGCCTAGGAAGTGTCAGTTGTTGTTTCCTGATGATACAGCACTGGTGGCTGATTTGAATGAGAAACTGCATTAGTTGGAATGAAGATTAAATGGGGAAAAATTGGAGGAAGTGAAGCGTTTTAGATATCTGGGAGTGGTCATGTAGCAAATGGAACCATGGAAGTGCAAGGAAAATGGGGGAGGCGACAAAGGTTCTGGGAGTGCAACAGAATGTGGAAAAAGAGAATCTGATCTGGGAGGGCAAAAATGGGTTTATTTGATGAAACAGTAGTCCAGTAATATTACATGGTTGCAAGGCATGGGTTACAGGTAGGGTTGTGCAAAGGATACTGGATGAGTTGCAAATGAAATGTACGAGAAGAATAAGTGGTGTGATCAAATAATGAAAGGGAATGAGAGATGTGTGGTAATAAAAACAGTATGGTTGAGAGAGCAGGTGTGCTGAAATGGTTTGAACATATGGAGAGAATGAGTGAGGAAAGGTTGACAAAGAGGACATACGTATCAGAAGTGGAGGGCACCTGGAGAGTGGAGAAACCAAATCAGAGATGGAAAGATGTTGTGGAAAAGATTTTGAGTGATCAGGGCCTGAATATGCACGAGGGTGAAAAGCAAGCATGTAATAGAGTGAATTGGAACAATGTAGTATATTGGGGCCAATGTGCTGGCAATGGACTAAACCAAGGCATGTGAAACATCCAAGGTAAACCAGAGAAAGGTCTGTGGGGCTTGGATGTGAACAGAGAGCTGTGGTTTTGTTGCATTACACATGACAGCTCAAGTATGTATACAAGTGGATGTGGCCTTTCTTCTGTTTCCCAGGGCTACTTCGCTTATACAGGGGTGAGAAGGGAATGTATATGTGATCATTTTTTTCCTTTACTTGGGGCATTTATGCAGTTAACTGTTTGGCTGGGAGGCATTACAATTGGATGACAACAAACAAGCACATGTATATATACATGTGTATATGCATGTGTGTGTATTTGTATGTGTACATTATATATATAAATATTTATTCTATTCATTATACTTAATTCTTTTGTTGTGTATCTGAATGTGTACATTATATATATAAAAATATTTATTCTATTCATTATACTTAATTCCTTTGTCTGTTTCCTTACGCGTTATTCCTTGCGCTACCTCGCTAACGCGGGAGACAGCGACAAAGTATAATAAATAAAATATATATGTATGTGTGTGGACGTGTACATATATGCATGTGTATGTGGGTGGGTTGGGCCATTCTTTCGTCTGTTTCCTTGCAGTACCTCACTAATGCGGGAGACAGCGACAAAGTATAATAATAATGGAATAAAACTTAATTGCCGTCTCCTGCATTAGCGAGGTAGCACAAGGAAACAGACGAGGAAAGGCCCAACCCATCCACATACACATGTATATACATAAACACCCACACACACAAACATTTCAATGTATACATACATATATATACACAGATATATACATATAAACACATGTACATATTCATACTTGCTGCCTTCATCCATTCCCGTCACCACACCGCCACACATGAAATAGCATCCCCCTCCAGCGAGGGCACCATGAAAAGACAAAAAAGGCCACATTCATTCACACTCAGTCTCTAGCTGTCATGCGTAATGCACCGAAACCACAGCTCCCTTTCCACATCCAGGTGCCACAAAACTTTCCATGCATTACCCCAGATGCTTCACATGCCATGGTTCAATCCACTGACAGCATGTCAACCCCAGTATACCACATCATTCCAATGCACTCTGTTCCTTGCACGCCTTTCACCCTCCTGTACGTTCGGCCCTAATCGCTCAAAATATTTTTCACTCAATCCTTCCACCTCCAATTTGGTCTCCTGCTTCTCCTTCTTCCCTCCACCTCTGACACATATATCCTCTTTGTCAATCTTTCCTCACTCATTCTCTCCATGTGTCCAAACCATATCAACACACCCTCTTCTGCTCTCAACCAAACTCTTTTTATTATCACACATCTCTCTTACCCTTTCATTACTTACTCGATCAAATCACTTCATACCACATACTGTCCTAAAACATTTCATTTCCAACAAATCCACCCTCCTCCATGCAACCCTATCTATAGCCCATGCCTCGCAAACATATAACATTTTTGGAACCACTATTCCTTCAAAAATAACCCATTTTTGCTCTCCGAGATAAGGTTCTCGCCTTCCACACATTCTTCAATGTTCCCAAAACCATCCCCCCTCCCCCACCCTGTGACTCACTTCCACATGGTTCCATCGGCTGCTAAGTCTAGTCCCGGATATTTAAACACTTCACTTCCTCCAGTTTTTCTCCATTCAAACTTACCTCCCAATTTACTTGTACCGCAACCCTACTGAACATAATAACCTTGCTCTTATTCACATTTACTCTAAACTTCCTTCTTTCACACACTTTACCAAACTTAGTCACCAACTTTTGCAGTTTCTCAGCTGAAACATCCACCAATGCTGTATCATCAGCGAACAAAAACTGACTCACTTCCCATGACATCTCATCCAGAACAGACTGCATACTTGCCCCTCTCTCCAAAACTCTTGCATTCAACTCCCTAATCACCCCATCCATAAACAAATTAAACAAGCATATATATATATATATATATATATATATATATATATATATATATATATAGTGAATGTAGGTTTGCGGCAGGGGTGTGTGATGTCTCCATGGTTGTTTAATTTGTTTATGGATGGGGTTGTTAGGGAGGTGAATGCAAGAGTTTTGGAAAGAGGGGCAAGTATGAAGTCTGTTGGGGATGAGAGAGCTTGGGAAGTGAGTCAGTTGTTGTTCGCTGATGATACAGCGCTGGTGGCTGATTCATGTGAGAAACTGCAGAAGCTGGTGACTGAGTTTGGTAAAATGTGTGAAAGAAGAAAGTTAAGAGTAAATGTGAATAAGAGCAAGGTAATTAGGTACAGTAGGGGTGAGGGTCAAGTCAATTGGGAGGTAAGTTTGAATGGAGAAAAACTGGAGGAAGTAAAGTGTTTTAGATATCTGGGAGTGGATCTGGCAGCGGATGGAACCATGGAAGCGGAAGTAAATCATAAGGAGGGGGAGGGGGCGAAAATCCTGGGAGCCTTGAAGAATGTGTGGAAGTCGAGAACATTATCTCGGAAAGCAAAAATGGGTATGTTTGAAGGAATAGTGGTTCCAACAATGTTGTATGGTTGCGAGGCGTGGGCTATGGATAGAGTTGTGCGCAGGAGGATGGATGTGCTGGAAATGAGATGTTTGAGGACAATGTGTGGTGTGAGGTGGTTTGATCGAGTAAGTAACGTAAGGGTAAGAGAGATGTGTGGAAATAAAAAGAGCGTGGTTGAGAGAGCAGAAGAGGGTGTTTTGAAATGGTTTGGGCACATGGAGCGAATGAGTGAGGAAAGATTGACCAAGAGGATATATGCGTCGGAGGTGGAGGGAACGAGGAGAAGTGGGAGACCAAATTGGAGGTGGAAAGATGGAGTGAAAAAGATTTTGTGTGATCGAGGCCTGAACATGCAGGAGGGTGAAAGGAGGGCAAGGAATAGAGTGAATTGGATTGATGTGGTATACTGGGGTTGACGTGCTGTCAGTGGATTGAATCAGGGCATGTGAAGCATCTGCGGTAAACCATGGAAAGCTGTGTATGTATGTATATTTGCGTATGTGGACGTATGTATATACATGTGTATGGGGGTGGGTTTGGCCGTTTCTTTCGTCTGTTTCCTTGCGCTACCTCGCAAACGCGGGAGACAGCGAAAAAAAAAAATATATATATATATACATATATATATATATATATATATATATATATATATATATATATATATATATATATAGGGCTTCACATGCCCTGATTCAATCCACTGACAGCACGTCAACCCCAGTATACCACATCAATCCAATTCACTCTATTCCTTGCCCTCCTTTCACCCTCCTGCATGTTCAGGCCTCGATCACACAAAATCTTTTTCACTCCATCTTTCCACCTCCAATTTGGTCTCCCACTTCTCCTTGTTCCCTCCACCTCCGACACATATATCCTCTTGAACAATCTTTCCTCAATCATTCTCTCCATGTGCCCAAACCATTTCAAAACACCCTCTTCTGCTCTCTCAACCACGCTCTTTTTATTTCCACACATCTCTCTTACCCTTACATTACTTACTCGATCAAACCACCTCACACCACACATTGAAGTCTGTTGGGGATGAGAGAGCTTGGGAAGTGAGTCAGTTGTTGTTCGCTGATGATACAGCGCTGGTGGCTGATTCATGTGAGAAACTGCAGAAGCTGGTGACTGAGTTTGGTAAAGTGTGTGGAAGAAGAAAGTTAAGAGTAAATGTGAATAAGAGCAAAGTTATTAGGTACAGTAGGGTTGAGGGTCAAGTCAATTGGGAGGTGAGTTTGAATGGAGAAAAACTGGAGGAAGTGAAGTGTTTTAGATATCTGGGAGTGGATCTGGCAGCGGATGGAACCATGGAAGCGGAAGTGGATCATAGGGTGGGGGAGGGGGCGAAAATTCTGGGGGCCTTGAAGAATGTGTGGAAGTCGAGAACATTATCTCGGAAAGCAAAAATGGGTATGTTTGAAGGAATAGTGGTTCCAACAATGATGTATGGTTGTGAGGCGTGGGCTATGGATAGAGCTATGCGCAGGAGGATGGATGTGCTGGAAATGAGATGTTTGAGGGCAATGTGTGATGTGAGGTGGTTTGATCGAGTGAGTAACGTAAGGGTGAGAGAGATGTGTGGAAATAAAAAGAGCGTGGTTGAGAGAGCAGAAGAGGGTGTTTTGAAGTGGTTTGGGCACATGGAGAGAATGAGTGAGGAAAGATTGACCAAGAGGATATATGTGTCGGAGGTGGAGGGAACGAGGAGAAGAGGGAGACCAAATTGGAGGTGGAAAGATGGAGTGAAAAAGATTTTGTGTGATCGGGGCCTGAACATGCAGGAGGGTGAAAGGAGGGCAAGGAATAGAGTGAATTGGAGCGATGTGGTATACCGGGGTTGACGTGCTGTCAGTGGATTGAATCAAGGCATGTGAAGCGTCTGGGGTAAACCATGGAAATCTGTGTAGGTATGTATATTTGCGTGTGTGGACGTATGTATATACATGTGTATGGGGGGGGGGTTGGGCCATTTCTTTCGTCTGTTTCCTTGCGCTACCTCACATGAATCAGCCACCAGTGCAGTATCATCAGCGAACAACAACTGACTCTTTTCCCAAGCTCTCTCATCCCCAACAGACTTCATACTTGCCCCTCTTTCCAAAACTCTTGCATTCACCTCCCTAACAACCCTATCCATAAACAAATTAAACAACCATGGAGACATCACACACCCCTGCCACAAACCTACATTCACTGAGAACCAATCACTTTCCTCTCTTCCTACACGTACACATGCCTTACATCCTCGATAAAAACTTTTCACTGCTTCTAACAACTTGCCTCCCACACTATATATTCTTAATACCATATATATATATATATATATATATATATATATATATATATATATATATATATCTTTTCTTTCATACTATTCACCATTTCCCTGGGGATAGGTATCCCTGGGGATAGGGGAGAAAGAATACTTCCCATGTATTCCCTGCGTGTCGTAGAAGGCGACTAAAAGTGGAGGAAGCGTGGGGCTGGAAATCCTCCCCCGTTTGTTTTTTTTCAATTTTCCAAAAGAAGGAACAGAGAAGGGGGTCAGGTGAGGATATTCCCTCAAAGACCCAGTTCTCTGCTCTTAACACTACCTCGCTAACTCAGGAAATGGTGACTAGTTTGAAAGAGAAAGAAAAAAAGATATATATATATATATATATATATATATATATATATATATATATATATATATATATATATATATATATATATCATTTTGCTTTGTCGCTGTCTCCCGCGTTAGCGAGGTAGCACAAGGAAACAGACGAAAGAATGGCCCAACCCACCCACATATACATGTATATACATACACGTCCACACACGCACATATACATGCCTATACATCTCAATGTACACATATATATATATACACACACATACATATATACATATGTACATAATTCGTACTGTCTGCCTTTATTCATTCCCATCGCCAACCCGCCACACATGAAATAATAACCCCCTCCCCCCTCATGTGTGTGAACATTCGTTCACAAGGGGAAACAGAAAAAGGAGTCACGCAGGGCATGCTCATTCTCCTCGAACGCTCAGATTGGGGTGTCTAAATGTATGTGGATGTAACCAAGATGAGAAAAAAGGAGAGATAGGTAGTATGTTTGAGGAAACGAACCTGGACGTTTTAGCTCTAACTGAAACGAAGCTCAAGGGTAAAGGGGAAGAGTGGTTTGGGAATGTTTTGGGAGTAAAGTCAGGGGTTGATAAGAGGTCAAGAGCAAGTGAAGAAGTAGCACTACTCCTGAAACAGGAGTGGTGAGAGTATGTGATAGAGTGTAAGAAAGTAAACTCTAGAGTGATATGGTTAAAAATGAAAGTGGATGGAAAGAGATAGGTCATTATTGGTGCCTATGCACCTGGGCATGAGAAGAAAGATCATGACAGGCAAGTGTTTTGGGAGCATCAGAGCGAGTGTGTTAGTAGTTTTGATGCACAAAATCGGGTTATAGTGATGGGTGACTTGAATGCAAAGGTGAGCAATGTGGCAGTTGAGGAAATGAATGGAGTACATGGGGTGTTCAGTGTTGTACATGGAAATGGTGAAGAGCTTGTAGATTTGTGTGCTGAAAAAGGACTGGTGATTGGGAATACTTGGTTAAAAAAGAAAGATGTGCATAAGTATACGTATGTAAGGAGGAGAGATGGCCAAAGAGTGTTATTGGATTACGTGTTAATTGATAAGCGTGTGAAAGAGAGACTTTTGGATGTTAATGTGCTGAGAGGTGCAACTGGAGGGATGTCTGATCATTATCTTGTGGAGGCGAAGGTGAAGGAAAGCAGTGATGGCTTGCGCAAAACATGCTTGTGCCATGAGAAGCGTGGGAGGTGGGCAGATTAGAAAGGATAGTGAGTGGTGGGATGAAGAAGTAAGATTATTAGTGAAAGAGAAGAGAGATGCATTTCAACGGTTTTTGCAGGGAAATACTACAAAGGATTGGGAGATGTATAAAATAAAGAGTCTGGAGGTCAAGAGAAAGGTGCAAGAGTTGAAAAAGAGGGCAAATGAGAGTTGGGGTGAGAGAGTATCATTAAATTTTAGGGAGAATAAATAAGATGTTTTGGAAGGAGGTAAATAAAGTGCAAAAGACAAGAGAAGAAATGGGAACATCAGTGAAGGGGGCTAATGGGGAGGTGATAACAAGTAGTGGTGATGTGAGAAGGAGATGGAGTGAGTATTTTGAAGGTTTCTTGAATGTGTTAGATGACAGAGTGGCAGATATAGGGTGTTTTGGTCGAGGTGGGGTGTGAAGTGAGAGGGTTTGGGAGAATGATTTGGTAAACAGAGAAGAGGTATCAAAAGCTTTGCAGAAGATGAAAGCTGGCAAGGCAGTGGGTTTGGATGGTATTGCAGTGGAATTGGTAAGGATGTTCAGTGTATATATAACTCATGGTGAGGTGCCTGAGGATTGGCAGAATGCATGCATAGTGCCATTGTACAAAGGCAAAGGGGATAAAGGTGAGTTCTCAAATTACAGAGGTATAAGTTTGTTGAGTATTCCTGGGAAATCATATGGTAGGGTATTGACTGAGAGGATGAAAGCATGTACAGAGCATCAGATTGGGGAAGAGCAGTGTGGTTTCAGAAGTGGTAGAGGATGTGTGGATCAGGTGTTTGCCTTGAGGAGTGTATGTGAGAAATACTAAGAAAAGCAAATGGATTTGTATGTAGCATTTATGGATTTGGAGAAGGCATATGATAAAGTTGATAGAGATGCTCTGTGGAAGGTATTAAGAATATACGGTGTAGGAGGAAAGTTGCTAGAAGCAGTCAAAAGTTTTTATCGAGGATGTAAGGCATGTGTACAAGTAGGAAGAGAGGAGTGATTGGTTCTCAGTGAATGTCAGTTTGCAGCAGGAGTGTATGGTATCTCTATGGTTGTTTAATTCACTTATGGATGGGGTTGTTAGGGAGGTGAATGCAAGAGTTTTGGAGAGAGGGGCAAATATGGAGTCTGTTGTGGATGAGAGGGCTTAGGAAGTGAGTCAGTTGCTGTTCGCTGATGATACAGCGCTGGTGGCTGATTCATGTGAGAAACTGCAGAAGCTGGTGACTGAGTTTGGTAAAGTGTGTGAAAGAGGAAAGCTGAGAGTAAATGTGAATAAGAGCAAGGTTATTAGGTACAGTAGGGTTGAGGGACAAGTCAATTGGGAGGTGAGTTTGAATGGAGAAAAACTGGAGGAAGTGAAGTTTTAGATATCTGGGAGTGGATTTGGCAGTGGATGGAATCATGGAAGCGGAAGCGAGTCACAGGTTGGGGGAAGGGGCGAAAGTACTAAGAGCGTTGAAAAATGTGTGGATGACGAGAACATAATCTTGGAAAGCAAAAATGGGTATGTTTGAAGGTATGGTAGTTCCAACAATGATACATGGTTGCGAAGTGTGGGCTATACATAGAGTTGTCCTGAAGAGGGTGGATGTGTTGGAAATGAGATGTTTGGGGACAATATGTGGAGTGAGGTGGTTTAATCGAGTAAGAAATGAAAAGGTAATAAAGATGTGTGGTAGTAAAAAGAGTGTGGTTGAGAGAGCAGAAGAGGGTGTTTTGAAATGGTTTGGTCACACGGAGAGAATGAGTGAGGAAAGACTGAAAAAGAGGATATATGTGTCGAAGGTGAAGGAAACGAGAAGTGGGAGACCAAATTGGAGGTGGAAGGATGGAGTGAAAAAGATTTTGAGTGATTGAGGCCTGAACATGCAGGAGGGTGAAAGGCATGCAAGGAATAGAGTGAATTGGAATGATGTGGTATACCATGGTCAACGTGCTGTCATTGGATTCAACCAGGGCATGTGAAGCGTCTGGGGTAAACCATGGAAAGAGAGAATGTTGGAGTGAAGAGACTGGTGAGAGTACGTGAGCTTGGGAAGAAGACTTGTGTGAGGAAATACCAGGAGAGACTGAGTACAGAATGGAAAAAGGTGAGAACAAAGGACGTAAGGGGAGTGGGAGAGGAATGGGATATATTTAGGGAAGCAGTGATGGCTTGTGCAAAAGATGCTTGTGGCATGAGAAGCATGGGAGGTGGGTTGATTAGAAAGGGTAGCGAGTGGTGGGATGAAGAAGTAAGATTATTAGTGAAAGAGAAGAGAGAGGCATTTGGACAATTTTTGCAGGGAAATAATGCAAATGACTGGGAGATGTATAAAAGAAAGAGGCAGGAGGTCAAGAGAAAGGTGCAAGAGGTGAAAAAAAGGGCATATGAGAGTTGGGGTGAGAGAGTATCATTAAATTTTAGGGAGACTAAAAAGATGTTTTGGAAGGAGGTAAATAAAGTGTGTAAGACAAGGGAACAAATGGGAACATCAGTGAAGGGGGCTAATGGGGAGGTGATAACAAGTAGTGGTGATGTGAGATGGAGATGGAGTGAGTATTTTGAAGGTTTTTTAAATGTATTTGAGGATACAGTGGCAGATATAGATAGGGTGCTTTGGTCGAGGTGGTGTGCAAAGTGAGAGGGTTAGGGAGAATGATTTGGTAAACAGAGAAGAGGTAGTAAAAGCTTTGCAAAAGATGAAAACTGGCAAGGCTGCGGGTTTGGATGGTATTCCAGTGGAATTTATTAAAAAAGTTGGTGACTGTATTGTTGACTGGTTGGTAAGGTTATCAAATGTATGTATGACTCATGGTGAGGTGCCTGAGGACTGGCGGAATGCTTACATAGTGCCATTGTACAAAAGCAAAGGGGATAACAGTGAGTGCTCAAATTACAGATGTATAGTTTGTTGAGTATTCCTGGGAAATGATATGGGAGGGTATTGATTGAGTGGGAAAGAGCAGTGTGGTTTCAGAAGTGGTAAAGGATGTGCGGACCAGGTGTTTGCTTTCAAGAATGTATGTGAGAAATACTTAGAAAAGCAAATGGATTTGTATGTAGCATTTATGGATCTGGAGAAGGCATATGATAGAGTTGACAGAGATGCTCTGTGGAAGGTATTAAGAATATATGGGGTGGGAGGTAAGTTGTTAGAAGCTATGAAAAGTTTTTATCGAGGATGTAAGCCATGTATACGTGTAGGAAGAGAGGAAAGTGATTAGTTCTCAGTGAATGTTGGTTTGCAGCAGGGGTGCATGATGTCTCCATGGTTGTTTAATTTGTTTATGGATGGGGTTGTTAGGGAGGTGAATGCAAGAGTTTTGGAAAGAGGGGCAAGTATGCAGTCTGTTGTGGATGAGAGAGCTTGAGAAGTGAGACAGTTGTTGTTCACTGATGATACACTGGTGGCTGATTCGTGTGAGAAATTGCAGAAGCTGATGACTGAGTTGGGTAAAGTGTGTGAAAGAAGAAAGCTGAAAGTAAATGTGAATAAGGGCAAGGTTATTAGGTACAGTAGGGTTGAGGGACAAGTCACTTAGGAGGTAAGTTTGAATGGCAAAAAACTGGAGGAAGTGAAGTGTTTTAGATATCTGGGAGTGGATTTGGCAGTGGATGGAACCATGGAAGTGGAAGTGAATCATAGGGTGGGGGAGGGAGCGAAATTTCTCGGAGCGTTGAAAAATGTGTGAAAGTCAAGAACGTTATCTTGGAAAGCAAAAATGGGTATGTTTGAAGGAATAGTGGTTCCAACAATGTTATATGGTTGCGAGGCGTGGGCTATAGACAGAGTTGTGCAGAGGAAGGTGGATGTGCTGGAAATGAGATGTTTGGGACAATATGTGTTGTGAGGTGGTTTGATCGAGTAAGTAATGAAAGGGTAAGAGAGACGTGTGATAATAAAAAGAGTGTGGTTGAGAGAGCAGAAGAGGGTGTTTTGAAATGGTTTGGTCACATGGAGAGAATGAGTGAAGAAAGATTGACAAAGAGGATACATGTGTCAGAGGTGGAGGGAACTAGGAGAAGTGGGAGACCAAATTGGAGGTAGAAACATGGAGTGAAAAAGATTTTGAGTGATCGGGCCCTGAACATGCAGGAGGGTGAAATGCGTGCAAGGAATAGAATGAATTGGAACGATGTGGTATACCGGATTCGACGTGCTGTGGACGGATTGAACCAGGGCATGTGAAGCATCTGGGTTAAACCATGGAAAGTTTTGTGGGGCCTGGATGTGGAAAGGGACCTGTGGTTTCGGTCCATTATACATGACAGCTAGAGCTTGAGTGTGAACGAATGTGGCCTTTGTTGTCTTTTCCTAGCACCGTCTCGTGCACATGCAGCAGGAGGGGGTTTTCATCTCGTGTGGCAGGGTGGCGATGGGAATGAATAAGGGCAGACAGTATAAATTATGTACATGTGTATATATGTATATGTCTGTGTGTGTATATATATGTATACGTTGAGATGTATAGGTATGTATATATGCGTGTGTGGATGTGTATGTATATACATGTGTATATGGGTGGGTTGGGCCATTCTTTTTTCTGCTTCCTTGCGCTACCTTGCTAACGCGGGAGAGAGCAACAAAGTATAATAAATATAAATAAATACATATATATATATAAATATATATATTTATTTGCTTACTCACTGTCTCCCACATTAGCGAGATAGCGCAAGGAAACAGACGAAAGAATGGTCCAACCCAATCAAATACTCTTTTATATACATACATGTCCACACACGCAAATATACATACCTATACAACTCAACATATACATATATATACACACACAGACATATACATATATACACATGTACATAATTCATACTGTCTGCCCTTATTCATTCCCATCGCCACCCCGCCACACATGAAATAACAACCTCCTCCCTCCGCATGTGTACAAGGTAGCGCTAGAAAAAGACACAAGGGCCACATCCGTTCAAACTCAGTCTCTAGCTCTCATGTATAATGCAATGAAACCACAACTCTCTTTCCACATCCTGGCCCCACAGAACTTTCCATGGTTTACCCCAGATGCTTCACACACCCTGGTTCAATCCATTGATGGCACGTCGACCCCGGTATATCACATCGTTCCAATTCACTCTATTCCTTCCAAGCCTTTCACCCTCCTGCATGTTCAGGCCCCGATCACTCAAAATCTTTTTCAATCCATCTTTCCACCTCCATTTGGTCTCCCACTTCTCCTCGTTCCCTCTACCTCTGACACATATATCTTCTTGGTCAATCGTTCCTCACTCATTCTCTCCATGTGACCAAACCATTTCAAAACGCCCTCTTCTGCTCTCTCAACCACACTCTTTTTATTACCACACATCTCTCTTACCATCTTATTACTTACTCGATCAAACCACCTCACACCACATATTGTCCTCAAACATCTCATTTCCAACACATTCACCCTCCTGCGCACAAGTCTATCTATAGCCCATGCCTCGCAACCATATAACATTGATGGAACCACTATTCCTTCAAACATACCCATTTTTGCTTTCCGAGATAATGTTTTCGACTTCCACACATTCTTCACCACTCCCAGAACTTTCGCCCCCTCCCCCACCCTATGATTCACTTTCGCTTCCATGGATCCGTCCACTGCCAAATCCACTCCCAGATATCTAAAACACTTCACTTCCTCCAGTTTTTCTCCACTCAAACATAACTCTCAATTGACTTGTCCCTCAACCCTACTGTACCTAATAACCTTGCTCTTATTTACATTTACTCTCAGCTTTCTTCTTTCACACACTTTACCAAACTCAGTCACCAGCTTCTGCAGTTTCTCACACAAATCACCCACTAGCACTGTATCATCAGTGAACAACAACTGACTCACTTCCCAAGCTCTCTCATCCCCAACAGACTGCATACTTGCCCCTCTTTCCAAAACTCTTGCATTCACCTCCCTAACAACCCCATCCATAAACAAATTAAACAACCATGGAGACATCACACACCCCTGCCGCAAACTAATATTCACTGAGAACCAATCACTTTCCTCGCTTCCTACACGTACACATGCCTTACATCCTCAATAAAAACTTTCCACTGCTTCTAAAAACTTGCCCCCCACACCATATATTCTTAATACCTTCTACAGAGCATCTCTATCAACTCTGTCATATGCCTTCTCCAGATCCATAAATGCTACATACAAATCCATTTGCTTTTCTAAGTATTTTTCACATACATTCTTCAAAGCAAACACCTGATCCACACATCCTCTACCACTTCTGAAACCACACTGCTCTTCCCCAGTCTGATGCTCTGTACATGCCTTCACCCTCTCAATCAATACCCTCCCATATAATTTCCCAAGGAAACTCAACAAACTTATACCTCTGTAATTTGAGCACTCAGTTTTATCCCCTTTGCCTGTGTACAATGGCACTATGCAAGCATTCCGCCAATCCTCAGGCACCTCACCATGAGTCATTGAATAACCTTACCAACCAGTCAACAATACATTCACCCCCTTTTTTAATAAATTCCACTGCAATACCATCCAAACCTGCTGCCTTGCCAGCTTTCATCTTCTGCAAAGCTTTTACTACCTCTTCTCTATTTACCAAATCATTCTCCCTAACCCTCTCACTTAGCACACCACCTCGACCAAAACACCCTATATCTGCCACTATATCATCAAACACATTCAAAAAACCTTCAAAATACTCATTCCATCTCCTTCTCACATCACCACTACTTGTTATCACCTCCCCACTAGCCCCCTTCACTAAAGTTCCCATTTGTTCCCTTGTCTTACGCTCTTTATTTACCTCCTTCCAAAACATCTTTTTACTCTCCCTAAAATTTAATCATACTCTCTCACCCCAACTCTCATTTGTAAGAAAGAGAGCTTGGGAAGTGAGTCATTTGTTGTTCGCTGATGATACAGCGCTGGTGGCTGATTCATGTGAGAAACTGCAGAAGCTGGTGACTGAGTTTGGTAAAGTGTGTGAAAGAAGAAGTTAAGAGTAAATGTGAGTAAGAGCAAGGTTATTAGGTACAGTAGGGTTGAGGGTCAAGTCAATTGGGAGGTAAGTTTGAATGGAGAAAAACTGGAGGAAGTAAAGTGTTTTAGATATCTGGGAGTGGATGGAACCAAGGAAGCGGAAGTGAATCATAGGGTGGGGGAGGGGGCAAAAATCCTGGGAGCCTTGAAGAATGTGTGGAAGTCAAGAACATTATCTCCGAAAGCAAAAATGGCTATGTTTGAAGGAATAGTGGTTCCAACAATGTTGTATGGTTGCGAGGCGTGAGCTATGGATAGAGATGTGCGCAGGAGGGTGGATGTGCCGGAAATGAGATGTTTGAGGACAATATGTGGTGTGAGGTGGTTTGATCGAGTAAGTAATGTAAGGGTAAGAGAGATGTGTGGAAATAAAAAGAGCATGGTTGAGAGAGCAGAAGAGGGTGTTTTGAAATAGTTTGGGCACATGGAGAGAATGAGTGAGGAAAGATTGACAAAGAGGATATATGTGTCGGAGGTGGAGGGAACGAGGAGAAGTGGGACACCAAATTGGAAGTGGAAAGATGGAGTGAAAAAGATTTTGAGTGATTGGGCCCTGAACATGCAGGAGGGTGAAAGGCGGGCAAGGAATAGAGTGAATTGGATCAATGTGGTATATCGGGGTTGACGTGCTGGCAATGGATTGAATCAGGGCATGTGAAGCGTCTGGGGTAAACCATGGAAAGTTCTGTGGGGCCTGGATGTGGAAAGGGAGCTGTGGTTTCGGGCATTATTGCATGACAGCTAGAGACTGAGTGTGAACGAATGGGGCCTTTGTTGTCTTTTCCTAGCGCTACCTCGCACACATGAGGGGGGAAGGGGATGTTATTCCATGTGTGGCGAGGTGGCGGTGGGAATGAATAAAGGCAGACAGTGTGAACTGTGTGCATGTGTATATATGTATGTGTCTGTGTGTGTATATATATGTATACATTGAGATGTATGGATATGTATATTTGCGTGTGTGGACATGTATGTATATACATATGTATGGGGGTGGGTTGGGCCATTTCTTTCGTCTCTTCCCTTGTGCTACCTCACGAACGCGGGAGACAGTGACAAAGAAAAATAAAAAAAAATATATATATATATATTTTTTTTTTTTTTTGCTTTGTCGCTGTCTCCCGCGTTTGCGAGGTAGCACAAGGAAACAGACGAAAGAAATGGCCCAACCCACCCCATACACATGTATATACATACATTTCCACACACGCAAATATACATACCTACACAGCTTTCCATGGTTTACCCCAGACGCTTCACATGCCCTGATTCAATCCACTGACAGCACGTCAACCCCGGTATACCACATCATTCCAATTCACTCTATTCCTTGCCCTCCTTTCACCCTCCTGCATGTTCAGGCCCCGATCACACAAAATCTTTTTCACTCCATCTTTCCACCTCCAATTTGGTGTCCCACTTCTCTTCGTTCCCTCCACCTCCGACACATATATCCTCTTGGTCAATCTTTCCTCACTCATTCTCTCCATGTGCCCAAACCATTTCAAAACACCCTCTTCTGCTCTCTCATCCACGCTCTTTTTATTTCCACACATCTCTCTTACCCTTACGTTACTTACTCGATCAAACCACCTCACACCACACATTGTCCTCAAACATCTCATTTCTAGCACATCCACCCTCCTGCGCACAACTCTATCCATAGCCCACGCCTCGCAACCATACAAAATTGTTGGAACCACTATTCCTTCAAACATACTCATTTTTGCTTTCCGAGATAATGTTCTCGACTTCCACACATTCTTCAAGGCTCCCAGGATTTTCGCCCCCTCCCCCACCCTATGATCCACTTCCGCTTTCATGGTTCCATCCACTGCCAGATCCACTCCCAGATATCTAAAACACTTTACTTCCTCCAGTTTTTCTCCATTCAAACTTACCTCCCAATTGACTTGACCCTCAACCCTACTGTATCTAATAACCTTGCTCTTATTCACATTTACTCTTAACTTTCTTCTTTCACACACTTTACCAAACTCAGTCACCAGTTTCTGCAGTTTCTGACATGAATCAGCCACCAGTGCTGTATCATCAGCGAACAACAACTGACTCACTTCCCAAGCTCTCTCATCCACAACAGACTTCATACTTGCCCCTCTTTCCAAAACTCTTGCATTCACCTCCCTAACAACCCCATCCATAAACAAATTAAACAACCATGGAGACATCACACACCACTGCCGCAAACCTACATTCACTGAGAACCAATCACTTTCCTCTCTTCCTACACGTACACATGCCTTACATCCTCAATAAAAACTTTTCACTGCTTCTAACAACTTGCCTCCCACACCATATATTCTTAATACCTTCCACAGAGCATCTCTATCAACTCTATCATATGCCTTCTCTAGATCCATAAATGCTACATACAAATCCATTTGCTTTTCTAAGTATTTCTCACATACATTCTTCAAAGCAAACACCTGATCCACACATCCTCTACCACTTCTGAAACCACACTGCTCTTCCCCAATCTGATGCTCTGTACATGCCTTCACCCTCTCAATCAATACCCTCCCATATAATTTACCAGGAATACTCAACAAACTTATACCTCTGAAATTTGAGCACTCACTCTTATCCCCTTTGCCTTTGTACAATGGCACTATGCACGCATTCCGCCAATCCTCAGGCACTTCACCATGAGTCATACATACATTAAATAACCTTACAAACCAGTCAATAATACAGTCACCCCCTTTTTTAATAAATTCCACTGCAATACCATCCAAACCTGCTGCCTCGCCGGCTTTCATCTTCCGCAAAGATATATATATATATATCCCTCGGGATAGGGGAGAAAGAATACTTCCCACGTATTCCCCGCGTGTAGTAGAAGGCGACTAAAAGGGGAGGGAGCGGGAGGCTGGAAATCCTCCCCTCTCTTTTTTTTTTTCCAAAAGAAGAAACAGAGAAGGGGGCCAGGTGAGGATATTCCCTCAAAGGCTCAGTCCTCATCCTCTGTTCTTAACGCTACCTCGCTAATGCGGGAAATGGCGATTAGTATAAAAAAGAAAAAAAAAAAAAAAATATATATATATATATATGAATTGGAGTCATGTGGTATACAGGGGTTGACGTGCTGTCAGTGGATTGAAGCAAGGCATGTGAAGCGTCTGGGGTAAACCATGGAAAGCTGTGTAGGTATGTATATTTGCGTGTGTGGACGTGTGTATGTACATGTGTATGGGGGGGGGGGGTTTGGGCCATTTCTTTCGTCTGTTTCCTTGCGCTACCTCGCAAACGCGGGAGACAGCGACAAAGTATAAAAAAAAAAAAAAAAAAAAAAAAAAAAAAAAATATATATATATATATATATATATATATATATATATATAATATATATATATATATATATACATATATATTTTTATTCATTTTATTCATTTATTTATCCCCTTACGTCCTTTGCTTTCACCTTTTTTCCATTCTGCACTCAGTCTCTCCTAGTACTCCTAGTACTTCCTCACACAAGTCTCCTTCCCAAGCTCACTTACTCTCACCACTCTCTTCATCCCAACATTCTCTCTTCTTTTCTGAAAACCTCTACATATCTTCACCTTCACCTCCACAAGATGATAATCAGGCATCCCTCCTGTTGCACTTCTCAGCATATTAACATCCAAAACTCTCTCTTTCACGTGCCTATCAATTAACACGTAATCCAATAATGCTCTCTGGCCATCTCTGCTACTTACATACATATACTTATGTATACTTCGCTTTTTAAACCAGGTATTCCCAACCACCAGTCATTTTTCAGCACAAAAATCTACAACCTCTTCACATTTCCATTTACAACAGTGAACACACCATGTACACCAATTATTCCCTAAACTACCACATTACTCACCTTTGCATTCAAATCACCCATCACTATAACTCGGTCTCGTCCATCAAAACTGCTAACACACTCACTCAGCTGCTCCCAAAACACTTGCCTCATGATCTTTCTACGCATGCCCAGATGCATAGACACCAATAATCACCCATCTCTCTCCATCCACTTTCAGTTTTACCCATATCAATTTAGACTTTACTTTCTTACACTCTATCACATACTCCCACAACTCCCGTTTCAGGAGTAGTGGTACTCCTTCCTTTGCTCTTGTCCTCTCACTAACCCCTGACTTTACTCCCAAAACATTCCCAAACCACTCTTCACCTTTCCCCTTGAGCTTCGTTTTAATCAGAGCCAAGAAATCCAGGTTCCTATCCTCAAACATACTACCTATCTCTCCTTTTTTCTCATCTTGGTTACATCCACACACATTTAGACACCACAATCTAAGACTTCAAGGAGGATGAGCACTCCCCGCATGACTCCTTCTTATGCTTCCCCTTTTAGAAAGTTAAAATACAAGAAGGGGAGGGTTTCTAGCCCTCTGCCCCCATCTCCTGTATAAAAGAAAGAGACAGGAGCTCAAGAAAAAGATTCAAGAGGTGAAAAAGAGGGCTAATGAAAGTTGGGGTGAGAGAGTATTATTAAATTTTAGGGAGAATAAAAAGATATTTTGGAACAAGGTAAATAAAGTGCGTAAGACAAGAGAACAAATGGGAACATTGGTGAAGGGGACTCATGGGGAGGTAATAACAAGTAGTGGTGATGTAAGAGGGAGATGGAGTGAGTATTTTGAAGGTTTGTTGAATTTGTTAGATGATAAGACTGGCAGATATAGGGTGTTTTAGTCGAGGGAGAATGATTTGGTAAACAGAGAAGAGGAAGTGAAAGCTTTGCTTAAGATGAAAGCTGGCAATGTGGCGGATTTGCATGGTATTACAGTGGAATTTATTAAAAAAGGGGGTGACTGTGTTGTTGACTGGTTGGTAAGGATATTTAATGTACGTATGACTCATGGTGAGGTACCTGAAGATTGGCAGAATGCATGCATAGTGCCATTGTACAAAGGCAAAGAGGATATAGGTGAGTGCTCAAATTACAGAGGTACAAGTTTGTTGAGTATTTCTGGGATATTGATGGGAGGGTATTGATTGAGAGGGTGAAAGCATGTACAAAGCATGAGATTGGGGAAGAGCAGCATGGTTTCAGAAGTGGTAGAGGAAAAGTGGTTCAGGTGTTTGCTTCAAAGAATGTACATGAAAAATACTTAGAAAAGCAAATGGATTTGTATGTAGCATTTATGGATCTGGAGAAGGCATATGATAAGAGTTGATAGAGATGCTCTGTGGAAGGTATTAAGAATATATGGTGAGGGAGGCAAGTTGCTAGAAGCAGTGAAATGTTTTTATCAAGGATGTAAGGCATGTGTATGAGTAGGAAGAGAGGAAGGTGATTGGTTCTCAATGAATGTCAGTTTGCATCTGGAGTGTTTGATATCTCCATGTTGATTAATTTATTTATGGATGGGGTTGTTAGGGAGGTGAATGCAAGAGTTTTGGAGAGAGGGGCAAGTATGGAGTCTATTGTGGATGAGAGGGCTTGCGAAAAGAATCAGTTGTTGTTCGCTAATGATACAGCGCTGGTGGCTGATTCGGGTGAGAAACTGCAGAAGTTGGTGACTGAGTTTGGTAAAGTGTGTGAAAGAAGAAAGCTGAGAGTAAATGTGAATAAGAGCAAGGTTATTATGTAAAGTAGGGTTGAGGGACAAGTCAATTGGGAGGTAAGTTTGAGTGGAGAAAAACTGGAGGAAGTGAAGTGTTTTAGATATCTGGGAGTGGATTTCGCAGCGGATGAAACCATGGGAGCAGAAGTGAGTCACAGGGTGGGGGAGAGGGCGAGAGTTCTGGGAGCATTGAAAAATGTGTGGAAGGCAACATTATCTCAGAAAGCAAAAATGGGTAAGTTTGAAGGAATAGTGGTTCCAACAATGATATATGGTTGCGAGGCGTGGGCTATACATAGAGTTATGCGGAGGAGGGTGGATGTGTTGGAAATGAGATGTTTGAGGACATTATGTGGTGTGAAGTGGTTTGATCGAGTAAGTAGTGAAAGGGTAGGAGAGATGTGTGGTAATTGAAACGGTGTGGTTGAGAGAGTAAAAGAGGGTGTTTTGAAATGGTTTGGTCAAATGGAGAGAATGAGTGAGGAAAGATTGACAAAGAGGATATATGTGTCAGAGGTGGGGGGAACGAGGAGAAGTGGGAGACCAAATTGGAGGTGGAAAGATGGAGTGAAAAAGATTTTGAGCGATCGGCGCCTGAACATGCAGGAGGGTGAAAGGCGTGCATGGAAAAGAGTGAATTGGAACGATGTGGTATACCGGGGTCGATGTGCTGTCAATGGATTGAACCAGGGCATGTGAAGCATCTGGGGTTAACCATGGAAATTTTGTGGGGCCTGGATGTGGAAAGGGAGCTGTGGTTTCAGTGTATCATATATGACAGCTAGAGACTGAGTGTGAACGAATGTGGCCTTTGTTGTCTTTTCCTAGCACTACCTCACACGCATGTAGGGGGAGGGGGTTGTCATTTCATGTGTGGCAGGGTGGCAACAGGAATGAATAAGGGCAGCAATTATGAATTATGTACATGCGTATATATGTATATGTCTGTGTATGTATATGTATGTATACAATGCAATGTATAGGTATGTATATGTGCATGTGTGGACGTGTATGTATATACATATGTATGTGGGTGGGTTGGGGCATTCTTTCGTCTGTTTCCTTGCGCTGCCTCACTAACGCAGGAGACAGCAACAAAGTATAATAATAATATATATTATTTATTTATATTTATTTTGCTTTGTCGCTGTCTCCTGCGTTAGCAAGGTACCGCAAGGAAACAGACGAAAGAATGGCCCAAACCACCCACATACACATGTATATACATACACGTCCGCACACGCAAACATACATACCTATACATCTCAACGTATACATATATATATACACACACAGACATATACATATATACACATGTACATAATTCATACTGTCTGCCTTTATTCATTCCCATCGCCACCTCGCCACACATGAAATAACATGTATATTTATTATACACAATCGCTGTTTCCCGCATGAGTGAGGTAGGGCCAGGAAACAGATGAAGAATGGCCCATCCACTTATATACCTACCTATATATGTACATAAATGCCCACATATGCACATATATATATATATATATATATATATATAGGGTTGAGGGACAAGTTAACTGGGAGGTAAGTTTGATTGGAGACAAATTGGAGGAAGTAAAGTGTTTTAGATACCTAGGAGTGAATTTGGCAGTGGGTGGAACCATGGAAGCAGAAGTGAGTCACAGGGTGGGAGAAGGGGTGAAGGTGCAGGGAGTGTTGAAGAATGTGTGGAAGGCGAGAACTTTATCTCAGAAAGCAAAAATGGGTGTGTTTGAAGGTATAGTGGTTCCAACAATGTTATATGGTTGCAAGGAGGAGGGCGGATGTGTTGGAAATTAAATGTTTGAGGACAATATTTGGTGTTAGGTGGTTTGATCGAGTAGATACTGAAAGGGTAAGAGAGATGTGTGGTAATAGAAAGAGTGTGGTGGTGAGAGCAGAAAAGGGTAGGGTATATTGAAATGGTTTGGTCACATGGAGAGAATGAGTGAGGAAAGATTGACAAAGAGGATATATGTGTCAAAGGTGGAGGGAACAAGAAGTATGAGACCACATTGAAGATAGATGGACGAAGTGAAAAAAATTTTGAGCAATCGGGGCCTGAACATACAGGAGGGTGAAAGGCGTGCAAGGAATAGAGTGAGTTGGAAGGATGTGGTATACCGGGGTAGACTTACTGTCAGTGAACTGAACATGGGTATGTGAAGCAACTAGGGTAAACCATGGAAAGTTTTGTGGGGCCTGGATGTGGAAAGGGAGCAGTGGTTTTGGTGCACTACACATGACAGCTACAGACTAAGTGTGAACAAATGTGGCGTTTGTTTTCTTTTCCTAGCACTACCTCGTATGCATGAGGGGGGAAGGGGGTGCAATTTCATGTGACGAGGTGGCAACGGAAATGGATGAAGGCAGGAAGTGTGGATGTGTACATGTATATATGTCTATGTCTGTGTATGTATATGTATGTATATGTTGAAATGTATAAGTACGTATAAGTGCGCGTGTGGGCTTTTATGTATGTAAATGTGTATGTAGGTGGATTGGGCCATTCTTTTGTCTGTTTCCTCTGAGATAATATTCTCCCCTTCCATAAATTCCTCAACGCTCCCAGAACCTTCGCACCCTCCCCCAACCTGTGACTCACTTCTGCTTCCATGGTTCCATCCACTGCTAAGTCCACTCCCAGATATCTAAAACACTTCACTTCCCCCAGTATTTCTCCATTTAAACTTACCTCCCAATTAACTTGTATCTCAACCCTTCTGAACCTAATAACCTTGCTCTTATTCACATTTACTCTCACCTTTCTTGTTTCACACACTTTACCAAACTCAGTGTGTGTGTGTGTGTGTGAGGCATGGAAGGAATAGAGTGAATTGGAATGATGTGTGTATACCAGGGTGAACGTGCTGTCAATGGACTGACCCAGGGTATATGAGATGTCTGGGGGTAAACCATGGAAAGGTCTGTGGGCCCTGGATGTGGAGAGGGAGTTGTGGTTTCGGTACATTACACATGAACTGAAACCACATTACACATGACAGCTGGAGACTGAGTGTGAACAAATGTGGCCTTTTTTCTGTTTTCCTGGCTCTGTCTTACTGATGCAGGGAGTGGCGATGCTGTTTCCTGTGAGGCGCGGTGGTGCAGGGAATGGATAAGGGCAAGCAAGTGTGAATATGTACATGGGTATATATGTGGCTGTGTATGTGTATGCGAGAAACAACAATTAAGTATAAATGAATAAATAATATATATACATTATTATTTTATTAATATACTTGATCACCTTTTCCCACATTAGTGAGGTAGCGCCAGGAAACAGACAGAATGGCCCATCCACTCATATACACATAAACCTACTTAAACGACCATACACACCTATATACATACCTTTTTTTTTTTTTTATACTTATTATACTCCATTACCGTCTCCCATGCAGCAAGGTAGCATAAGGAAACAGACAAAAGAATGGCCCAACACACCCACATACATAGTATATATATATATATATATATATATATATATATATATATATATATATATATATATATATACACGCATATATACATACCTATACGTTTCAACGTATACATACATATACATACACAGACAAATACATATATACACATGTACACATTAATACTTGCTACCTTCATCCATTCCTGTCGCCACCCCGCCACACATGAAATGGCACTCCCCGTGCGCGCACACGAGGTAGCGCAAGGAAAAGACAACAAAGGCCATATTCGTTCACACTCAGTCTCAAGCTGTCATGTTTAATGCACCAAAACCACAGCTCCCTTTCCACATCCAGGCCCCAAAAACTTTCCATGGTTTACCCCAGATGCTTCACATACCATAATTCAATAAACTGACAGCATGTCGACCCTGGTATACCACATCGTTCAAATTCACTCTATTCCTTGCATGCCTTTCACCATCCTGTATGTTCAAGCCCCAATCGCTCAAAATCTTTTTCACGCCATCCTTTCATCTCCAATGTGGTCTCCCACTTCTCTTCACTCCCTCCACCTCTTTGTCAATCTTTCCTCACTCATTCTCTCCATGTGACCAAACCATTTCAATACACCCTCTTCTACTCTCTAAACCACACTCTTTTTATTACCACACATCTCTCTTACCCTTTCATTGCTTACTCGATCAAACCACCTCACACCACATATTGTCCTCAATCATCTCAAATCCAACACATCCACCCTCCTCTACACAACCATATAATATAGTTAGAACCACTATCCCTTCAAACATGCCCATTTTTGCTCTCTTAGATAACCTTCTCGCCTTCCAAACATTCATCAACACTCCCAGAACCTTCGCCATCTCCCCCACCCTGTGACTCATTTTCGCTTCCATGGTTCCATCCGCTGCTAAATCCACTCGCAGATATCTAAAACACTTAACTTCCTCCAGTTTTTTCCAGTCAAACTTACCTCCCAATTGAATTGTTCCTCAACCCTACTGAACCTAAACCTTCCTCTTATTCACATTTACTCTCAGCTTTCATCTTTCAGACACTTTATCAAACTCAGTCACCAGCTTCTGCAGTTTCTCACCCGAATCAGCCACCAGCACTGTATCCTCAGTGAACAACAACTGACTAACTTCCCAAGCCCTCTCATCCACAACAGACTCCATACTTGCCCCTCTCTCCAAAACTCTTGCATTCGTCTCCCTAACAACCCCATCCATAAACAAATTAAACAACCATGGAAACATCACGCACCCCTGCCACAAACCAACTTTCATTGAGAACCAATCACTTTCCTCTCTTCCTACTCATATACATGCCTTACATCCTCAATAAAAACTTTTCACTGATTCTAGCAACTTACCTCCCACACCACATACTCTTAATACCTACCACAAAGCTTCTCTGTCAACTCTATCATATGCCTTCTCCAGATCCATAAATGCTACATACAGAACCATTTGTTTTTCTAATTATTTCTCACAAACATTCTTCAAAGCAAACACATGATCAACACATCCTCTACCACTTCTGAAACCACACTGCTCTTCTCCAATCTGATGCTCTGTACATGCCTTCACCCTATCAATCAATACCCTCCCATGTAATTTCCCCAGGAATACTCAACATACCTATACCCCTGTAATTTGAACACTCACCTTTATCCCCTTTCCCTTTGTACAATGGCACTATGCACGCATTCTGCGAATCCTCAGGCACTTCACCATGAACCATACATTGAATATCCTCACCAACCAGTCAACAACACAGTCACCCCCTTTTATAATAAAATTTCCACGGCAATACCATCTAAACTCAGTGCCCGCCGGCTTTCATCTTCCACAAAGCTTTCACTACCTCTTTTCTGTTTTCCAAATCATTCTGCCTGATGCTCTCTCTTCACACACCAGCTCGACCAAAATATCCTATATCTGCCACTCTATCATCAAACACATTCAACAAACCTTCAAAATACTCACTCCATCTCACTTCACCACTACTTGTTATTACCTACCTTCACTGATGTTCCCATTTATTCTCTTGTCTTTGTGCACTTTATTTACCTCCTTCCAAAACATCTTTTTATTCTCCTTTAAATTTAATGATACACTCTCACCCAAATCTCATTTGCCCTCTTTTCCACCTCTAGTACCTTTCTCTTGACCTCCTGCATCTTTCTTTTATACATCTCCCAGTAATTTGCACTACTTCCCTACAAAAATCATCTAAATGCCTCTTGCTTTTCTTTCTCTAACAACATTCAGTAACAATCTTACTTTTATATATATATGGCAAATAGTTTAAAAGAAAAAGAAAATATATATATATATATATATATATATATATATATATATATATATATATATATATATATATATATATATATAGTGAGTGTGTTACTAGTTTTGATGCACGAGACCAGGTTATAGTGATGGGTGATTTGAATGCAAAGGTGAATAATGTGGCAGTTGAGGGAACAATTGGTGGACATGGGGTGTTCAGTGTTGTAAATGGAAGAGCTTGTAGATTTATGTGCTGAAAAAGGACTGATGATTGGGAATACCTAGTTTAAAAAGAGAGATATACATATGTATACATATGTAAGTAGGAGAGATGGACAGAGAGCATTACTGGATTACATGTTAATTGATAGGCACGTGAAAGAGAGACTTTTGCATGTAAATGTGCTGAGAGGTGCATCTGCAGGGATGTCTGATCATCATCTTGTGGAGGCGAAAGTGAAGATTTGTAGAGGTTTTCAGAAAAGAAGAGAGAATGTTCAGGTGAAAAGAGTGGTGAGAGTAAGTGAGCTTGGGAAGGAGTCTTGTGTGAGGACGTACCAGGAGATACTGAGTACAGAATGGAAAAAGGTGAGAACTAAGGACGTAAGGGAAGTGGGAGAGGAATGGGATGTATTTAGGGAAGCAGTGATGGCTTGCACAAAAGATGCTTGTGGCATGAGAAACGTGGGAGGTGGGTTGATTAGAAAGGGTAGTGAGTGGTGGGATGAAGAAGTAAGATTATTAGTGAAAGAGAAGAGAGAGTCACTTGGACAATTCTTGCAGGGGAATAATGCAAATGACTGGGAGATGTATAAAAGAAAGAGGAAGGAGGTCAAGAGAAAGGTGCAAGTGGTGAAAAAGAGGGCAAATGAGAGTTGGGGTGAAAGCGTATCATTAAATTTTAGGGAGAATAAAAAGATGTTTTGGAAGGAGGTAAATAAAGAGCGTAATACAAGGGAACAAATGGGAGCTTCAGTGAAGAGGGCTAATGGGGAGGTGATAAGTAGTGGTGATGTGAAAAGGAGATAGAGTGAGTATTTTGAAGGTTTGTTGAATGTGTTTGATGATAGAGTGGCAGATATAGGGTGTTTTGGTTGAGGTGGTGTGCAAAGTGAGAGGGTTAGGGAAAATGATTTGGTAAACAGAGAAGAGGTAGTAAAAGCTTTGCGGAAGATGAAATCCGGCAAGGCAGCAGGTTTGGATGGTATTGCAGTGGAAGTTATTAAAAAAGGGGGAGACTGTACTGTTGACTGGTTGGTAAGGTTATGTAATGTATGTATGACTCATGGTGAGGTGCCTGAGGATTGGCGGAATGCTTGCATAGTGCCATTCTACAAAGGCAAAGGGGATAAAAGTGAGTGCTCAAATTACAGAGGTATAAGTTTGTTGAGTATTTCTGGGAAATTATATGGGAGGGTATTGATTCAGAGGGTGAAGGAATGTACAGAGCATCAGATTGGGGAAGAGCAGTGTGGTTTCAGAAGTGGTAGAGGATGTGTGGATCAGGTGTTTGCTTTGAAGAATATATGTGAGAAATACTTAGAAAAGCAAATGGATTTGTATATAGCATTTATGGATCTGGAGAAGGCATATGATAGAGTTGATAGAGATGCTCTGTGGAAGGAATTAAGAATATACAGTGTGGGAGGCAAGTTGTTAGAAGCGGTGAAAAGTTTTTATCAAGGATGTAAGGCATGTGTACGTGTAGGAAGAGAGGAAAGTGATTGGTTCTCAGTGAATGCTGGTTTGCTGGCAGGGGTGTGTGATGTCTTCATGGTTGTTTAATTTGTTTATGGATGGGGTTGTTAGGGAGATGAATGCAAGAGTTTTGGAAAAAAGGGCAAATATGCAATCTGTTGTGGATGAGAGAGCTTGGGAAGTGTGTCAGTTGTTGTTCGCTGATGATACAGCGCTGGTGTCTGATTCAGGTGAGAAACTGCAGAAGCTGGTGACTGAGTTTGGTAAAGTGTGTGAAAGAAGAAAGCTGAGAGTAAATGTGAATAAGAGCAAGGTTATTAGGTACAGTAGGGTTGAGGGACAAGTCAATTGGGAGGTAAGATTGAATGGTGAAAAACTGGAGGAAGTGAGTTTTTGATATCTGGGAGTGGATTTCGCAGCAGATGGAACCATGGAAGCGGAAATGAATCATAGGGTGGGGGAGAGGGAGGGGGCAAAATTTCTGGGAGCGTTGAAGAATGTGTGGAAGTCGAGAACATTATCTCGGAAAGCAAAAAAGGGTATCTTTGAAGGAATAGTGGTTCCAACAATGTTATATGGTTGTGAGGCGTGGGCTATGGATAGAGTTGTGCGGAGGAGGGTGGATGTGCTGGAAATGAGATGCTTGAGGACAATATGTGGTGTGAGATGGTTTGATCGAGTGAGGAATAATAGGGTAAGAGAGATGTGTGGTAATAAAAAGAGTGTGGTTGAGACAGCAGAAGAGGGTGTTTTGAAATGGTTTGTTCACATGGAGAGAATGAGTGAGGAAAGATTGACCAAGAGGATATATGTGTTAGAGGTCGAGGGAATGAGAAGTGGGAGACCCAATTGGAGGTGGAAAGATGGCGTGAAAAAGATTTTGAGTGATCGGGGCCTGAACAAGCAGGAGAGTGAAAGGAGTGCAAGGAATAGAGTGAATTGGAATGATGTGGCATACCGGGGTCGACGTGCTGTCAATGGATTGAACCAGGGCATGTGAAGCATCTTGGGTAAACCATGGAAAGTTCTGTAGGGCCTGGATGTTTAAAGGGAGCTGTGGTTTCGGTGCATTATTACTTGACAGCTAGAGACTGAGTGTGAACGAATGTGGCCTTTGTTGTCTTTTCCTAGCGCTACCTCGTGCACATGAGGGGGGAGGGGGTTGTTATTTCATGTGTGGCAGGGTGGCAATGGGAGTGAATAAAGGCAGACAGTATGAATTATGTACATGTGTATATATGTATATGTCTGTGTGAGTATATGTATGTGTACATTGAGATGTATAGGTATGTATATTTGCGTGTGTGGACGTGTATGTGTATACATGTGTATATGGGTGGGTTGTGCCATTTTCTTTTGTCTGTCTCCTTGCGCTACCTCACTAACGTGGGAGACAGCGACAAAGCAAAATAAATAAATAAAATATATATACACTTTCTTTTCTTTCTATTATACTTTGTCGGTCTCCCACAGTAGCGAACTAGCGCAACAAAATAGATGAAAGAATGGCCCAACCCACCCACATACACGCCTACACACGCACATATACATACCTATACGTTTCAACATTTACATACATACACAGACACAGACATATACATATATACACATGTGGACATTCATACTTGTTGCCTTCATCCACTTCCATCGCCACCCCGCCACACATAAAATGTCACCCAGTTCCCACATGCGTGCACGAAGTAGCAATAGGAAAAGACAACAAAGGCTACAATCGTTTACACTCATGGTTTACCCCACACATTTCACATGTCCTGGTTCACACACACACACACACACACAGCGCTGATGATACAGCGCTGGTGGCTGATTCATGTGAGAAACTGCAGAAGCTGGTGACTGAGTTTGGTAAAGTGTGTGAAAGAAGAAAGTTAAGAGTAAATGTGAATAAGAGCAAGGTAATTAGGTACAGTAGGGTTGAGGGTCAAGTCAATTGGGAGGTAAGTTTGAATGGAGAAAAACTGGAGGAAGTAAAGTGTTTTAGATATCTGGGAGTGGATCTGGCAGCGGATGGAACCATGGAAGCGGAAGTGGATCATAGGGTGGGGGAGGGGGCGAAAATCCTGGGAGCCTTGATGAATGTGTGGAAGTCGAGAACATTATCTCGGAAAGCAAAAATGGGTATGTTTGAAGGAATAGTGGTTCCAACAATGTTGTATGGTTGCGAGGCGTGGGCTATGGATAGAGTGGTGCGCAGGAGGATGGATGTGCTGGAAATGAGATGTTTGAGGACAATGTGTGGTGTGAGGTGGTTTGATCGAGTAAGTAACGTAAGGGTAAGAGAGATGTGTGGAAATAAAAAGAGCGTGGTTGAGAGAGCAGAAGAGGGTGTTTTGAAATGGTTTGGGCACATGGAGAGGATGAGTGAGGAAAGATTGACCAAGAGGATATATGTGTCAGAGGTGGAGGGAACGAGGAGAAGTGAGAGACCAAATTGGAGGTGGAAAGATGGAGTGAAAAAGATTTTGTGTGATCGGGGCCTGAACATGCAGGAGGGTGAAAGGAGGGCAAGGAATAGAGTGAATTGGATCGATGTGGTATACCGGGGTTGACGTGCTGTCAGTGGATTGAAGCAGGGCATGTGAAGCGTCTGGGGTAAACCATGGAAAGCTGTGTAGGTATGTATATTTGCGTGTGTGGACGTATGTATATACATGTGTATGGGGGGGGGGTTGGGCCATTTCTTTCGTCTGTTTCCTTGCGCTACCTCGCAAACGCGGGAGACAGCGACAAAGTATGATAAAAAAAAAATAAATATATATATATATATATATATATATATATATATATATATATATATATATATATATATATATATATATATATTATTTATTAATTTATTTTCCTTTGTCGCTGTCTCCCACGTTAGCAAGACAGTGCAAGGAAACAGACAAAAGAATGGCCCAACCCGCCCACATACACATGTATATACATACATGTCCACACACGCAAATATACATACCTATACATCACAACGTATACAAATATATACACACACAGACACATACATAGATACACATGTACATAATTCATAGTCTGCCTTTACTCATTCCCATCTCCACCTCGCCACACATGAAATAACAACCCCCTCCCCCCTCATGTGTGCGAGGTAGCGCTAGGAAAAGACAACAAAGGCCACATTCGTTCACACTCAGTCTCTAGCTGTCATGTAATAATGCACCGAAACCACAGCTCCCTTTCCACATCCAGGCCCCACAGAACTTTCCATGGTTTACCCCAGACGCTTCACATGCCCTGGTTCAATCCATTGACAGCACGTTGACCCCTGTATACCACATCGTTCCAATTCACTCTATTCCTTGCACGCCTTTCACCCTCCTACATGTTCAGGCCCCAATCACTCAAAATCTTTTTCACTAGATCTTTCCATCTCCAATTTGGTCTCCCACTTCTCCTCGTTCCCTCCACCTCTGACACATACATCCTCTTTGTCAGTCTTTCCTCACTCATTCTCTCCATGTGACCAAACCATTTCAAAACACCCTCTTCTGCTCTCTCAACCACACTCTATTTATTACCACACATCTCTCTTACCCTTACATTACTTACTCGATCAAACCATCTCACACCACATTTTGTCCTCAAACATCTCATTTCCATTACATCCACCCTCCTGCACAAAACTCTATCCATAGCCCACACCTCACAACCATACAACATTGTTGGAACCACTATTCCCTCAAACATACCCATTTTTGCTTTCCAAGATAATGTTCTCGACTTCCACACATTCTTCAATGCTCCCAGAATTTTCACCCCCTCCCACCCTATGATTCACTTCCGCTTCCATGGTTCCATCCGCTGCCAAATCCACTCCCAGATATCTAAAACACTTCACTTCCTCCAGTTTTTCTCCAATCAAACTTACCTCCCAATTGACTTGACCCTCAACCCTACTGTACCTAATAACCTTGCTCTTATTCACAGTTACTCTCAACTTTCTTCTTTCACACACTTTACCAAACTCAGTCACCAGCTTCTGCAGTTTCTCACATGAATCAGCCACCAGCACTGTATCATCAGCGAACAACAACTGAGTCACTTCCCAAGCTCTCTCATCCACAACAGACCGCATACTTGGCCCTCTTACCAAAACTCTTTCATTCACCTCCCTAACAACCCCATCCATAAACAACTTAAACAACCATGGAGACATCACACACCCCTGCCGCAAACCTACATTCACTGAGAACCAATCACTTTCCTCTCTTCCTACACGTACACATGCCTTACATCCTCGATAAAACTTTTCTCTGCTTCTAACAACTTGCCTCCCACACCATATATTCTTAATACCTTCCGCAGAGCATCTCTATCAACTCTATCATATGCCTTCTCCAGATCCATAAATGCTACATACAAATCCATTTGCTGTTCTAAGTATTTCTCACATACATTCTTCAAAGCAAACACCTGATCCACACATCCTCTACCACTTCTGAAACCACACTGCTCTTCCCCAATCTGATGCTCTGTACATGCCTTCACCCTCTGAATCAATACCCTCCCATATAATTTACCAGGAATACTCAACAGACTTATACCTCTGTAATTTGAGCACTCACCTTTGTCCCCTTTGCCTTTGTACAATGGCACTATGCAAGCATTCCGCCAATCCTCAGGCACCTCACCATGAATCATACATACATAACATAACCTTACCAACCAGTCAACATTACAGCCACCCCCTTTTTCAATAAATTCCACTGCAATACCATCCAAACTCGATGCCTTGCTGGCTTTCATCTTCCGCAAAGCTTTTACTACCTCTTCTCTGTTTACCAAATCATTTTCCCTAACCCTCTCACTTTGCACACCACCTCGACCAAAACACCCTATATCTGCCACTCCATCATCAAACACATTCAACAAACCTTCAAAATACTCACTCCATCTCCTTCTCACATCACCACTACTTATTATCACCTCCCCATTAGCCCCCTTCACTGAAGTTCCCATTGTCTTACGCACTTTATTTACCTCCTTCCAAAATATCTTTTTATTCTCCCTAAAATTTAATGATACTCTCTCACCCAAACTCTCATTTGCCCTCTTTTTCACCTTTTGCACCTTTCTCTTGACCTCCTGCTTCTTTCTTTTATACATCTCCCACTAATATGCATTATTTCCCTGCAAAAATCGTCCAAATGCCTCTCTCTTCTCTTTCACTAATAATCTTACTTCTTCATCCCACCACTCACTACCCTTTCTAATTTGCCCACCTCCCACGCTTCTCATGCCACAAGCATCTTTTGTGCAAGCCATCACTGCTTCCCTAAATACATCCCATTCCTCCCCCACTCCCCTTACCTCCTTTGTTCTCACCTTTTTCCATTCTGTACTCAGTCTCTCCTGGTACTTCCTCACAAAAGTCTCCTTCCCAAGCTCACTTACTCTCACCACTCTCTTCACCCAAACATTCTCTCTTCTTTTCAGAAAACCTATACAAATCTTCACCTTCGCCTCCCTAAGATAATGATCAGACATTCCTCCAGTTGCAACTCTCAGCACATTAACATCCAAAAGTCTCTCTTTCGTGCACCTATCAATTGACACGTAATCCAATAACACCCTTATGTCCATCTCTCCTACTTACATACATATACTTATGTATATCTCTCTTTTTAAACCAGGTATTCCCAATCACCAGTCCTTTTTCAGCACATAAATCTACAAGCTCTTCACCATTTCCATTTACAACACTTGAACACCCCATGTATACCAATTATTCCCTCAACTGCCACATTACTCACCTTTGCATTCAAATCACCCATTACTATAACCCGGTCTCGTGTATCAAAACCACTAACACACTCATTCAGCTGCTCCCAAAACACTTGCCTCTCATGATCTTTCTTCTCATGCCCAGGTGCATATGCACCAATAATCACCTATCTCTCTCCATCAACTTTCAGTTTTACCCATATCAATCTAGAGTTTACTTTCTTACACTCTATCACATACTCCCACAACTCCTGTTTCTGGAGTAGTGCTACTCCTTCCCTTGCTCTAGTCCTCTCACTAACCCCTGACTTTACTCCCAAGACATTCCCAAACCACTCTTCCCCTTTACCCTTGAGCTTCATTTCACTCAGAGCCAAAACATCCAGGTTCCTATCCTCAAACATACTATCTCTCCTTTTTTTCTCATCTTGGTTACATCCACACACATTTAGACACCCCAATCTGAGCCTCTGAGGAGGATGAGGGCTCCCCGCGTGACTCCATCTTTTGTTTCCCCTTTTAGAAAGTTAAAATACAAGGAGGGGAGGGTTTCTAGCCCCCCGCTCCCGTCCCCTTCAGTCGCCTTCTACGACACATGAAGAATGCGTGGGAAGTATTCTTTCTCCCCTATCCTCTATATATACCTAGGGATAGGGGATTAAGAATACTTCCCACGTATTCCCTGCGTGTCGTAGAAGGCGACTAAAAGGGGAGGGAGCGGGGGGCTGGAAATCCTCCCCTCTCGTTTTTTTTTTTCTTTTAATTTCCCAAAAGAAGGAACAGAGTGGGGCCAGGTGAGGATATTCCAAAAAAGGCCCAGTCCTCTGTTCTTAACGCTACCTCGCTAACGCGGGAAATGGTGAATAGTTTGAAAGAAAAAAAGAGATATATATATATATATATATATATATATATATATATATATATATATATATATATATATATATATATATATCAAGGATGTAAGGCATGTGTACGTGTAGGAAGAGAGGAAAGTGATTGGTTCTCAGTGAATGTAGGTTTGCAGCAGGGGTGTGTGATGTCTCCATGGTTGTTTAAGTTGTTTATGGATGGGGTTGTTAGGGAGGTAAATGCAAGAGTTTTGGAAAGAGGGGCAAGTATGAAGTCTGTTGGGGATGAGAGAGCTTGGGAAGTGAGTCAGTTGTTGTTCGCTGATGATACAGCACTGGTGGCTGATTCATGTGAGAAACTGCAGAAGCTGGTGACTGAGTTTGGTAAAGTGTGTGGAAGAAGAAAGTTAAGAGTAAATGTGAATAAGAGCAAGGTTATTAGGTACAGTAGGGTTGAGGGTCAAGTCAATTGGGAGGTGAGTTTGAATGGAGAAAAACTGGAGGAAGTGAAGTGTTTTAGATATCTGGGAGTGGATCTGGCAGCGGATGGAACCATGGAAGCGGAAGTGGATCATAGGGTGGGGGAGGGGGCGAAAATTCTGGGGGCCTTGAAGAATGTGTGGAAGTCGAGAACATTATCTCGGAAAGCAAAAATGGGTATGTTTGAAGGAATAGTGGTTCCAACAATGTTGTATGGTTGCGAGGCGTGGGCTATGGATAGAGTTGTGCGCAGGAGGATGGATGTGCTGGAAATGAGATGTTTGAGGACAATGTGTGGTGTGAGGTGGTTTGATCGAGTGAGTAACGTAAGGGTAAGAGAGATGTGTGGAAATAAAAAGAGCGTGGTTGAGAGAGCAGAAGAGGGTGTTTTGAAGTGGTTTGGGCACATGGAGAGAATGAGTGAGGAAAGATTGACCAAGAGGATATATGTGTCGGAGGTGGAGGGAACGAGGAGAAGAGGGAGACCAAATTGGAGGTGGAAAGATGGAGTGAAAAAGATTTTGTGTGATCGGGGCCTGAACATGCAGGAGGGTGAAAGGAGGGCAAGGAATAGAGTGAATTGGAGCGATGTGGTATACCGGGGTTGACGTGCCGTCAGTGGATTGAATCAAGGCATGTGAAGCGTCTGGGGTAAACCATGGAAAGCTGTGTAGGTATGTATATTTGCGTGTGTGGACGTATGTATATACATGTGTATGGGGGGGGGTTGGGCCATTTCTTTCGTCTGTTTCCTTGCGCTACCTCGCAAACGCGGGAGACAGCGACAAAGTATAATAAAAAAAGATAATATATATATATATATATATATATATATATATATATATATATATATATATATATATATATATATATACATATATACATATATATATCTTTTATTTAGTATACTTTGTTGCTGTCTCCCGCGTTAGTGAGGTAGCACAAGAAGACAGACGAAAGAATGGCCCAACCTACCCAATAAACATGTATATACATACACGTTCACACACACACATATACATACCTATACATTTCAACATATACATATATATACATATACAAACATATACATATATACACACTTTCTGCCTTTATTCATTCCTGTCGCCACCCATCCACACATGAAATGACAACCTACCCCCGCATGTGCACGAGGTAGCCCTAGGAAAAGACAACAAAGGTCACATTTGTTCACACTCAATCTTTAGCTGTCATGTATAATGCACTGAAACCACAGCTCCCTTTCCACATCTAGGCCCCATAAAACTTTCCATGGTTTACCTCGGACACTTCACATGCCCTGGTTCAATCCACTGACAGCACATCAACCCTGGTATACCACATTGTTCCAGTTCACTCTAGTCCTTGCACGCTTTTCACCCTACTGCATGTTCAGGCCCTGATCAATCAAAATCTTTTTCACTCCATCCTTCCACCTCCAATTTGGTCTCTCACTTCTCGTTCCCTCCACCTCTGACACATATATCCTCATTGTCAATCTTTCCTCGCTCATTCTCTCCATGTGACCAAACCATTTCAATACACCCTCTTCTGCCCTATCAACCACACTCTTTTTATTACCACACATCTCTCTTACCCTTTCATTATTTACTCGATCAAACCACTCACACCACATATTGTTCTCAAACATCTCATCGCCGACACATCCACCCTCCTCCACACAACTCTATCTATAGCCCACGCCTTGCAACCATATAACATTCTTGGAACCACATTTCCTTCAAACTACCCATTTTGCTTTCTGAGATAATGTTCTCACCTTCCACACATTCTTCAATGCTCCCATAACCTTCGGCCCCTCCGCCACCCTATGACTCACTTCCGCTTCCATGGTTCCATCCGCTGCCAGATCCATTCCAGATATCTAAAACACTTCACTTCCTCCAGTTTTTCTTCATTCAAACTTACATCTCAATTGACTTGTCTCTCAACTCTACTGTACCTAATAACCTTGCTCTTATTCACATTTACTCAGTTTTCTTCTTTCACACACTTTTCCAAACTCAAGTCACCAGCTTCTGCAGTTTCTCACCTGAATCAACCAACAGTGCTGTATCATCAGCGAACAACAAGTGACACTTTCCAAGCCCTCTCATCCACAACAGACTGCATACTTGCTCCTCTACCCAAAACTCTTGCATTCACCTCCTAACAACCCCATCCATAAACAAATTAAACAACCATGGATACATCATGGACCCCTGCTGCAATTCAACATTCACTCATAACCAATTTATTTCCTCTCTTCCTACTTGTACACATGCCTTACATCCTTGATAAAAACTTTTCACTGCTTCTAGCAACTTGCCTCCCATACCATATACTCTTAATACCTTCCATAGTGCATCTCTATCAACTCTATCATATGCCTTCTCCAGATCCATGTGCTACATACAAATCCATTTGTTTTTCCAAGTACTTCTCGCATACATTCTTCAAAGCAAACACTTGATCCACACATTCTCTACCACTTCTGATACAACATTGCTCTTCCCCCAATCTGATGCTCTGTACATGCCTTTACCCTCTCAATCAATACCCTCCCATATAAATTCCCAAGAATACTCAACAAACATATACCTCTGTAATTTGAAAACTCACCTTTACCTTTGTATAATGGCACTATGCATGCATCCCACTAATCCTCAGGCACTTTACCATGAGCTATACATATAATGAATATCCTCACCAGTCAACAACGGAGTCACCCCTTTTTTAATAAATTCCACTGCAATACCATCAAAACCCCTCTGCCTTGCCGGCTTTCATCTTCCGCAAAGCTTTCATTACCTCTTCTCTGTTTACTAAACCATTCTCCCTAACCCTCTCACTTCGCACACCACCTCGACCAAAACACCCTATATCTGCCACTCTATCATCTAACACATTCAACAAACCTTCAAAATGCTCACTTCATCTCCTTCTCACATCACCACAACTTGTTATTACCTTCCCATTAGACCCCTTCACTGATGTTCAGATGTGTTCTCTTGTCTTATGCACTTTATTTACCTCCTTCCAAAACATCTTTGTATTCTCCCTAAAATCTATTGATACTCTCTCACCCCAACTCTCATTCGCCCTCTTTTTCACCTCTTGCACCTTTCTCTTGACCTCTTTCTTTTATACATTTCCCACTCATTTGCACTATTTCCCTGCAAAAATTGTCTAAATGCCTCTCTTCTCTTTGATTAATAATTTTACTTCATCCCACCACTCACTACCTTTTCTAATCTGCCCACCTCCCACACTTCTCAGGCCACAAGCATCTTTTACGCAATCCATCACTGCTTCCCTAAATACATCCCATTCCTCCCCCACTCCCCTTATGTCCTTTTCTCTCACCTTTTTCCATTCTACACTCAGTCTCTCCTGATACTTCCTCACACAAGTCTCCTTCCCAAGCTCACATACTCTCTTCACCCCAATATTTTCTCTTCTTTTCTGAAAACCTCTACAAATCTTCCCCTTCGCCTCTACAAGATAATGATCAGACATCCCTCCAGTTGCACCTCTCAGCACATTAACATCCAAAAGTCTCTCACATGCCTATCAATTAACATAATCCAATAATGCTCTCTGGCCATCTCTCCTACTTACATGCGTATACTTATGTATATCTCTCTTTTTAAACCAGGTATTCCCAATCACCAGTCCTTTTTCAACACACAAATCTACAAGCTCTTCACTAATTCCATTTACAACACTGAATACCCCATGTACACCAATTATTCCCTAAACTGCCACATTACTCTCCTTTGCATTCAAATCACCCATCACTATAATGCGGTCTCGTGCATCAAAACTGCTAACACACTCACTCAGCTGCTCCCAAATCACTTACCTCTCATGATCAGGTGCATAGGCACCAATGATCGCCCATCTTTCTCCATCCACCATCCACTTTCAGTTTTACCAATAACAATCTAGAGTTTACTTTCTTACACTCTATCACATACTCCCACAACTTCTGTTTCAGTAGTGCTACTCCTTCCTTTATATATATTTGGCATCCTAGCTACGTCTCTTCGTTGTATATCAAGTGACTGTTATATTTCTCTCTTGTGTCTCCCCTGATGATGTGATTATTACACGAAAGTGCACTTGGGAACTTTTCGTGTTTCATTTTCCCTGTGGACTCTTGAGATATATATATATATATATATATATATATATATATATATATATATATATATATATATATATATATATATATATATTTTCGCCATTTCCCGCATTAGCAAGGTAGCATCAAAAACAGAGGATTGAGCCTTGGTGGGAACATCCACACTTGGCCTTCCAACAGCAAGGACTCAAACACAGGACCTGTGTGTGGTAGTTGGGAACACTAAACGCTCGGCTATGATCTGGGCCACATTGCTCATGGATTTGAGATGAAGGGTGTTCGATTACTTGTAACTTAAGTCGTTTCCCTATTAGGGGTGATCAAAGCTAATCGTTAGTGTTCCCAACTACCATGGAAAGGTCCTGGGTTCGAGTCTTTGCTGTTGGAGGGCATTATGTATTCTATGAATAATAAATACGTTATGAAATGAATTGTTCAGTACTAACCTGTACTCAGAACACCTGCACATATCTTATTATAACTAGGATTTATGCAAGGTGTCTTTTCAATGCTTGATCTCAAAGTAAAAGATGTAGTTCTTCCTGCAAGCACATTAAAAAAACTTGCTTAAAACATTCAAATATGAATAAGTGAATAGAAAAATGGGAGACCACAGAAGAGATGCAGCAAGCTTGGGATATTTCATATGGACATGCCACAAGTAAACATGTGCATTCTTACTGCTTTGTATGTCTAGTTGATACGACTGGGGACTAATTTCATGATTAATCAATTTGAAGTACAAAGTTAAAATGTAGAAAGTGTTCATGTTAGTATGAATGTCCTTGTTTAACTTCAGCATGTTGGTCATGGGTTAAGAAAAAGCATTGGGAGAACAGGGGCTGTACATACCTTACCAATCCCAACAAGTTGAAATACAACAGAAATTATTGTCAAGTACTGTTGCTAAATTCATTGTGTCAGAGTACATACATAAAATGCCCCTTACTTTTTTTTCAGTAGTAGAAAATATCCTGTTAACACTTAAACCCAATGATCACCTCAGCTGACCTCATTTATAATTTCCTTAAAGGGTTTATCTTGGAACTGAAATATCTGATGTGATAATAGTATCTTTCTCATTTGCCAAATTAATGGTTATTTCTGTCTTAGAGTAAGGTATAGAATGGAGAACAGGATTCTATGAGGCACTTACAAAACTAGTTATGAATACACTCATACCATAGACAAACTGGCCATGTATTTCAACATAATAGATTTTTTTTTTTTTTTTTTTTGCTGTCTCCCGCGTTTGCGAGGTAACGCAAGGAAACAGACGAAAGAAATGGCCCAACCCACCCCCATACACATGTATATACATACGTCCACACACGCAAATATACATACCTACACAGCTTTCCATGGTTTACCCCAGACGCTTCACATGCCTTGATTCAATCCACTGACAGCACGTCAACCCCGGTATACCACATCGCTCCAATTCACTCTATTCCTTGCCCTCCTTTCACCCTCCTGCATGCTCAGGCCCCGATCACACAAAATCTTTTTCACTCCATCTTTCCACCTCCAATTTGGTCTCCCTCTTCTCCTCGTTCCCTCCACCTCCGACACATATATCCTCTTGGTCAATCTTTCCTTACTCATTCTCTCCATGTGCCCGAACCATTTCAAAACACCCTCTTCTGCTCTCTCAACCACGCTCTTTTTATTTCCACACATCTCTCTTACCCTTACGTTACTCACTCGATCAAACCACCTCACACCACACATTGTCCTCAAACATCTCATTTCCAGCACATACATCCTCCTGCGCACAACTCTATCCATAGCCCACGCCTCGCAACCATACAACATTGTTGGAACCACTATTCCTTCAAATATACCCATTTTTGCTTTCCGAGATAATGTTCTCGACTTCCACACATTCTTCAAGGCTCCCAGAATTTTCGCCCCCTCCCCCACCCTATGATCCACTTCCGCTTCCATGGTTCCATCCGCTGCCAGATCCACTCCCAGATATCTAAAACACTTCACTTCCTCCAGTTTTTCTCCATTCAAACTCACCTCCCAATTGACTTGACCCTCAACCCTACTGTACCTAATAACCTTGCTCTTATTCACATTTACTCTTAACTTTCTTCTTTCACACACTTTACCAAACTCAGTCACCAGCTTCTGCAGTTTCTCACATGAATCAGCCACTAGTGCTGTATCATCAGCGAACAACAACTGACTCACTTCCCAAGCTCTCTCATCCCCAACAGACTTCATACTTGCCCCTCTTTCCAAAACTCTTGCATTCACCTCCCTAACAACCCCATCCATAAACAAATTAAACAACCATGGAGACATCACACACCCCTGCCGCAAACCTACATTCACTGAGAACCAATCACTTTCCTCTCTTCCTACACGTACACATGCCTTACATCCTCGATAAAAACTTTTCACTGCTTCTAACAACTTGCCTCCCACACCATATATTCTTACTACCTTCCACAGAGCATCTCTATCAACTCTATCATATGCCTTCTCCAGATCCATAAATGCTACATACAAATCCATTTGCTTTTCTAGGTATTTCTCACATACATTCTTCAAAGCAAACACCTGATCCACACATCCTCTACCACTTCTGAAACCACACTGCTCTTCCCCAATCTGATGCTCTGTACATGCCTTCACCCTCTCAATCAATATCCTCCCATATAATTTACCAGGAATACTCAACAAACTTATACCTCTGTAATTTGAGCACTCACTCTTATCCCCTTTGCCTTTGTACAATGGCACTATGCACGCATTCCGCCAATCCTCAGGCACCTCACCATGAGTCATACATACATTAAATAACCTTACCAACCAGTCAACAATACATTCACCCCCTTTTTTAATAAATTCCACTGCAATACCATCCAAACCTGCTGCCTTGCCGGCTTTCATCTTCAATAATAATATCAATAATAATATCAATAATAATAATAACAGATGGATTTGTACATGGCATTTATGGATATGGAGAAGGCATACGATAGAGTTGACAAGAGATGCATTGTGGAAGGTCTTAAAGAATAAATGGTATGGGAGGTACACTGCTAGAAGCAGCGAGAAGTTTTCATCTAGGGTGTAAGGCATGTGTGCGAGTTGGAAGAGAGGTGAGTGAAGGTTGGTCTGCGGCAGGGGTGTGTTATGACACCATGGTTGTTTATTTGTTTATGAATGGGATGGTGACAGAGGTAAATGCAACAACCTTGGAGAAAGGGGCAAGTATGCATTCTGTGGGAGATGAAAGGGCCTGGGAAGTGGCTGATTTGAATGAGAAACTGCATTAGTTGGTGACTGAGTTTGGAAGTGTGTGTGAAAGTGGAAAGTTGAGAGTGAATGCTAATAAAAGCAAGGTTATTAGGTTCAGAAGGGTTGAGGAACAAGTTAGTTGGAATTAAGTTTGAATGGAGAAAAATTGGAGGAAGTGAGGCATTTCAGATATCTGGAAGTGGACATGTGGTAGCAAATGGTAACATGGAAGTGCAAGCAAAATGGGGGAGGCGACAAAGGCTCTGAGAGTGCAATAGAGCATGTGGAAAAGGATAATGTGATCTGGGAGGGCAAAAATGGGTATGTTTAAAGGAATAGTAATCCATTTATTACATGGTTGCAAGGCATGCACTTACAGGTAGGACTGTGCAAAGGATAGTAGACGAGTTGAAAACAAAATGTTTGAGGACGATAAGTGGTGTGATCAAGTATGTAATGGAGGAAAGAGAGATGTGTGGTAATAAAAAGTGTGTGGTGTAGAGAGCAGAAGGTGTGTTGAAATGGATTGGACATATGGAGAGAATGAGTGAGGAAAGGTTAACAAAGACAATATATGTTTCAGAAGTGAAGGGCACCAGGAGAGTGGAGAAACCAAATCAGAGATGGAAAGATGGAGTGAAAAAGATTTTGAGTGATCAGGGCCTGAACACGCAGGAAGGTGAAAAGCACATGTGGAACATCGGATGTAAACCACAGAAAAGTCTGTGGGGCTCGGATGTGATCAGAGAGCTGTGATATGGGTGCATTATACATGATAGCTCAAGTATGTAAGCGAGTGGATATGGCTTTGCTTCTGTTTCTGAGGGCTTCTTCACTAATGCAGGGGGTGGCAATCAGGAGTGGGTGAGGAGAAGGGAATGTATATGTGATCATTTCTTTTTCTTTTCTTACTGCATTTATGCTGTTAACTGTGGGGTGGGGTGGCATTGGAAATGGATGACAGCAAACAAGTACATGTATATGTACATGTATGCGTTGAAGAATGTGAGGAAGAAGAGAATGTTATCTCGAAGAGCAAAAATGAGTATGTTTGAAGGTATAGTGGTTCCAACAATGTTATATGCTTGCGAGGTATGGGCTATAGATAGGGTTGTGCAAAGGAGGGTGGGTGTTTTGAAAATGAGATGTTTGAGGACAATATGTGGTGTGAGGTGGTTTGATCGAGTAAGTAATGAAAGGGTAAGAGAGATGTGTGGCTATAAAAAGTGTGTGGTTGAGAGAGAGAGAGATGGTGTGTTGAAATGGTTTGGACACATGGAGAGAATGAGTGAGGAAATATTGACAAAGAGGATATATGTATCAGAGGTGGAGGAAAGGAGAAGCAGGAGACCAAAGTGGAGGTGAAAGGATGGAGTGAAAAAGATTTTGAGTGATCGGGGCCTGAACATACAGGAGGGTGAAAGGCGTGCAAGAAATAGAGTGAATTGGAACAATGTAGTATACCGGAATGGACATGCTATCAATGGATTGAAGCAGGGCATGTGAAGCATCTGGGGTAAACAATGGAAACTTTTGTGGGGCCTGGATGTGGATAGGGAGCTGTGGTTTCGGTGCATTACACATGACAGCTAGAGACTGAGTGTGAACGAATGTGGCCTTTTTTGTCTTTTCCTAGCACCACCTCGCTGGAGGGGTGTTTGCTATTCCTGTGTGGCGGGGTGGCAACTGGAAAGGATGAAGGCAGCAAGTATGAATATGTACATGTGTACATATGTATATGTCGAAATGTATAGGTTTGTATATGTGCATGTGGGCGTTTATGTATATGCATGTGTATGTGGGTGGGTTGGGCCATTCCTCATCTGTTTCCTTGTGTTACCTTGCTGATGCGGGAGACAACGGTTAAGTATAATAAAAAAATAATAATGAAATCCATACATATTTACGCTACCTGGGCCAACGCGGGAGATGGCGAATAATATGGAAAAAAATTTATATATATATATATATATATATATATATATATATATATATATATATATATATATATATATATATTTTCTATCCCTGGGGATAGGGGAGAAAGAATACTTCCCACGTATTCCCTGCGTGTCGTAGAAGGCGACTAAAAGGGAAGGGAGCGGGGGGGCTGGAAATCCTCCCCTCTCAATTTTTTTTTTTCTTTTTTATTTTCCAAAAGAATGAACAGAGAAGGGGGCCTGGTGAGGATATTCCCTAAAAGGCCCAGTCCTCTGTTCTTAACGCTACCTCGCTAATGCGGGAAATGGCGAATAGTATGAAAGAAAGAAAAATATATATTTTATCTTATTTTGCTTTGTCGCTGTCTCCCGCGTTTGTGAGGTAGCGCAAGGAAACAGATGAAAGAATGGCCCAACCCACCCACATACACATGTATATGCATACACTTCCACACACACAAATATACATACCTATACATCTCAATGTATATATATATATACACAAAGACACATGTACATGATTCATAGTCTGCCTTTATTCAATCCCATCACCACCTCGCCACACATGGAATAACAACCCCCTCCCCCCCTCATGTGTGCGAGGTAGCGCTAGGGAAATACAACAAAGGCCCCATTCGTTCACACTCAGTCTCTAGCTGTCATGTAAAAATGCACCGAAACCACAGCTCCCTTTCCACATCCAGGCCCCACAGAACTTTCCATGGTTTATTCCAGACGCTTCACATGCCCTGGTTCAATCCACTGACACCACGTCGACCCCGGTATACCACATTGTTCCAATTCACTCTATTCCTTGCACGCCTTTCACCCTCCTGCATGTTCAGGCCCCGACCACTCAAAATCTTTTTCACTCCATCTTTCCACCTCCAATTTGGTCTCCCACTTCTCCTTGTTCCCTCCACCTCCGACACATATATCCTCTTGGTCAATCTTTCCTCACTCATTACCTCCAAGTGACCAAACCATTTCAATACACCCTCTTCTTTCTCAACCACACTCTTTTTATTACCACACATCTCTCTTCCCCTTTCATTACTTACTCGATCAAACCACCTCACACCACATATTGTCCTCAAACATCTCATTTTCAACACGTCCATCCTCCTCCGCACAACCCGTGCCTCACAACCATATAACACTGTTGGAACCACTATTCCTCCAAACATACCCATTTTTGCTCTCTGAGATAATGTTCTTGCCTTCCACACATTCTTCAATGCTCCCAGAACCTTTACCCACTCCCCCACCCTGTGACCCACTTCTGCTTCCATGGTTCCATCCACTGCCAAATCCACTCCCAGATATCTAAAACACTTCACTACCTCCAGTTTTTCTGCATTCAAACTTTCCTCCCAATTTACTTGTCCCTCATCCCTACTGAACCTAATAACCTTGCTCTTATTCACATTTACTCTCAGCTTTCTTCTATCATACACTACCAAACTGAGTCACCATATATATATATATATATATATATATATATATATATATATATATATATATATATATATATATATATATATATTTTTTCTTTTTTATACTTTGTCGCTGTCTCCCGTGTTTGCGAGGTAGCGCAAGGAAACAGACGAAAGAAATGGCCCAACCCCCCCATACACATGTACATACACACGTCCACACACGCAAATATACATACCTACACAGCTTTCCATGGTTTACCCCGGACGCTTCACATGCCTTGATTCAATCCACTGACAGCACGTCAACCCCTGTATACCACATCACTCCAATTCGCTCTATTTCTTGCCCTCCTTTCACCCTCCTGCATGTTCAGGCCCCGATCACACAAAATCCTTTTCACTCCATCTTTCCACCTCCAATTTGGTCTCCCTCTTCTCCTCGTTCCCTCCACCTCCGACACATATATCCTCTTGGTCAATCTTTCCTCACTCATTCTCTCCATGTGCCCAAACCATTTCAAAACACCCTCTTCTGCTCTCTCAACCACGCTCTTTTTATTTCCACACATCTCTCTTACCCTTACGTTACTTACTCGATCAAACCACCTCACACCACACATTGTCCTCAAACATCTCATTTCCAGCACATCCATCCTCCTGCGCACAACTCTATCCATAGCCCACGCCTCGCAACCATACAACATTGTTGGAACCACTATTCCTTCAAACATACCCATTTTTGCTTTCCGGGATAATGTTCTCGACTTCCACACATTTTTCAAGGCTCCCAAAATTTTCGCCCCCTCCCCCACCCTATGATCCACTTCCGCTTCCATGGTTCCATCCGCTGACAGATCCACTCCCAGATATCTAAAACACTACACTTCCTCCAGTTTTTCTCCATTCAAACTCACCTCCCAATTGACTTGACCCTCAACCCTACTGTACCTAATAACCTTGCTCTTATTCACATTTACTCTTAACTTTCTTCTTCCACACACTTTACCAAACTCCGTCACCAGCTTCTGCAGTTTCTCACATGAATCCGCCACCAGCGCTGTATCATCAGCGAACAAAAACTGACTCACTTCCCAAGCTCTCTCATCCCCAACAGACTTCATACTTGCCCCTCTTTCCAAAACTCTTGCATTTACCTCCCTAACAACCCCATCCATAAACAAATTAAACAACCATGGAGACATCACACACCCCTGCCGCAAACCTACATTCACTGAGAACCAATCACTTTCCTCTCTTCCTACACGTACACATGCCTTACATCCTCGATAAAAACTTTTCACTGCTTCTAACAACTTGCCTCCCACACCATATATTCTTAATACCTTCCACAGAGCATCTCTATCAACTCTATCATATGCCTTCTCCAGATCCATAAATGCTACATACAAATCCATTTGCTTTTCTAAGTATTTCTCACATACATTCTTCAAAGCAAACACCTGATCCACACATCCTCTACCACTTCTGAAACCACACTGCTCTTCCCCAATCTGATGCTCTGTACATGCCTTCACCCTCTCAATCAGTACCCTCCCATATAATTTACCAGGAATACTCAACAAACTTATACCTCTGTAATTTGAGCACTCACTCTTATCCCCTTTGCCTTTGTACAATGGCACTATGCACGCATTCCGCCAATCCTCAGGCACCTCACCATGAGTCATACATACATTAAATAACCTTACCAACCAGTCAACAATACAGTCACCCCCTTTTTAAATAAATTCCACTGCAATACCATCCAAACCTGCTGCCTTGCCGGCTTTCATCTTCCGCAAAGCTTTTACTACCTCTTCTCTGTTTACCAAATCATTTTCCCTAACCCTCTCACTTTGCACACCACCTCGACCCAACCACCCTGTATCTGCCTATATCTGGTGAATGGGGGCAGACAGTGTGAATTGTGTGCATGGGTATATATGTATGTGTCTGTGTATGTATATATATGTGTACACTGAGATGTATAGGTATGCATATTTGCGTGTGTGGACGTGTGTGTGTATACATTGTGTATGGGGGTGGGTTGGGCCATTTCTTTCGTCTGTTTCCTTGCGCTACCTCGCAAACGCGGGAGACAGCGACAAAAAAAAAAAAAAAAAATATATATATATATATATATATATATAGGGATAGGGGATTAAGAATACTTCCCATGTATTCCCTGCGTGTCGTAGAAGGCGACTAAAAGGGGAGGGAGCGGGGGGCTGGAAATCCTCCCCTCTCGTTTTTTTTTTTTTAATTTTCCAAAAGAAGGAACAGAGGGGGCCAGGGGAGGATATTCCAAAAAAGGCCCAGTCCTCTGTTCTTAACCCTACCTCGCTAACGCAGGAAATGGCAAATAGTTTAAAAGAAAGAAAGATATATATATATAAATTATTTTTCATAAACATTTGCCATTTTCCGCATTAGCAAGGTAGAGGAGGAAGAGGAATATCCTCACTTGGCCCCTTCTCTGTTCCTTCTTTTGGAAAAATTAAAACTGCTCTCTCCCTTTTTAGTTGCCTTTTACGATACGCAGGGAATACGTGGGAAGTATTCTTTCTCCCCTACCCCAAGGGATAATATATATATATATACATTTTCTTTCTTTCAAACTATTCGCCATTTCCCGCGTTAGCGAGGTAGCGTTAAGAACAGAGGACTGGGCCTTTGAGGGAATATCCTCACCTGGCCCCCTTCTCTGTTCCTTCTTTTGGAAAATTGAAAAAAAAAAAAAAAAAGAGGGGAGGATTTCCATCCCCCCGCTCCCTCCCCTTTTAGTTGCCTTCTACGACATGCAGGGAATACATGGGAAGTATCTTTCTCCCCTATCCCCAGTGATTGGTTCTCAGTGAAAGTAAGTTTGCGGCAGGGGTGTATGACGTCTCCATGGTTGTTTAATTTGTTTATGGATGGGGTTGTTACGGAGGTGAATGCAAGAGTTTTGGAAAGAGGGGCAAGTATGCAGTCTGTTGTGGATGAGAGAGCTTGGGAGGTGAGTAAGTTGTTGTTCGCTGATGATACAGCGCTGGTGGCTGATTCATGTGAGAAACTGCAGAAGCTGGTGACTGAGTTTGGTAAAGTGTGTGAAAGAAGAAAGTTAAGAGTAAATGTGAATAAGAGCAAGGTTATTAGGCACAGTAGGGTTGAGGGTCTAAGTCAATTGGGAGGTAAATTTAAATGGAGAAAAACTGGAGTAAGTGAAGTGTTTTAGATATCTGGGAGTGGATCTGGCAGCGGATGGAACCATGGAAGCGGAAGTGGATCATAGGGTGGGGGAGGGGGCGAAAATCCTGGGAGCCTTGAAGAATGTGTAGAAGTCGAGAACATTATCTCGGAAAGCAAAAACGGGTATGTTTGAAGGAATAGTGGTTCCAACAATGTTGTATGGTTGCAAGGCGTGGGCTATGGATAGAGTTGTGCGCAGGAGGATGGATGTGCTGGAAATTAGATGTTTGAGGACAATGTGTGGTATGAGGTGGTTTGATCGAGTAAGTAACGTAAGGGTAAGAGAGATGTGTGGAAATAAAAAGAGCGTGGTTGAGAAAGCAGAAAAGGGTGTTTTGAAATGGTTTGGGCACATGGAGAGAATGAGTGAGGAAAGATTGACCAAGAGGATATATGTGTCGGAGGTGGAGGGAATGAGGAGAAGTGGGAGACCAAATTGGAGGTGGAAAGATGGAGTGAAAAAGATTTTGTGTGATCGGGGCCTGAACATGCAGGAGGGTGAAAGGAGGGCAAGGAATAATAGAGTGAATTGGATCGATGTGGTATACTGAGGTTGACGTGCTGTCAGTGGATTGAATCAGGGCATGTGAAGCGTCTGGGGTAAACCATGGAAAGCTGTGCAGGTATGTATATTTGTGTGTGTGGACGTATGTATATACATGTGTATGGGGGTGGGTTGGGCCATTTCTTTCGTCTGTTTCCTTGCGCTACCTCGCAAACGTGGGAGACAGCGACAAAAAAAAAAAAAAAAACTCTTACCCTATTACTACTCGATCAAACCACCTCACACCACATAATGTCCTCAAACATCTCATTTCCAGCACATACACCCTCCTCCGCACAACTCTATCTATAGCCCACGCTTCGCAATCATGTAACATTGTTGGAACCACTATTCCTTCAAACATACCCAATTTTGCTTTCCGAGATAACGTTCTTGACATCCACACATTCTTCAACGCTCCCAGAACTTTCGCCCCCTCCACCACCCTATGATTCACTTCCACTTCCATGGTTCCATCCGCTGCCAAATCCACTCCCAGATATCTAAAACACTTCACTTCCTCCAGTTTTTCTCCATTCAAACTTACCTCGCAATTGACTTGTCCCTCAACCCTACTGTACCTAATAAGCTTGCTCTTATTAACATTTACATATATATATATATATATATATATATATATATATATATATTTTTTTTTTCATACTATTAGCTATTTCCCGCGATAGCGAGGTAGCGTTAAGAACAGAGGACCGGGCCTCTGAGGAAACATCCCCACCTGGACCTTTTCTCTGTTCCTTCCTTTGAGGGGAAAAAAAAAAAAAAAAAAAAATCAAGAGGGGAGGATTTTCAGCCCCCCACTCCCTTCCCTTTTAGTCGCCTTCTACGACACGCAGGGAATACGTGGGAAGTATTCTTTCTCCCCTATCCCCAGGGAAATATATATATATATATATATATATATATATATATATATATACATATATATATATATATATATATATATATATTTTTTTTTTTTTTTTTATACTTTGTCGCTGTCTCCCGCGTTTGCGAGGTAGCACAAGGAAACAGACGAAAGAAATGGCCCAACCCCCCCCATACACATGTATATACATACGTCCACACACGCAAATATACATACCTACACAGCTTTCCATGGTTTACCCCAGACGCTTCACATGCCTTGATTCAATCCACTGACAGCACGTCAACCCCGGTATACCACATCGCTCCAATTCACTCTATTCCTTGCCCTCCTTTCACCCTCCTGCATGTTCAGGCCCCGATCACACAAAATCTTTTTCACTCCATCTTTCCACCTCCAATTTGGTCTCCCTCTTCTCCTCGTTCCCTCCACCTCCGACACATATATCCTCTTGGTCAATCTTTCCTCACTCATCCTCTCCATGTGCCCAAACCACTTCAAAACACCCTCTTCTGCTCTCTCAACCACGCTCTTTTTATTTCCACACATCTCTCTTACCCTTACGTTACTCACTCGATCAAACCACCTCACACCACACATTGTCCTCAAACATCTCATTTCCAGCACATCCATCCTCCTGCGCACAACTCTATCCATAGCCCACGCCTCGCAACCATACAACATTGTTGGAACCACTATTCCTTCAAACATACCCATTTTTGCTTTCCGAGATAATGTTCTCGACTTCCACACATTCTTCAAGGCCCCCAGAATTTTTGCCCCCTCCCCCACCCTATGATCCACTTCCGCTTCCATGGTTCCATCCGCTGCCAGATCCACTCCCAGATATCTAAAACACTTCACTTCCTCCAGCTTTTCTCCATTCAAACTCACCTCCCAATTGACTTGACCCTCAACCCTACTGTACCTAATAACCTTGCTCTTATTCACATTTACTCTTAACTTTCTTCTTCCACACACTTTACCAAACTCAGTCACCAGCTTCTGCAGTTTCTCACATGAATCAGCCACCAGCGCTGTATCATCAGCGAACAACAACTGACTCACTTCCCAAGCTCTCTCATCCCCAACAGACTTCACACTTGCCCCTCTTTCCAAAACTCTTGCATTCACCTCCCTAACAACCCCATCCATAAACAAATTAAACAACCATGGAGACATCACACACCCCTGCCGCAAACCTACATTCACTGAGAACCAATCACTTTCCTCTCTTCCTACACGTACACATGCCTTACATCCTCGATAAAAACTTTTCACTGCTTCTAACAACTTTCCTCCCACACCATATATTCTTAATACCTTCCACAGAGCATCTCTATCAACTCTATCATATGCCTTCTCCAGATCCATAAATGCTACATACAAATCCATTTGCTTTTCTAAGTATTTCTCACATACATTCTTCAAAGCAAACACCTGATCCACACATCCTCTACCACTTCTGAAACCACACTGCTCTTCCCCAATCTGATGCTCTGTACATGCCTTCACCCTCTCAATCAGTACCCTCCCATATAATTTACCAGGAATACTCAACAAACTTATACCTCTGTAATTTGAGCACTCACTCTTATCCCCTTTGCCTTTGTACAATGGCACTATGCACGCATTCCGCCAATCCTCAGGCACCTCACCATGAGTCATACATACATTAAATAACCTTACCAACCAGTCAACAATACAGTCACCCCCTTTTTAAATAAATTCCACTGCAATACCATCCAAACCTGCTGCCTTGCCGGCTTTCATCTTCCGCAAAGCTTTTACTACCTCTTCTCTGTTTACCAAATCATTTTCCCTAACCCTCTCACTTTGCACACCACCTCGACCCAACCACCCTGTATCTGCCTATATCTGGTGAATGGGGGCAGACAGTGTGAATTGTGTGCATGGGTATATATGTATGTGTCTGTGTATGTATATATATGTGTACACTGAGATGTATAGGTATGCATATTTGCGTGTGTGGACGTGTGTGTGTATACATTGTGTATGGGGGTGGGTTGGGCCATTTCTTTCGTCTGTTTCCTTGCGCTACCTCGCAAACGCGGGAGACAGCGACAAAAAAAAAAAAAAAAAATATATATATATATATATATATATATAGGGATAGGGGATTAAGAATACTTCCCATGTATTCCCTGCGTGTCGTAGAAGGCGACTAAAAGGGGAGGGAGCGGGGGGCTGGAAATCCTCCCCTCTCGTTTTTTTTTTTTTAATTTTCCAAAAGAAGGAACAGAGGGGGCCAGGGGAGGATATTCCAAAAAAGGCCCAGTCCTCTGTTCTTAACCCTACCTCGCTAACGCAGGAAATGGCAAATAGTTTAAAAGAAAGAAAGATATATATATATAAATTATTTTTCATAAACATTTGCCATTTTCCGCATTAGCAAGGTAGAGGAGGAAGAGGAATATCCTCACTTGGCCCCTTCTCTGTTCCTTCTTTTGGAAAAATTAAAACTGCTCTCTCCCTTTTTAGTTGCCTTTTACGATACGCAGGGAATACGTGGGAAGTATTCTTTCTCCCCTACCCCAAGGGATAATATATATATATATACATTTTCTTTCTTTCAAACTATTCGCCATTTCCCGCGTTAGCGAGGTAGCGTTAAGAACAGAGGACTGGGCCTTTGAGGGAATATCCTCACCTGGCCCCCTTCTCTGTTCCTTCTTTTGGAAAATTGAAAAAAAAAAAAAAAAGAGGGGAGGATTTCCATCCCCCCGCTCCCTCCCCTTTTAGTTGCCTTCTACGACATGCAGGGAATACATGGGAAGTATCTTTCTCCCCTATCCCCAGTGATTGGTTCTCAGTGAAAGTAAGTTTGCGGCAGGGGTGTATGACGTCTCCATGGTTGTTTAATTTGTTTATGGATGGGGTTGTTACGGAGGTGAATGCAAGAGTTTTGGAAAGAGGGGCAAGTATGCAGTCTGTTGTGGATGAGAGAGCTTGGGAGGTGAGTAAGTTGTTGTTCGCTGATGATACAGCGCTGGTGGCTGATTCATGTGAGAAACTGCAGAAGCTGGTGACTGAGTTTGGTAAAGTGTGTGAAAGAAGAAAGTTAAGAGTAAATGTGAATAAGAGCAAGGTTATTAGGCACAGTAGGGTTGAGGGTCTAAGTCAATTGGGAGGTAAATTTAAATGGAGAAAAACTGGAGTAAGTGAAGTGTTTTAGATATCTGGGAGTGGATCTGGCAGCGGATGGAACCATGGAAGCGGAAGTGGATCATAGGGTGGGGGAGGGGGCGAAAATCCTGGGAGCCTTGAAGAATGTGTAGAAGTCGAGAACATTATCTCGGAAAGCAAAAACGGGTATGTTTGAAGGAATAGTGGTTCCAACAATGTTGTATGGTTGCAAGGCGTGGGCTATGGATAGAGTTGTGCGCAGGAGGATGGATGTGCTGGAAATTAGATGTTTGAGGACAATGTGTGGTATGAGGTGGTTTGATCGAGTAAGTAACGTAAGGGTAAGAGAGATGTGTGGAAATAAAAAGAGCGTGGTTGAGAAAGCAGAAAAGGGTGTTTTGAAATGGTTTGGGCACATGGAGAGAATGAGTGAGGAAAGATTGACCAAGAGGATATATGTGTCGGAGGTGGAGGGAATGAGGAGAAGTGGGAGACCAAATTGGAGGTGGAAAGATGGAGTGAAAAAGATTTTGTGTGATCGGGGCCTGAACATGCAGGAGGGTGAAAGGAGGGCAAGGAATAATAGAGTGAATTGGATCGATGTGGTATACTGAGGTTGACGTGCTGTCAGTGGATTGAATCAGGGCATGTGAAGCGTCTGGGGTAAACCATGGAAAGCTGTGCAGGTATGTATATTTGTGTGTGTGGACGTATGTATATACATGTGTATGGGGGTGGGTTGGGCCATTTCTTTCGTCTGTTTCCTTGCGCTACCTCGCAAACGTGGGAGACAGCGACAAAAAAAAAAAAAAAAACTCTTACCCTATTACTACTCGATCAAACCACCTCACACCACATAATGTCCTCAAACATCTCATTTCCAGCACATACACCCTCCTCCGCACAACTCTATCTATAGCCCACGCTTCGCAATCATGTAACATTGTTGGAACCACTATTCCTTCAAACATACCCAATTTTGCTTTCCGAGATAACGTTCTTGACATCCACACATTCTTCAACGCTCCCAGAACTTTCGCCCCCTCCACCACCCTATGATTCACTTCCACTTCCATGGTTCCATCCGCTGCCAAATCCACTCCCAGATATCTAAAACACTTCACTTCCTCCAGTTTTTCTCCATTCAAACTTACCTCGCAATTGACTTGTCCCTCAACCCTACTGTACCTAATAAGCTTGCTCTTATTAACATTTACATATATATATATATATATATATTTTTTTTTTCATACTATTAGCTATTTCCCGCGATAGCGAGGTAGCGTTAAGAACAGAGGACCGGGCCTCTGAGGAAACATCCCCACCTGGACCTTTTCTCTGTTCCTTCCTTTGAGGAAAAAAAAATCAAGAGGGGAGGATTTTCAGCCCCCCACTCCCTTCCCTTTTAGTCGCCTTCTACGACACGCAGGGAATACGTGGGAAGTATTCTTTCTCCCCTATCCCCAGGGAAATATATATATATATATATATATATATATATATATATATATATATATATATATATATATATATATATATATATATATATATATATATTTTTTTTTTTTTTTTTTTATACTTTGTCGCTGTCTCCCGCGTTTGCGAGGTAGCACAAGGAAACAGACGAAAGAAATGGCCCAACCCCCCCCATACACATGTATATACATACGTCCACACACGCAAATATACATACCTACACAGCTTTCCATGGTTTACCCCAGACGCTTCACATGCCTTGATTCAATCCACTGACAGCACGTCAACCCCGGTATACCACATCGCTCCAATTCACTCTATTCCTTGCCCTCCTTTCACCCTCCTGCATGTTCAGGCCCCGATCACACAAAATCTTTTTCACTCCATCTTTCCACCTCCAATTTGGTCTCCCTCTTCTCCTCGTTCCCTCCACCTCCGACACATATATCCTCTTGGTCAATCTTTCCTCACTCATCCTCTCCATGTGCCCAAACCACTTCAAAACACCCTCTTCTGCTCTCTCAACCACGCTCTTTTTATTTCCACACATCTCTCTTACCCTTACGTTACTCACTCGATCAAACCACCTCACACCACACATTGTCCTCAAACATCTCATTTCCAGCACATCCATCCTCCTGCGCACAACTCTATCCATAGCCCACGCCTCGCAACCATACAACATTGTTGGAACCACTATTCCTTCAAACATACCCATTTTTGCTTTCCGAGATAATGTTCTCGACTTCCACACATTCTTCAAGGCCCCCAGAATTTTTGCCCCCTCCCCCACCCTATGATCCACTTCCGCTTCCATGGTTCCATCCGCTGCCAGATCCACTCCCAGATATCTAAAACACTTCACTTCCTCCAGCTTTTCTCCATTCAAACTCACCTCCCAATTGACTTGACCCTCAACCCTACTGTACCTAATAACCTTGCTCTTATTCACATTTACTCTTAACTTTCTTCTTCCACACACTTTACCAAACTCAGTCACCAGCTTCTGCAGTTTCTCACATGAATCAGCCACCAGCGCTGTATCATCAGCGAACAACAACTGACTCACTTCCCAAGCTCTCTCATCCCCAACAGACTTCACACTTGCCCCTCTTTCCAAAACTCTTGCATTCACCTCCCTAACAACCCCATCCATAAACAAATTAAACAACCATGGAGACATCACACACCCCTGCCGCAAACCTACATTCACTGAGAACCAATCACTTTCCTCTCTTCCTACACGTACACATGCCTTACATCCTCGATAAAAACTTTTCACTGCTTCTAACAACTTTCCTCCCACACCATATATTCTTAATACCTTCCACAGAGCATCTCTATCAACTCTATCATATGCCTTCTCCAGATCCATAAATGCTACATACAAATCCATTTGCTTTTCTAAGTATTTCTCACATACATTCTTCAAAGCAAACACCTGATCCACACATCCTCTACCACTTCTGAAACCACACTGCTCTTCCCCAATCTGATGCTCTGTACATGCCTTCACCCTCTCAATCAATACCCTCCCATATAATTTACCAGGAATACTCAACAAGCTTATACCTCTGTAATTTGAGCACTCACTCTTATCCCCTTTGCCTTTGTACAATGGCACTATGCACGCATTCCGCCAATCCTCAGGCACCTCACCATGAGTCATACATACATTAAATAACCTTACCAACCAGTCAACAATACAGTCACCCCCTTTTTTAATAAATTCCACTGCAATACGATCCAAACCTGCTGCCTTGCCGGCTTTCATCTTCTGCAAAGCTTTCACTACCTCTTCTCTGTTTACCAAATCATTTTCCCTAACCCTCTCACTTTGCACACCACCTCGACCAAGACATTATATATATATATATATATATATATATATATATATATATATATATATATATATATATAAACTGGAGGAAGTGAAGTGTTTTAGATATCTGGGAGTGGATCTGGCAGCGGATGGAACCATGGAAGCGGAAGTTGATCATAGGGTGGGGGAGGGGGCGAAAATTCTGGGAGCCTTGAAGAATGTGTGGAAGTCGAGAACATTATCTCGGAAAGCAAAAATGGGTATATTTGAAGGAATAGTGGTTCCAACAATGTTGTATGGTTGCGAGGCGTGGGCTATGGATAGAGTTGTGCGCAGGAGGATGGATGTGCTGGAAATGAGATGTTTGAGGACAATGTGTGGTGTGAGGTGGTTTGATCGAGTAAGTAACGTAAGGGTAAGAGAGATGTGCGGAAATAAAAAGAGCGTGGTTGAGAGAGCAGAAGAGGGTGTTTTGAAATGGTTCGGGCACATGGAGAGAATGAGTGAGGAAAGATTGACCAAGAGGATATATGTGTCGGAGGTGGAGGGAACGAGGAGAAGAGGGAGACCAAATTGGAGGTGGAAAGATGGAGTGAAAAAGATTTTGTGTGATCGGGGCCTGAACATGCAGGAGGGTGAAAGGAGGGCAAGGAATAGAGTGAATTGGAGCGATGTGGTATACCGGGGTTGACGTGCTGTCAGTGGATTGAATCAAGGCATGTGAAGCGTCTGGGGTAAACCATGGAAAGCTGTGTAGGTATGTATATTTGCGTGTGTGGACGTATGTATATACATGTGTATGGGGGTGGGTTGGGCCATTTCTTTCGTCTGTTTCCTTGCGCTACCTCGCAAACGCGGGAGACAGCGACAAAAAAAAAAATATATATATATATATATATATATATATATATATATATATATATATATATATATCTTTTCTTTCAAACTATTTGCCATTTCCCGCGTTAGTGAGGTAGCATTAAGAACAGAGGACTGGGCCTCTGAGGGAATATCCTCACCTGGCCCCCTTCTCTGTTCCTTCTTTTGGAAAATCAAAAAAAAAATAAGAGGGGAGGATTTCCAGCCCCACGCTCCCTCCCCTTTTAGTCGCCTTGTACGACACGCAGGGAATACGTGGGAAGTATTCTTTCATCCCTAACCCCAGGGATAATATATATATATATATATATATATATATATATATATATATATATATATATATATATATATATATATATATATCTTTCTTTCTTTCAAACTATTCGCCATTTCCCGCATTAGCGAGGTAGCGTTAAGAACAGAGGACTGGGCCTTTGAGGGAATACCCTCACCTGGCCGAATTCTCTGTTCCTTCTTTTGGGAAAAAAAAAAAAAAAAAAAAAAAAAAAAAACGAGAGGGGAGGATTTCCAGCCCCCCGCTCCCTCCCCTTTTAGTCGCCTTCTACGACACGCAGGGAATACGTGGGAAGTATTCTTTCTCCCCTATCCCCAGGGATAATATATATATATATATATATATATATATATATATATATATATATATATATATATATATATATGAGCACTTCCCGCATGACTCCTTCTTCTGTTTCCCATTTTAGAAAGTTAAAAAATACAAGGATGGGAGGATTTCTGGCCGGGACGGGAGCGGGGGGCTGGAAATCCTCCCCTCCTCATATTTTTTAACTTTCTAAAATGGGAAACAGAAGAAGGAGTCACGCGGGGAGTGCTCATCCTCCTCGAAGGCTCAGATTGAGGTGTCTAAATGTGTGTGGATGTAACCAAGATGTGAAAAAAGGAGAGATAGGTAGTATGTTTGAGGAAAGGAACCTGGATGTTTTGGCTCTGAGCGAAACGAAGCTCAAGGGTAAAGGGGAAGAGTGGTTTGGGAATGTCTTGGGAGTTAAGTCAGGGGTTAGTGAGAGGACAAGAGCAAGGGAAGGAGTAGCAGTACTCCTGAAACAGGAGTTGTGGGAGTATGTGATAGAATGTAAGAAAGTAAATTCTCGATTAATATGGGTAAAACTGAAAGTTGATGGAGAGAGATGGGTGATTATTGGTGCATATGCACCTGGGTATGAGAAGAAAGATCATGAGAGGCAAGTGTTTTGGGAGCAGCTGAATGAGTGTGTTAGTGGTTTTGATGCACAAGACCGGGTTATAGTGATGGGTGATTTGAATGCAAAGGTGAGTAATGTGGCAGTTGAGGGAATAATTGGTATACATGGAGTGTTCATTGTTGTAACTGGAAATGGTGAAGAGCTTGTAGATTTATGTGCTGAAAAAGGACTGGTGATTGGGAATACCTGGTTTAAAAAGCGAGATATACATAAGTATACGTATGTAAATAGGAGAGATGGCCAGAGAGCGTTATTAGATTATGTGTTAATTGACAGGCGTGCGAAAGAGAGACTTTTGGATGTTAATGTGCTGAGAGGTGCAACTGGAGGGATGTCTGATCATTATCTTGTGGAGGCTAAGGTGAAGATATGTATGGGTTTTCAGAAAAGAAGAGTGAATGTTGGGGTGAAAAGGGTGGTGAGAGTAAGTGAGCTTGGGAAGGAGACTTGTGTGAGGAAGTACTAGGAGAGACTGAGTACAGAATGGAAAAAGGTGAGAACAATGGAAGTAAGGGGAGTCGGGGAGGAATGGGATGTATTTAGGGAATCAGTGATGGATTGCGCAAAAGATGCTTGTGGCATGAGAAGAGTGGGTGGTGGGTTGATTAGAAAGGGTAGTGAGTGGTGGGATGAAGAAGTAAGATTATTAGTGAAAGAGAAGAGAGAGGCATTTGGACGATTTTTGCAGGGAAAAAATGCAATTGAGTGGGTGATGTATAAAAGAAAGAGACAGGAGGTCAAGAGAAAGGTGCAAGAGGTGAAAAAGAGGGCAAATGAGAGTTGGGGTGAGAGAGTATCATTAAATTTTAGGGAGAATAAAAAGATGTTCTGGAAGGAGGTAAATAAAGTGCGTAAGACAAGGGAGCAAATGGGAACTTCAGTGAAGGGCGCACATGGGGAGGTGATAACAAGTAGTGGTGATGTTAGAAGGAGATGGAGTGAGTATTTTGAAGGTTTGTTGAATGTGTTTGATGATAGAGTGGCAGATATAGGGTGTTTTGGTCGAGGTGGTGTGCAAAGTGAGAGGGTTAGGGAAAATAATTTGGTAAACAGAGAAGAGGTAGTAAAAGCTTTGCGGAAGATGAAAGCCAGCAAGGCAGCAGGTTTGGATGGTATTGCAGTGGAATTTATTCAAAAAGGGGGTGACTGTATTGTTGACTGGTTGGTAAGGTTATTTAATGTATGTATGACTCATGGTGAGGTGCCTGAGGATTGGCGGAATGCGTGCATAGTGTCATTGTACAAAGGCAAAGGGGATAAGAGTGAGTGCTCAAATTACAGAGGTATAAGCTTGTTGAGTATTCCTGGTAAATTATATGGGAGGGTATTGATTGAGAGGGTGAAGGCATGTACAGAGCATCAGATTAGGGAAGAGCAGTGTGGTTTCAGAAGTGGTAGAGGATGTGTGGATCAGGTGTTTGCTTTGAAGAATGTATGTGAGAAATACTTAGAAAAACAAATGGATTTGTATGTAACATTTATGGATCTGGAGAAGGCATATGATAGAGTTGATAGAGATGCTCTGTGGAAGGTATTAAGAATATATGTTGTGGGAGGCAAGTTGTTAGAAGCAGTGAAAAGTTTTTATCGAGGATGTAAGGCATGTGTACGTGTAGGAAGAGAGGAAAGTGATTGGTTCTCAGTGAATGTAGGTTTGTGGCAGGGGTGTGTGATGTCTCCATGGTTGTTTAATTTGTTTATGTATGGGGTTGTTAGGGAGGTGAATGCAAGAGTTATGGAAAGAGGGGCAAGTATGAAGTCTGTTGTGGATGAGAGAGCTTGGGAAGTGAGTCAGTTGTTGTTCGCTGATGATACAGCGCTGGTGGCTGATTCATGTGAGAAACTGCAGAAGCTGGTGACTGGTAAAGTGTGTGAAAGAAGAAAGTTAAGAGTAAATGTGAATAAGAGCAAGGTTATTAGGTACAGTAGGGTTGAGGGTCAAGTTAATTGGGAGGTAAGTTTGAATGGAGAAAAACTGGAGGAAGTAAAGTGTTTTAGATATCTGGGAGTGGATCTGGCAGCGGATGGAACCATGGAAGCGGAAGTGGATCATAGGGTGGGGGAGGGGGCGAAAATCCTGGGAGCCTTGAAGAATGTGTGGAAGTCGAGAACATTATCTCGGAAAGCAAAAATGGGTATGTTTGAAGGAATAGTGGTTCCAACAATGTTGTATGGTTGTGAGGCGTGGGCTATGGATAGAGTTGTGCGCAGGAGGGTGGATGTGCTGGAAATGAGATGTTTGAGGACAATGTGTGGTGTGAGGTGGTTTGATCGAGTAAGTAACGTAAGGGTAAGAGAGATGTGTGGAAATAAAAAGAGCGTGGGTGAGAGAGCAGAAGAGGGTGTTTTGAAATGGTTTGGGCACATGGAGAGAATGAGTGAGGAAAGATTGACCAAGAGGATATATGTGTCGGAGGTGGAGGGAACGAGGAGAAGTGGGAGACCAAATTGGAGGTGGAAAGATGGAGTGAAAAAGATTTTGCGTGATCAGGGCCTGAACATGCAGGAGGGTGAAAGGAGGGCAAGGAATAGAGTGAATTGGATCGATGTGGTATACCGGGGTTGACGTGCTGTCAGTGGATTGAATCAGGGCATGTGAAGCATCTGAGGGTAAACTATGGAAAGCTGTGTAGGTATGTATATTTGCGTGTGTGGACGTGTATGTATATACATGTGTATGGGGGTGGGTTTGGCCATTTCTTTCATCTGTTTCCTTGCGCTACCTCGCAAACGCAGGAGACAGCGACAAAGCAAAAAAAAAAAAAAAGTGTATGTATGTATGTATGTATATGTGCGTGTGTGGATGTGTATGTATATACATGTGTATGTGGGTGGGTTGGACCATTCTTTCGTCTGTTTCCTTGTGCTACCTCACTAACACGGGAGATAGCAACAAAGTATAATAAACAAATAAAAATATAAGCAGGAGGGTGAAAGGTGTGAATTGGAACGATGTGGTATACCGGGGTTGATGTGCTATCAATGGATTAAACCAGGGTATGTGAAGCAACTGGGGTAAACCATGGAAAGTTTTGTGGGGCCTGGATGTGAAAAGGGAGCAGTGGTTTTGGTACATTATGCATAACAGCTAGAGACTAAGTGTGAACGAATGTGGCCTTTGTTGTCTTTTCCTAGAGCTACCTCGCGCACATGCGGGGGGAGGGGGATGTCATTTCATGTGTGGCGGGGTGGCGACCGGAATGAATGAGGGCAGACAGTATGAATTATGTACATGTCTATATATGTATGTCTGTGAGTATATATATGTATACGTTGAGATGTATAGGTATGTATGTGTGTGTGTGTGGATGTGTATGTATATACATGTGTATATGGGTGGGTTGGGCCATTCTTTCATCTGTTTCCTTGCACTACCTCGCAAACGCGGGAGACAGCAACAAAGTATAATGAATATATATAAATGTATATATTTCCACACTATTCTCCATTTCCTACGTTAAGAACAGAGGACTGAGCCTTTGAGGGAAATCTTCACTTGGCCCCCTTCCCTGTTCCTTTTTCTGGAAAATTAAAAACAAGAGGGGAGGATTTCCAGCCCCCTACTCCCTCCCCTTTTAGTCGCCTTCTATGATACGCAGGGAATACGTGGTTAGAATTCTTTCTCCCCTATATATATATATATATATATATATATATATATATATATATATTTATATATATATATATATATATTTTTTTTTTCTTTGTCGCTGTCTCCCACGTTTGTGAGGTAGCGCAAGGAAACAGACGAAAGAAATGGCCCAACCCACCCCAATACACATGTATATACATACACGTCCACACACACAAATATACATACCTACACAGCTTTCCATGGTTTACCCCAGACACTTCACATGCCCTGATTCAATCCACTGACAGCATGTCAACCCCGGTATACCACATCGATCCAATTCACTCTATTCCTTGCCCTCCTTTCACCCTCCTGCATGTTCAGGCCCCGATCACACAAAATCTTTTTCACTCCATCTTTCCACCTCCAATTTGGTCTCCCACTTCTCCTCGTTCCCTCCACCTCCGACACATATATCCTCTTGGTCAATCTTTCCTCACTCATTCTCTCCATGTGCCCAAACCATTTCAAAACACCCTCTTCTGCTCTCTCAACCACGCTCTTTTTATTTCCACACATCTCTCTTACCCTTCGTTACTTACTCGATCAAACCACCTCGCACCACACATTGTCTTCAAACATCTCATTTCCAGAACATCCACCCTCCTGCTCACAACTCTATCAATAGTCCACGCCTCGCAACCATACAACATTGTTGGAACCACTATTCCTTCAAACATACCCATTTTTGCTTTCCGAGATAATGTTCTCGACTTCCACACATTTTTCTAGGCTCCCAGGATTTTCGCCCCCTCCCCCACCCTATGATTCACTTCCGCTTCCATGGTTCCATCCACTGCCAGATCCACTCCCAGATATCTAAAACACTTTACTTCCTTCAGATTTTCTCCATTCAAACTTACCTCCCAATTGACTTGACCCTCAACCCTACTGTACCTAATAACCTTGCTCTTATTCACATTTACTCTTAACTTTCTTCTTTCACACACTTTACTAAACTCAGTCACCAGCTTCTGCAGTTTCTCACATGAATCAGCCACCAGCGCTGTATCATCAGCGAACAACAACTGACTCACTTCCCAAGCTCTCTCATCCACAACAGACTTCATACTTGCCCCTCTTTCCAAAACTCTTGCATTCACCTCCCTAACAACCCATCCATAAACAAATTAAACAACCATGGAGACATCACACACCCCTGCCGCAAACCTGAGAACCAATCACTTTCCTCTCTTCCTACACGTACACATGCCTTACATCCTCGATAAAAACTTTTCAATGCTTCTAACAACTTGCCTCCCACACCATATATTCTTAATACCTTCCACAGGGCATCTCTATCAACTCTATCATATGCCTTCTCCAGATCCATAAATGCTACATACAAATCCATTTGCTTTTCTAAGTATTTCTCACATACACTCTCCAAAGCAAACACCTGATCCACACATCCTCTACCACTTCTGAAACCACACTGCTCTTCCCCAATCTGATGCTCTGTACATGCCTTCACCCTCTCAATCAATACCCTCCCATATAATTTACCAGGAATACTCAACAAACTTATACCTCTGAAATTTGAGCACTCACTCTTATCCCCTTTGCCTTTGTACAATGGCACTATGCACGCATTCCGCCAATCCTCAGGCACCTCACCATGAGTCATACATACATTAAATAATATATATATATATATATATGTGTGTGTGTGTGTGTCTGTGTGCGCGCGTGCAAGGAATAAAGTGAATTGGAACAATGTGGTATACTGGGGTCAATGTGCTGTTAGTGGACTGAACTAGATTATACGAGACGTCTGGGGCAAACCAATGGAAAGGTCTGTGGGGTCCGGTTGTGGATAGGGCTTTGTGGTTTCAGTACATTACACATGACAGCTGTAGACTGAGAATGAACAACTGATTTTTTTTTTTTTTTTTCCACTACCTCCCTGACAGGGTGGTGCCAGAAATTGATAAAAGCATGTGAGTACATGTGGCTGTGTATGTTGATATATGTACATGTGTGTATATGAGTGGATAGGTCTTTCTTTGTCTGTTCCCTGGTGCTACTTCGCTGACATGGGTAATGGCGATCAAGTATAAAATAAATATATAAATAAATAACCCTGTGTGTCGTAGAAGGAGATTAAAATGGTGGGAGAGGGGCGCTGGAAATCCTCCCCTCCAGTTTCTACTTTTCCCAAGGACGAAACAGAGAAGGGGGCCAAGTGAGGATTTTTCCTCTCTGGCTCATTCCTCTGTTCTTTTTTTAAAACCAGGTATTCTGTATCATCACTCCTTTTTCTGCACACAACTCCACAATCTGTTCTCCATTCTTATTCAGAAAACCAGGTAAACCATACCTTATTATACCCTTAACTCCCAAATTTAACACTATCACATTCAAAGTGACTCACCACCAGTACTTGATCCCTTAAATCATAACTTCAGGCGCAATCACTCAGCTTTTACCAGAACACTTGCCTCTTTCCTGTAGTCCACTAATTTTTAGGTGCATTAGCACTACAGTAACATTGATTTATTTCTTGTAATCCACTTTCATTTTTACGCACATCAGTTGGGGGACTCACTTCATTACACTCTTCCACACATTCTCACAACATCTTTAGCAGTAGTGATGTCAATCCTCAGCTCTCGCCCTCACCCTAACCCCTGATTTTACCCCCGAGAAATTCCTATTCATTCCTACCTTTTCCCCTTTAGTTCTGTTTAGCTCAGAGCTAGAACATTCAGGTTCTCTCCACAAACATACAATTTATCTCAGCCTGAGCAATCAAGGAAGATGAGCAAAGCTCACTTGACTTCCTTTGTTTCATTTTATAAAAATAAAAAATTCACGAGAGAGGGTTTCACCCCTCCCCCTTTAATTTACTTCTAAGACACACAGAGAATAATCAAGAAGTTTTCTTTCTTATCTCCTGGGATCCTGCTCCCTTTAGTTGCCTTGTACAATACACACACAATATATGAAAAATATTTTTTCTTTCCTATCCCCAGAAACAGCCATGCAGTGATAGGGTTTCTTTCCCATCCTCTGGGTGACACATGCAAAGGGGGTCTCGTGAATGTGTTGAGAGGGGCAGCTGGTGGGATGTCTGATCATTACTTGGCAAAAATGAGGGTCTGTAAAGGTTTAAGAAAAAAGGGCTTGGGAAAAATAGATACCAGGAACGGTTGAGTGTAAAATGGCAAAGGTGAGATTAAATGAAGCAGGAAAGTGGGTGAAGAATAGATGTTTAGGTAGGCACTGCTTGCGTGAGTGAGAGAAGTGTGTGGCATGCAGAGGGTGGGAGGACGATGGATGTGAAAGGGTGGTGAGTGGAGGGATGAGTATGAAAAAGTGATGAGTGGTGGGATGAGGAAACTGCTAGTGAAAGAATTCAAGAATGATAAAAGGATGTAATTTGCAGGGAAAGAGTAAGAAAATGGGTAAATGGGTATAAGGGAAAGTGGTTGGGGCTGAAAAGAGAGCAAATGAGAGCTTGAGTTAGTATCAACAAACCAGAAACAATAACATATTTTGGGAGGTGAACATTGTAAGAAAAACATGAGAACAGATGGGAACAGTGTATGTATGACTCATGCTGAGGTGCCTGATGAATGCCAGTATAGTGCCACTGTGTAATGGCAAAAGTGAATGTTCAGGTGACAGAGGTAAAAGTTTGGTGAGTGTACCTGGTAAGTTCTATAGAGGAGCAGTGATAATGATGGTGGTGGCATGAACAGAGTTTCAGACTGGGGAGGAACACTTTAGCCTCAGCAGTTGTAGACTTTGTATGGATCAGATTTTTTCTGTGAAGAACGTGTGCGAAATAATTAGAGAAAGAAATGCACTTGTATGTGGCATTTACAGATCTGGAGAAAGTGTATGACACAGTTGATAAAGATCATCTGTGGAAGGTATTGTGAATATATGGCAAGGGAGGAAAGCTACTACAAGCATAGTTTTTATTATCATGAGAGTATGTAAAATAATAGGTGAAAGTTTTCCAGTACAGGTGGGTTTGTGGCAGGAGTATGTGATGTCTCTATCTCTGATGCCCATTCCCTTTGGGAACTACCCCGAGGAGGTGGCCATGGCAAAAGAATCTCCGTAACTGTTGGACTCCAGTGCCACTTCTTAGCCTTTTGTGCCTCACTCTTTAACAGGCCACAGAAGGACAATTCTAGTGCAGTTTTCAGAGGCTCCTACTAAATACTACCACTAATGTCCCTGTCAAATGTTCTAACCTATTACTACTACCTAATGTGATGTCATTATGCTGTTTAATTTGATGGATGGAGTAGTGAGGGAGGTGAATACAAGGGTCTAGGAGAGGAAAGTCTAATGGGAGTCAATTATTATTTGCTGATGACATGGCACTATTGGAGTTGTGTCAGAAACTGTAGAAGCTGTTGTCAGAGTTTGAGTGTGTAAAGGAAAATTGAGAATAATCTGAATAAAAGTAAGTTTATTAGGTTAAGCAGTGTAAAGGAGAGATACTGAGGGAGTGAGTATGAAAGGAGAATAACACGGTGATTGTTTAAGATACCTGGGAATGAATATGACAAAGAATGGAAGCACAGGAGCTGAAGGAGATTGGGAGGATGAGGGGGTAAAGCTTCTAAGCACACTGAGAATTGTGTGGAAAGAAAGGACAGTTCTTTAAGGGTAAAGATGGGTATGTTTGATGGTAAAGTAGTCCCATCAATGATGTATGAATCCAAGGCATGGACCTTAGACAAAAATATAAAGAAGAGGGTGGTTGCATTCGAAATGTGGTGTTACATAGGTTGATAAAAAACAAACTGATAGGGAAGAGAAGTATGGTAGTAAGAGGAGTATGTATGAGACAGCTAAAGAGGGTATGCTGAAATATGAAGAGCAAGGTGAAGAGAGGATGGCTAAAAGTATATACATGTCAGAAGTGGAGGGAACCAGGAAAAGGGGGAAATCAAAGAGGTGGATGGATGGAGACAAAGTTGCTTTGAAGGTTCAAAGCCAAAACATGTAGGAAGATGTGAGACAAGACATGCAGGGGATGGGTAACAATGGGCTAAAATAAGGGAAATTAAGATGCTGAGGGTGTGGATAGGGAGCTTTGGTTTCATGACAGACAGAGAATGGATGTAGGTGAGGCCATGTCATCATTTGATCCTGGCACTACCTTACTAATGAGGGATATGGTAAACATATAAAAAAAAATAATAAAAATTCAATAAATAATAATAATTACAATAATAAATGATAATTTGTCAAGGACAGTATCTTTAAAAAGCTTCAGCCATGAAAGCAAAATGCAGGCAGAGAAAATGGCAAGATCAGCTCAACTTAAAAACTTCACAAGTTGTCTGCTAATGGCATATATCAATAAAGAATGAATTGCAAAAATCAACAAAAACTTTGATCATAAACTAGGGTCCAAAAAATAACTAATGTGCAGTGAATATTAACTTACAGTTTATAGAGAAAAATTAGTTAATTTAAGAACTAGAAATCAGTTTGTAAGTGTTGAGAAAATGGTTCCCATAACAAATAAGGGTAAGAGAATTATCCAGTAGGTTGTATGAAACAAAACTTCTGTCAAATACTAACAACAAAGTTATTCCAGGTTGATAATCAACCACTGTTTGTAACTAATGTTGCGGGTAAAAGGTTGAAAACAAAAAACAAAAAACCAATGGAAATCTCCTTTACTTCCATTCAATCACTGGGTACAGTCGAGTCTTGGACTCCCAAGCTCCAGCTTGTGGTACAACCTAACCTTCGGTCCTCTTGGCTAAGGCAACCACCTCTTGAACATACCAACCGTTACAGTGCACAGTACAGGTATACATCACCAGTACCTCCTGATAAACTCTTTAACAATTCTTTGTGGACGTTGTGTGATCGACGGTATGGTAGATAAAATAAAAATGAAAGTGTTCTACCAAATAGTCAAGTATTGTTAAAACTGGCTAAACAAAAATTGCTTGGGCAAATTGTCTTTCTTGTCCAAAAATTAAAACACTACTGCAGATAATGTACTTTCTATAACTACAATGGTCAAAATCAAATCTTGACAATTTGCTGATAACCATTATCAGTTATCATAAAACACTCTGCAAAGCTACTACTGCTTGATGGCAGATGAATATTAAAAGGGTTAATTAAAAATTAATGATGAGTTAAGATCTTCCTTATGACAGAATGCACTTTCAAAATCTGATGATGTCCCAGAATACTACTACAACAATATATCAGAATTTTAACTATATTCTTTAGAATATATCACTATATTATTGAATATTTACTATACTCTTTGGAATATATAATTTTTCTTTTACTATACACTTTAGAAAATATAATTATCATAAAATGAAGCTCAGTGTTGTCCACAGCTACAAGAGTTAGGCAATGGAAACATTTTCCTAATATCTGACAGATCTGACATATCTTTACACTTTTTGCATTACATTTTTAGTTAGCATTACCCACTCACTATGTAGGAAAACACTTAAAACAATGACTAATGCCCAGGTATGAAGAATCCAAAAAAAGCAATGATATGATCATTATAACATGCAATATCCACTCCCCAACTGCTGACAGATATGGTGAGCTACTCCTGCAGGCCACATGGTCACACCATCACTTTATTTTTTTTTTATTTTTTTTATTTTTTTTTTTACCTTGCATGTAGCTGACACCACAACTGGCAAATCCAATTTACATATCTGGCACTGCTAAAAATACATCTAATTTCCACTAAATTCATCTTCAACTCATAAGACATAAGTGAGCCAGTTATATCTCATTCATGTGCCAATTCTCAGTATGTAGTATATTTGGTCTGGTCCAAGGTCATCACAATTCTAGAAACTTGAGGATCCAATTAAATGTACTGCAGCCATAACTTCATTATATCTGTACTTATGCAAATGCAGCCATACAGAATAAATTTAACTGTTTTGCTAGTTAATAAGCCAATTAAATTAGAATATAAAGATCAAGGTAACTGTTTAGGAATACATATTTTTTGCCTATTAGAACTTATATTAATAAATTCGAAAACCTTGTAATAACAGTTTTAAAAGAACATAAGGCCTAAAAAGAAGCCTATCAAAATACATTATTAACTTTTGCACAACTTATACAAGAGTGCAGTCCAATTATCATATAATCTACGAAACTTCAGAAAAAAGGAGTATCTATTAACTACCTCTGGTTTACTTATCACAAGAAATTCTTACAACTATGAATACAACAATTCATTATCAGGAACCACAATCTGTCCCAAAGGACTTGAGAGCCTGGAATACAGAAAATCATTTTCAGATCCCAGACATTCTCAATTTGACAGCCCCTAGATAACACACACGATAAACTCTACATCTCAAATCTTCGCAAATTAGTCACAGCCAGTTGGTCCAATCTCCACCAAAGATAACTGCTTTGTCATCCAAACACACCAAATCTTTCCCTGTGACTGGCAATGTGTGTCTCAAACACTAGTCACCCTTCCACAGATCGCATGAGTAACATTTGCATCCAGATATGTACAATTCCAAACAAATTTAATTTCAAACCAATCAATCTACAACAATCACCTCAAATCAGTCTACATCATTGAATATGGATCGTTCTAATTAGTACATAAGAAAATCCATAGAAATCATGCTTAAATTCACAAATACTGCAATATCTATATGGGTTAAATCTTAAATTATTGGGTTCCATTGAATTGGTTTCTGACAACATTCCAATATGTTCACGAGCATTGAATCAATCTTGCACTGAGCATCTGCTTAATGCCAACTAAGAACTACAAATCAAGTAGCAAGGTTCAAGAGTTATTCAGTGGACACAGCATTTAGGGATACCAAAAGAAAATAGTGTGGTCACTGAAATGTGCATGCAGGACCGCCTTTTGGGGAAAAAAATATGTATAAACAGTGTAATATGGGGCAAACTGGATGGAAGGATCTGATGCTGATGCTGCTATCACTTTGATAAGTTGGCTTATAAATGCTAATAAACAAGAAAATTCCACTGGCAATTTCCCCTTTTATGAATGACCTTGTATCATACTTTATGAAGAACAGGAAGGCAAAATCTTTATTGATGGACACACCTGAATATTAGGAAATGGTACTGCTGTTGTAGCAATGACATTGATTCTAATACAGGAATTTGGGCAGCTATTTTCCACTAACCATTTCCAGTGAATTGATTAGTCTCCAGAACTAGGGGGGCAAACTGCTGGACATATTAGAGGTTTGTAATGGGAACTATTCTTTTAGATTTTATTGAAAGACAAGAAGATTGCATGTGAAACACAAAGTAAGCGGGAATAAAACAGCCTGCTCATTAAAACCACTTGGACTGAAATTTTATGAACACAGTTTGGCTTTTTTTCATCCTAGTGGTTAACAGTGATTAAATTTAGAGCAGCACTCTTGTGAGACTTCCTCCTACTAGATTTAGTTATGTTTTATTACCCAACTGACCTGGTGGGTTTGGGTATGGTGGAGATGTTTTTCAGGTACATGTCTCACTGGTGGGGTGGTCTGCGGCCCCTCATCCCAGCCGAACAAAAGTACGACCAGGAATTGGCAGCCGACCCTTTCCAGGCCCCACTGACGCAGCACTGGTGGGGCGGCCATCATCCATGGGCCCTGTATCTGATGCTGGCACCGATACTTCTCCCATACACTCAAGTGGCAGGAATGTCCTACTGTGCCTGAAAACAGGCTTGCCTGGACAGACCAGCATACTGTACTTGGTGGAGTTGTGCCCCGCCATGCCCCCGCCCCACCCTCTACACCTGGTGCTGGCGGCCCACCCGCTTACACCTCAGCTCCACGACTGTGGATAGCTGTCGTGGTACCATTGCTGGTCCCCGCCTGCCCCGCCGTACTTGCTGCCGTTGGCCCCACTGTATGAGCTCAGCGGCTGCTGTGGGATAGGCTGGTTCCCCCAGCTAGCACCGGTGTTCTGGAACCGTCTCTTTGAGTCCCCCTCGTTCTGGTGCCCGCCATCCAACTTTCTTTTACCTGTAATGGATCAAGCTTCATCTCACTTATCTGACTGATCTCTACAATGGAAGAATTATATGCATCACAGGCTTTCCCCTGGCCTATTTCTCAACTGATGGCACACTTATGGAACATGATCTTTAGTGTTGGTGGTGTAGGCACAAGATACAAGGGAGTGACGGCTCAAGACTCACCTGCTAGATTTGCCCCCCTGGCGGACCCTCTGAACCCCTGCCCCGCGCGCGGCGGCCGAGTCATACGCCCCCCCATGGCCCCCCCTCGGGGCACCATACCCCGCCCCCCACGGGGGGAGGGGACAGCGCCGCGGCCACGGTTCGCCATACCATACCCACGGCCAGCCTGAAAGCACAAGGCAACCCACATCAGTGGTCAACCTCCCTCAACAATGAAGTAGTGTTCAAGATAAAGCTGGGACTTCCATAATGAGGTAAGCATTATGACAGCATGTATGCAGCAAGCTTCAAAAGGCTCTATAGATACTAAAGCAAAGTACGAGTCACCATCCCTGAGCCAGAGGTGTGGTGCATGATGGGGTTCTAGGGATCACTGGGGACAAGTTAGCACCAGGAATGGTACGGCACGGGGCACAGTACCAAGTAGTGATTGTTGCTGGGCTGCTCAGTCTGCAGTGCTATTAAATAATTATCTATTACCATACAATTATTATCATGAGAATCGTTAATCTTCTTCCCGGCCATGTTTTAGCCACCATAGCACCGAGCTGCTGGAATGCTGGCTCAGGCATGGGACCCGATAAAACGTGGCCTCACACTTCCACAGCTCCCAAATGCTTGAACCACCTAATTCCTTTCATTCACTTTATCACCATCACCAATGGATAGTCAAGAGCCATCCACATACACCAGTTGGGGAAGATTTGAGTATGTTTGGATAAAATCATAGAAACTACTTGCATAGTGTAGCCCACTACCTCAAAACAGTAGCAATGTGAATAGTTTTGCTTCTTTGTTTTTCACTTTTGCAATTTAGAAACAAGTACTGCCAAGAAAGGAAATTCATGTGTTTAAGCATGAACCTGTAGTGAAACTTATCACTTTAAAAACATTTCAGTATTATCACTTAATAAGGCAAATTCAAGATAAACATGCTCTTTCAACTTTTCACAAATGAATATGAAATCAATTTTCATGCAGCCAAAAGAAAGGCGATTTTGGAATTTAATTCTGACCCACTAGACAGGCCTCAACATCCAGGCACTGTATGGAGTGTGAGGCCACGCCATTTAATGACAATTCAATACTACAATAACTGAGAATGGACACTGGGACCCACCGGCACTGATTTGGTGCGACCACGCCCCATAGGATACGGGGAGTAATCGTAATAGTAATCTTCATAACGGTAATAGTCGTCGTAATACGGGTCACTGTAGCCACCTTGATAATCGCCATAACCATAATAGTCGTAATCATAATCTAGAAATAATACCAAATGTTGTTGTTGATAGCTAGTAATAGTAAAATTTAATTTCTTATAAACATCAAATATACTGTATATACTAAAGAGGGCATGCCGGGAAGAACTAATCAATAAAAAAATTATTTGTTTAGGTGATTTACAAGACAAGTGTTTGTACACATTATACTTGGAACTAAAGAAGGCAACGAATAAGCCAGAGTATCAAGAGACAACTGCACAAACTGCATCTTCAAAGGACCACTACCAGGTACCTCTGAAAAGCAATTGGGGCCAGGAAGTTTGAAGGGAAGAAGAGCAAGTCAATTCCATGACAACTAGTTTATTCTTATATATTATGATACAGGGAAGTCTTCAAATTTAGTTAACATAACATTTCATACACAACTACTTTTAGCAAGTATTGCCAATATAACGTAAAAAGTACAAACAAAACAAGCCAATCCATGCATGTACAGTTAAATATTTAAGAGCAATATTAAGCTCAATTTGCCTATTTCATTAATACAGGGGCCTGTCCCTGTACCTTAATGTCTAGTCTATCACTTTGTCCAAAAAATAAAGTTCTTAAGTAGAGCTTGTCAACAGTGGCTATAAACAGGAGTAAATGACACTCCCAAAAAGGAGTGAGATCATTAGGCTTGTAATTCAAAATGGCAATATAAACAAGCACAGCATTATCACTGGGACAGTCATATATACAACTCTCAGCACCATTGTTTGAAAATTATAATTACAGTACTTGATGTTCTTGGTCCCATATTGATGAGCAACTCAATAGTACCAACTGTAGTTATTCCAGTAATAGTTGTATCCTGTGTTCTTTTGTGGTCTTGGACCCCAGTAATAGTTGTAATAGTTCCACCACTTACCATAGTCACTGCGACCGCCCCCTCGACCCCCTCCCCGCCCACCACGCAGCATGGCCGGGGGCACAGGCATCCTGCAAAATGTAACAAAACTTAAAAAAAAATTTTATCTATAAAAACCCCTAGCAAAAATGATAAATGAATGAACAGCATTATAAGACTGCTCACTTTTAATTATAATAAATCAACAATGGATTTTTTCATAACACAGGAAGTTAAGTTAAAGTGGGAATACATGGTTACTGTCATGAAAGCTCACATCACTAAACTGTTCACTGGCATAGGGAAATGCAATCAAAATGTTACTTCACATTTTCTGTAATAATTTTCTTTGGTATAAAAATATATATGTTCGAATTTTCATTTGAAACTTTCGTGCCATTTCCCACATAGTAAGGTAGCACCAAGAACAGACAAAGAATGGCCTCATTTGCTTATGTCCACTCTCAAGCTGTCATGTGCAATGCACCAAAACCACTGCCCCTTATCTACTTCATATGCCCTCATTCAGACCATTAACGGCATGTCCATCCCTGCTTACCACATCACTTCAATTTGCTCCATCCCATGCTTGCCTCACACTTTCCAGCATGTTCAGGTCCCAATTACTGGAAGCATCTTTCAATCCATCCCTAAAATTGCCTCATTCTCTTTGTTCCCTCCACTCTGATAAGTACATACTCTTAATCAGCCTCTCCTCTCTCATCCTCTCCAATGTACAAACCATCTCAACACACTGTCTTTAGCTCTCTATGACCTAATCTCCTTACTATCTCACTTCTCTCCTACCCTACCATTTCTTATTCAATCAACCCTCTTCACACCACATACTGCCCTCAAACACTGCATTTCCAACACATCCACCCTCCTCCATACTTTTTCATCTGGGGCAAATGCCTCAGATCCATTCAACACCTTTACGATTACTATCAAATATAACCCACTTTGCCCTCACAGACATACTCTGTACACTTCTCAATGCATTCAGGACCTTAACCCCCTTACCAATCCTATGTCTTACTTCACCTCCCATGATTCCATCCACAGTCACATACACTCCTAAGTATACCAAACATTTCACTTCCTTGAGGTTCTCACCAATGAAACTCACACTCCAACCAACTTGTCTCTCTCCAAAGCTACACCTAATAACCTTGTTTGTATTCATAAACCCCCTCAGTTTCTTTCATACATACTCCCAAATTCAGAAACAAGCTTCTGTAGTTTCTCATTTGAATCTAACAGTAACTGGCTAACCTGCCTGGTATTCCACATTCCCAACAAACTACAAACCTTCCACTTTCTTTAAGACCCTCATATTCACTTCTATCAATACCCCATTCATAAATAACTTAAAGAACCATGGTGATATCACATACCTTTGCTGCAGGTCCACATTCATCTAGAACCACTCACCCTCCTTTCTTCCTTCTTATACAAACCCCTTACTTTCTTGATAAAAACTCTACACTGCTTTAGGTAGTTTCCATTCCACACCATATATTTGTAAACAAAGCATTACTATCGACACATCATATGCTTTATCCTGATCAGTAAATGCCATAAATGCCACACACAAATTCTTCTATTTCTCTATATATTTTTTACATTCATTCTTTACAGTAAACACGTTCCAAACATCCTCTACAATGCCACTCTCTCATAACACTTACCAGGTGCAATCAACAAACTTGTACCTCTGTAAGTCAACATTCACTTTTTTATGCCTTTGAAGTATACAATGGCACTATAATATATAAGCTTTCCCATCAATCCTCAGGCACTTACCTTTAGCCATACATACAATAAAAATCCTGACTAATTAATAAATAATAATGTCATCCCATTTCTTGGGAAATTTGGCTTCAATACCATCAGCTCTTGCCAATTTGGTACTCTTCATCTCACAAAAGGCATACACCACCTTACTCTTCACCAGACCATTTGCTATGACTCTTGCTTCACATACTTTCACATCCTAAATACCTTTTATCTGCTACCATATCATATGAAACATTCAAAAGTTATTCAAAACGTTCATTCCATACCCTCTTCATAAAATTTTCCCACTTCTCATCTGCTCCCTTCACTGATGCTCCCAACTGCAATGAGCTGAAATTATTCACCTCCTTGTAAAACAATTCATTTTCCCTTAAGTTTCCTGACACTCTCACACACCAACTCTCATCTGTCCTTTATAGCCCTAGCATCTTCCTTCTGTACACAAGCTAATCACTTACAATCGTTCTCTGCAAGTAAATCCCCACATACCTCTTTTCTCTTTCACTCGCAACTCGAATTCCTTATCCCATCACTTGCCACCCTTTCTCAAATGCCTGCATCCTACATCCTTCTCTTGCAAAAGTATGCACTGCTTCCCTAATACCTCACACAAGTGTTCCTGGAGTCAAACAGCTTTAAGTTACACAGCAAGGGAAACATCACCATTGGCAAGGTTATATCATTATGAGTGCTGTCTGGTCAAAGACCTGTTCACTCCAAAGCAAAAGCAGAGCCTTGCAATGCAGGAGCCTTTACATTGATCCTGGGTAAGACCAATAGTTTCATTGAAACTGGTCCTTCAGTATTCTTAAATAAAAAGATGAATTACTCATCCACTTCTCTAGTTTCATTTACTCTTGCCCTCTGCCACTCCTTATCCAATCTCTCCTGATATCTCCTCACACAAGCTGCTCCTCCAAGCTCACTCACTTACACCAAACTCTTGCCACCAATACCATTCCCTCTTTTCCTAAAAACCTTAAACATTAACCCATGCTTCCATTATTTTGCCTGAAGCCTTAACAAACATGCCTCCATTACAAAATTGTCATTCCACCATCTGCCCATCTCAGCACATTTACTTAATCCAAAAGTCTCCCTTTAGCACATATATCAGTTTAAACACAATCCAATAATCCCCACTTACCATCAATCTCACTCACCCAAGTATACTTAGGTATACATAGGTCCCTCATCAACTGCAGGGTTATGTACCTGGAAAACCCCATGGTTGGCAAAAACCATGATTGATGAGGTACTAGCCTTACAAAAATAGGGGGTTAGGGGAAGTGACCCTTGAAAGACATACCATCTGTTCTATTATTAGTTGGTACTTTAAAAGTAAAAACTTTTTTTACCCAAGAAACAACAATTTTAATCCACAAAAGCAAAAAGACAAGATGCATAAAACTGAACAGAAATTAAATTAGTATGATGTTTAAAACGATGGCAGTACATCAGCCCTGATGCTCTAAGCTTGACCGTTCTACTCTACATAGCAGGCAGCCAGTTATGCTGCACGAAAGTCCACCTAACTTCTCTTTCTGATTCACACTGTTAACTCACTAACACCAAAATGCCTCCTAAATCAACGATGCAAAATCAATAGGTGTAAGGCAATCAAATAAATTCATATTTTGCTCTAAGGACTCTCATTGGGGTGGAACAACTTGTCACTAGCTTTATAATTAGAGCCATAACCAAAGGTAATTTACAATAATTCCTCAATTAAGTTACATTCATTTAGCAAGATTTCCTTGTCCCCCTTGGTGTTGCAGTTAGAATTTCTGACCGTGATACATTCATGGGCCAAATCCTGGTTGTGGTAGCCAGTCCACAGTCAACCTAGCTGTTCATCCATACTTAGAAGTTTATCAATAAAATGGATATCCAGCTCTGGCTAGGGTGTGTGTGGCGTCCTAGCTATGTCTCTTCGTTGTATGTCAACTTGTGTCTCCCCTGATGATGTGATTATCCCACGAAAGTGCACTTGGGAACTTGTTTCATTTTTCAAGTGGACTCATAGGAATATATAAATACATATATGAGCGTGTGTGGACGTGTATGTGGGTGGCTTGGGCCATTCTTTCGTCTGTTTCCTTGTGCTACCTCGCTAACGCGGGAGACAGCAACAAAGTATAATAAATAAATAAATATGATAAATATAATATATATATATATATATATATATATATATATATATATATATATATATATATATATATATATATATACATATATATATTTTTATTCTATTTTATTTTGCTTTGTCGCTGCACCTAATAACCTTAATCTTATTCACATTTACTCTCAACTTTCTTCTTTCACACACTTTACCAAACTCAGTCACATATATAGATAGATATATGTGTGTGTGAGTGTGTATGAAGGTGAAATCACACTTCAGGAAGAGTTCAGATAATTTTATTTAACATGTAATCATTTTATACATGACGCAGAATATGTTTCATGGAGAAAATCTGCCTCATCAGGTGCAAACAATTCACAAATTTTTTTAAATTCCTGCACCACCACAAAAATACTGTCTTCCTTCTGCCATTTAGAACCAACATAATGGCCTAACCGACAGTGACCATTAGAGAGAGAGAGAGAGAGAGAGAGAGAGAGAGAGAGAGAGAGAGAGAGAGAGAGAGAGAGGAAGGGGGGGGATGTGGTTAAGGGGATGTTTGTCAGATCATTTTTCTTATGTTTTCGTTTCTTGCTAATTCTTTCATAATGATTTGGTTGATAACAGGATGGGCTTTATTGTTGTCTGAGGACGAATTAAAGCTCTCAAGCATTAGCAATTAAGACAGATTCAGTGATGTGTTACGGTTAGCATAGTCAGAAGAGGGGTACAATGTGACGATTGTTAAGGTCTATAAGGTGATCCTTTTCATGGCAGTGTTTAGCAATTGCATTTTTGTAGTCATCCCTCCATAATGAGTGATGGGACCCATAGCATCTCTCGGTTACAGTTTTACCGGTCTGGCCAATGTATACATCCTTACACTTGATGGCATAAACACTCCTAATTGTTGGATGATTTGGCTTACTTTCAATTAAAGTCTTACTGATACTGTTATTGTACTGAAGGCAATGTTAAAAGCACTGTTTTTCAGTACCTGCCTTATGTTACGTAAGTTAGGAGAATAGGGCAACACTAAAAATTTAGACCTATCATCATTTTTCACATTTTTGTTAAAAAAATGCATAAAATATCTTCTTAGCTTTAGAGTAAGCCTTATTCACAAACTACTTAGGATAACATAAATGCCTAAGATATGTCATAAAACTACATTCGTCTACCAAATTTATGGGATCACATATCTGTAGTGCTCTTAAAAACAAAGACATAACTACAGACATTTATACAGAAGAATCATGTACTGAAAAAAAATGAATATAGCTCTCAGAGTTGGTAAGCTTCTTGAAGATCTTAAAGGACAAATGATCACATTCCCTAGTTATCAACACATCAAGAAACAGCAGTCGGCCTTCTTTTCCCATTCGATCTTGAATCTGATGGTGGGGAGGATATTATTTAATTCATTAAAGAAAACACTGCAATCTTGGGAAGATGGCAATAAGGACCATACATCATCAATGTATTTAAACCAGACTTTTGGATGACTACTGATTGAAGTTAGGATTTCTAAAAGTTTTCCATGAATAAGTAACTGAGGATAGGAAGAAGTGCATTTCCCACGGCAAGACCAAATCTCTGTCTATAAAAATTACCCTCAACTTGGAAAACATTATTGGAAACACAAAGCTCTACTAAGTCAATGGAAGTACTTATGGGCAGAGGTAAGGCAAGACTGAGATCAGGCAATTTCCTGCTTAGGTATGTAATGAGTTTATGATCAGGCAAAATTAGTGTTCCTAGCGTTGTTTACAAAATCTAGACTATTCATAACATGCATTGGGGATATTTTTCCTTGATCACTGCTAAGATGTTTTGCTAACCATTTAGATAATTAATAACCAGAGGAATTAACAAAGGAGATAACTGGTCTAAGCGTACCTCCATCTTTGTGAGTTTTAGGGAGACCATATAAAGAAGAAAGGATTAACCATCCCTACTGACTTCAGAAAGTTCTGGTTCTTATTTAACAATTGGTTGAGTCTAAGAGTTGAAGGTCTTTACTTTATTAATAAGGGGATTGGATGTTAATCTCTCATGTTTCACTATCATTAAAAAGATCCTGAAGTTTACATCTAAAGTCCACTGTATTCAAAATCACAAACTGGCCAGTCTTATCTGATTTTATGATGTGAATATCTATATTTTTCTTAAGATTTGCAATAACTCTCTGGAATCAATGTGGCATGTCACAACACTTGGAAATACTTTCACAGGCCAAGGCCATGAAAATTGAGCCAGATAAGAAATCAAATTCTTGGTTGGCATTATTAGTGGATTTCATGATGGACACTAGATATTTCACACTAAAAGTATTAGAGTGATTTGAAAGAAAAAAAGTCCAAATCCCAGAGCAAGTGTTTTGTCTTGGGTTAAAGAATAGGATGAAAGACTGATGATGTTCTTATCTGTATTTGAGGCTTTTGCCCATAAAATGTTGTAAAATATCTTTTCAATTTTCCATTCCAGGATGGTTCTTTCTGATGATCTGGCTTTTTGCTTCTCTTCTTGCTTCACTCATATGGTTGGCAGCAACCATATGAGAGTTCTCTTCTAGCATTTCTGAGGTTGGAGAAAGCCTGGTCGGAGTCAGTTTTTGCATTGTCTATGTGCTGTAGAATAATTTCATGCTCTATTCGGCCAAATGGAGTTTATTTCTTCTTATGGAAGGCATTTGGGGTTAGGGTACATGGTGTTATTTTGTTCCTAAGGCATTCTTGTAGGAATTTATGTAGTAACTTCTTGGTGATGGCAAAGAGATAGGCACAGCGGTACTTACTGAGAAGTCTGGCGGGTGTGGGGAAGTCCTGGGTGTTGTCAGGTGGGAACTCCAATGCGACCCTTAACTGTTGGTATGTTGATCACACTATTCCGTGATGAAAGTTATGAATTCGCAATTCAGTAGGAGTTCGTATTATTTCAATCAAAACGTAATTTTCATAAACATGGCAAAACACGTTTCATGCTGATGATCAGCCTCATCAAGTGCCAATAATTTATAAAGTTTTTTCAGTCCTAGCACCACCATAAAAATGCCATCTTCTTTAACAGTTACTGATGGTCAGGCAAAAACCAAAATAATACCTACAGAAGGAGGAAAGTGAACCAACATAGCAGCATAGGGTAAGGAAGTCAAGTTTGGCAGTTGGTCTGGGACAGTTTATAAGGTGGACCACTCTTAACTCTGTCTAGTAAGGATGCAGAGCTAAAACCAAACCAAACGTGACAGCATTACTCCACACAAGGACAAATCAATCTCATGTATAAATGGAGCATCTATTCAGAAGAGAAGTAGTTTCGACATCTAAACTAGACACCCAGTTTCGTAGAGGCAGATGTACCTATTCCTGTAAAGTGGAGTTTCAAAGAAAGGGTAAATTTTACAGTAATATCAAATATGTTCATTGAGTCAAAAGGTGGAATTACAAAACCTTCAAAGGAGATATGAGAGGTGTGAGGAGTTTTCAATAGAGAGATAGGTAGAAAATGGGTCTTGAAGGCATTAAACTTAACAAGATGCATATCCCAATGAGATATCCCATCCAAGTCTGAGTTAATGACGAGATACAGATCAAGTAAGAGAAGAGAGAGAGCAGAGTTGAAGGATGTGGATGAATGCAGTGTTGAGTCACCAGCTTATGAGTGCACTGGATTATTTGTGGAGAGGAAATTGTTGAAAATAGGAGAAAAAGTGCAAGGGACGGGACAGGACAGAACCTTGAAGAACAACGCTGTTGATGGAGAAGGGGGGGGGGGGGTGATCCAACAACCACAAGAGAGGAAGCTAGATATGAAGGAGCAAAGTGAAGGATGGAAGCCAAAAGAAGGGAGCTTAAAGATGAGACCCCAATACCACACACTGTCAAAAGCATTAGATATGTCAAGGAGAACTACACATGACTCCCCATAATCTTTCAGGAATAATGACCAGCCATTAGTAAGATAGGAAACAATATCACCAATAGATCTCGCCTTACGAAAGCCGTACTGGTGATCAGAGAGAAGAATGTGATTCTCGATGTGTTTAAGGATATAAAAGTTGAAGAGGGATTCAAAGACCTTGGAAATGGTAGATGCTATAACAATAGGATGATAGTTCATGGGGTCAGAATAGTCGCCCTTCTTAGGGATGGGATGTATCAATGCATGCTTCTAAAGACAATAAAGAGTTTTGGTTTTTAAACAGAAATCAAATAGACAAGCAAGCACAGGTGCAAGTTCAGAGGCACGGTAGTACATGAAGATGGATGCCATCAGGACCATAAGCCTTGCTTGTGTCCAGAGAAAGAAGCCCTTTTCAGACATTCCAAAAAGAGATTATGGGAAGGGGCATAGGATTAGTAAGAGGAGCATCAGGGGTGAAGGAATGTTACAGTCATCCAAGGTGGTGTTAGAGGAGAAACAGGAACCAAAGAGAGTTGCTTTGTCTATGGGAGAGAGCTATAGTACTGTCACAGCGGAAAAAGAGAAGGGAAGGTAGAGCGACAGAAGTTGTTAGTAGAGATTAGCTTCACAGTGGAAAAAGAGAAGAGAAGGTAGAGCGACAGAAGTTGTTAGTAGAGATGCCCTTAGCTAAAGACCAGAATGACCTATCAATGGATGAGGAGGAGAGGTTACCGGACTTCCTTTGAATTAAGGAACACTGCACCTCACAGATAACATGCTTGCAGCGATTACAGGCTGTAACAAAAGCTAAATGGGGGAGACTGAGGAAGGAGAGTCTTTCCAAGCCCAATATGCCTGATCCCTTGCCTGAACAATAGATTGGATGAAGAGACTGCCTTGGAGGAAGAGGGAGTAAATGCTTCCATTCCTGCAAGAATGACCTCTACTATGTGTTTATTGGAGACAGAAGCATCAACAAATGAGAAGCAGAAATTTACCCAAGGAAAGTCAGAAAAGAAGTTGCACAACTTATTCCAGTCAGCTTTGTTGAGGTGCCAGTATTAACGCTAAAATAGATGCATCTCCGAGTGTGATCAGACAAACCAATTGGGGGAGAGACAGTGCATTTACAGAGGGATGAACTAGAGGTGAAAAACAAATCCAGAATATTAAATGGTCACAGTGGTCAGGAATATGGGTAGGGTGCAAGATAATTTGCTCTAAATCACTGAGAATGAAGAACATGAGGGGTTCAATCCCTCCACCATCTATATGGGAGGAATTCAACCATTCTTTATGGTGAACATTGTAATCCCCAAGGTAGAGAATCTCAGCTTGCTGGTGAGAGGATGTCAAAGTCTCATGGCAGGAGTTTAAATACTCAAAGAAGGAAAAAAATTCATGCAATTAGGAGAGCAGTGGGTGAAAAAGAGGAAAAGTGTGGAAGTAGGGAGACGGGGCTTCAGACATATAACATCTAAGTGTGGAGACTCAAGGTCCTTGAGGCATGCAACAGAAGTGTTGATGTTGGAACAAGCATAAACACCACCTGTGAGCCGAATTGTGAGTGGAGGTTATAGTTAGATATGAAAAAGTGACTTGTGAGAACATCATTAGACAACTGGTCTCAGACAGATGTAAGATATTAGGAAAGGTACTAGACAGATGGTATTCAACCGAGGAGAGGATACTTGAGAGATCATGAATGTTGGTATAGGGAATAGAAAAAGAGGAAGGTTTAACAGAGAGGGAAAGGTCGTGGGAAGGGGCCAATATTACTACTACCAGAGCCCTTCATCTGTCCAAGTTTATACCTTTAGCTAAGGCTGTCACTGGAGTACAGTCTCATTAAAGAACTCACTCCAAAGGAGTCTACATTTCCCTACTACTGGAAGCAGAACAGCCCTGGGATGCAGGAGACTTTAGAAAGGTCCTTGGTAACACCATGACTTTTACATAAACTAGTCCATGGGTAATAATAAACAAATAAATACAATACACAAAAGAGTGGTGGCAATAAAGCAGGATATGACACGTGCCTAAATTACCTCTTTTTCATTATAACATGAGCTGTTGTGATATAATGCAAATCAGAAAGATGTGGGCTACTGATGTTGTGCATGCCACACTGCCCACCATGTCAGTTTGAAGCATCCAGCAAGGACTCCTACTACAGGTGAGCATGTTCAAGATAATGAATTTCTTTCTTATGTTAGCTGAGATAGTATGGGCAACTGAGGCCCTAATTAAGTCCATCCCATTAATGCTGTGTATGTGTATATATATATATATATATATATATATATATATATATATATATATATATATATATATATTTTTTTTTTTGCTTTGTCGCTGTCTCCCGCGTTTGCGAGGTAGCGCAAGGAAACAGACGAAAGAAATGGCCCAACCCACCCCCATACACATGCCTTGATTCAATCCACTGACAGCACGTCAACCCCGGTATACCACATCGCTCCAATTCACTCAATTCTTTGCCCTCCTTTCACCCTCCTGCATGTTCAGGCCCCGATCACACAAAATCTTTTTCACTCCATCTTTCCACCTCCAATTTGGTCTCCCTCTTCTCCTCGTTCCCTCCACCTCTGACACATATATCCTCTTGGTCAATCTTTCCTCACTCATTCTCTCCATGTGACCAAACCATTTCAAAACACCCTCTTCTGCTCTCTCAACCACGCTCTTTTTATTTCCACACATCTCTCTTACCCTTACATTACTTACTCGATCAAACCACCTCACACCACACATTGTCCTCAAACATCTCATTTCCAGCACATCCATCCTCCTGCGCACAACTCTATCCATAGTCCACGCCTCGCAACCATACAACATTGTTGGAACCACTATTCCTTCAAACATACCCATTTTTGCTTTCCGAGATAATGTTCTCGACTTCCACACATTCTTCAAGGCTCCCAGAATTTTCGCCCCCTCCCCCACCCTATGATCCACTTCCGCTTCCATGGTTCCATCCGCTGCCAGATCCACTCCCAGATATCTAAAACACTTCACTTCCTCCAGTTTTTCTCCATTCAAACTCACCTCCCAATTGAATTGACCCTCAACCCTACTGTACCTAATAACCTTGCTCTTATTCACATTTACTCTTAACTTTCTTTACTACCTCTTCTCTGTTTACCAACTCATTTTCCCTAACCCTTGCACTTTGCACACCACCTCGACCAAAACACCCTATATCTGCCACTCTATCATCAAACACATTCAACAAACCTTCAAAATACTCACTCCATCTCCTTCTCACATCACCACTACTTGTTATCACCTCCCCATTTGCGCCCTTCACTGAAGTTCCCATTTGCTCCCTTGTCTTACGCACTTTATTTACCTCCTTCCAGAACATCTTTTCATTCTCCCTAAAATTTAATGATACTCTCTCACCCCAACTCTCATTTGCCCTTTTTTTCACCTCTTGCACCTTTCTCTTGACCTCCTGTCTCTTTCTTTTATACGTCTCCCACTCAATTTCATTTTTTCCCTGCAAAAATCGTCCAAATGCCTCTCTCTTCTCTTTCACTAATACTCTTACTTCTTCATCCCACCACTCACTACCCTTTCTAATCAACCCACCTCCCACTCTTCTCATGCCACAAGCATCTTTTGCGCAATCCATCACTGATTCCCTAAATACATCCCATTCCTCCCCCACTCCCCTTACTTCCATTGTTCTCACCTTTTTCCATTCTGTACTCAGTCTCTCCTGGTACTTCCTCACACAAGTCTCCTTCCCAAGCTCACTTACTCTCACCACCCTCTTCACCCCAACATTCACTCTTCTTTTCTGAAAACCCATACAAATCTTCACCTTAGCCTCCACAAGATAATGATCAGACATCCCTCCAGTTGCACCTCTCAGCACATTAACATCCAAAAGTCTCTCTTTCACGCGCCTGTCAATTAACACGTAATCCAATAACGCTCTCTGGCCATCTCTCCTACTTACATAAGTATACTTATGTATATCTCGCTTTTTAAACCAGGTATTCCCAATCATCAGTCCTTTTTCAGCACATACATCTACAAGCTCTTCACCATTTCCATTTACAACTCTGAACACCCCATGTATACCAATTATTCCCTCAACTGCCACATTACTCACCTTTGCATTCAAATCACCCAACACTATAACCCGGTCTCGTGCATCAAAACCACTAACACACTCATTCAGCTGCTCCCAAAACACTTGCCTCTCATGATCTTTCTTCTCATGCCCAGGTGCATATGCACCAATAATCACCCATCTCTCTCCATCAACTTTCAGTTTTACCCATATCAATCGAGAATTTACTTTCTTACATTCTATCACATACTTCCACAACTCCTGTTTCAGGAGTACTGCAACTCCTTCCCTTGCTCTTGTCCTCTCACTAACCCCTGACTTTACTCCCAAGACATTCCCAAACCACTCTTCCCCTTTACCCTTGAGCTTCGTTTCACTCAGAGCCAAAACATCCAGGTTCCTTTCCTCAAACATACTACCTATCTCTCCTTTTTTCACATCTTGGTTACATCCACACACATTTAGGCACCCCAATCTGAGCCTTCGAGGAGGATGAGCACTCCCCGCGTGACTCCTTCTTCTGTTTCCCATTTTAGAAAGTTAAAAAATACGAGGGGAGGATTTCTGGCCCCCCCGCTCCCGTCCCCTCTAGTCGCTTTCTACGACACGCGAGGAATGCGTGGGAAGTATATATACATACATACATACATATATATATATATATATATATATATATATATATATATATATATATACACGAATCATAAAAAAGTACAAACCCATTCAAGACCTGGTATGTTCAGAAGTGTTCACTTCAGAAGAAGAAATACTTATGACATTACAAAGATGGTTACAGATATCCTATCTAAGGTTTATATACAAGAATCAATATTGCACTATACAAGTCCTTTAATTATGTCATGAGGTATCATCAGATCAAAACACTAAACAAATCTCAATTTAAATGAATCAAAGTCTATTATTTTTGCAGGTCCACTTTCATCATCATCAGGTACAAAGTCACTTATCTCTTCACTAGGAGGGTACTGTGCACCATAATAGTCACCCATTTGTGAACTGTCATCCAAACTAAACATTGAATCCTCTCCAACCAAGTAACCAGGGTATGACAGAGAATCTGAGGGCAAGCTTAGGTGCGAGTGCCCATGTGTTAATTCTGAGCCCTGCATTGAATTTTGTCCAGCCGATCCAGTGCTAGGTCTCCGTCTCACTTTCACTGAATTATTCTTGCTCTTCTTTTGTTTTGAAGCACTTTTTGATCCTGATTTGGCAGCCTGTATCTGTGCTTTTAATGCTGCAGTCCAGCTGAGATTTACTTTATTCTTCTTGTTAGCTTGCATTGTACATTTGTTTAAAGTCTTTTTAACTTGCTTCACATTCTGAGGAGGTGTTTCATCCGGTGAAACACTCACTTCAGCCGAGGTAACATCTGGTTGAGATATCTTATCACCAGTTTTGTTCTTCATAATTCTTTCTGATTTTTGTTCATATATTTTTCCAGTTTTTCTAACAATTTCCTCAACTACACTTTTTTCAAATGCATTATTCAACCTTGTTCTTTTGTCTGGTTCATGATTTTCAGCATCCAAAACTACGTTACTATCATCAATACTTCTTTTATCAACTGCTTTTTTTTTTTTTTTTTTTTTTGCTGTCTCCCGCGTTTGCGAGGTAGCACAAGGAAACAGACGAAAGAAATGGCCCAACCCACCCCCATACACATGTATATACATACGTCCACACACGCAAATATACATACCTACACAGCTTTCCATGGTTTACCCCAGACGCTTCACATGCCCTGATTCAATCCACTGACAGCACGTCAACCCCGGTATACCACATTGCTCTAATTCACTCTATTCCTTGCCCTCCTTTCACCCTCCTGCATGTTCAGGCCCCGATCACACAAAATCTTTTTCACTCCATCTTTCCACCTCCAATTTGGTCCCCCACTTCTCCTCGTTCCCTCCACCTCCGACACATATATCCTCTTGGTCAGTCTTTCCTCACTCATTCTCTCCATGTGCCCAAACGATTTCAAAACACCCTCTTCTGCTCTCTCAACCACGCTCATTTTATTTCCACACATCTCTCTTACCCTTACATTACTTACTCGATCAAACCACCTCACACCACCTATTGTCCTCAAACATCTCATTTCCAGCACATCCACCCTCCTGCGCACAACTCTATCCATAGCCCATGCCTCGCAACCATACAACATTGTTGGAACCACTAATCCTTCAAACATACCCATTTTTGCTTTCCGAGATAACGTTCTCGACTTCCACACATTCTTCAAGGCTTCCAGGATTTTTGCCCCCTCCCCACCCTATGATTCACTTACGCTTCCATGGTTCCATCCGCTGCCAGATCCACTCCCAGATATCTAAAACACTTTACTTCCTCCAGTTTTTCTACATTCAAACTTACCTCCCAATTGACTTGACCCTCAACCCTACTGTACTATTCTAATAACCTTGCTCTTATTCACATTTACTCTCAACTTTCTTCTTTCACACACTTTACCAAACTCAGTCACCAGCTTCTGCAGTTTCTCACATGAATCAGCTACCAGTGCTGTATCATCAGCGAACAACAACTGACTCACTTCCCAAGCTCTCTCATCCCCAACAGACTTCATACTTGCCCCTCTTTCCAAAACTCTTGCATTCACCTCCCTAACAACCCCATCCATAAACAAATTAAACAACCATGGAGACATCACACACCCCTGCCGCAAACCTACATTCACTGACAACCAATCACTTTCCTCTCTTCCTACACGTACACATGCCTTACATCCTCGATAAAAACTTTTCACTGCTTCTAACAACTTGCCTCCCACACCATATATTCTTAATACCTTCCACAGAGCATCTCTATCAACTCTATCATATGCCTTCTCCAGATCCATAAATGCTACATACAAATCCATTTGCTTTTCTAAGTATTTCTCACATACATTCTTCAAAGCAAACACCTGATCCACACATCCTCTACCACTTCTGAAACCACACTGCTCTTCCCCAATCTGATGCTCTGTACATGCCTTCACCCTCTCAATCAATACCCTCCCATATAATTTGCCAGGAATACTCAACAAACTTATACCTCTGTAATTTGAGCACTCACTCTTATCCCCTTTGCCTTTGTACAATGGCACTATGCATGCATTCCGCCAATCCTCAGGCACCTCACCATGAGTCATACATACATTAAATAACCTTATCAACCAGTCAAAAATACAGTCACCCCCTTTTTTAATAAATTCTACTGCAATACCATCCAAACCTGCTGCCTTGCCGGCTTTCATCTTCCGCAAAGCTTTTACTACCTCCTCTCTGTTTACCAAATCATTCTCCCTAACCCTCTCACTTTGCACACCACCTCGACCAAAATACCCTATATCTGTCACTCTATCTTCAAACGCATTCAACAAACCTTCAAAATACTCACTCCATCTCCTTCTCACATCACCACTACTTGTTATCACCTCCCCATTAGCCCCCTTCACTGATGTTCCCATTTATCCCCTTGTCTTACGCATTTTATATACCTCCTTTCAAAACATCTTTTTATTCTCCCTAAAATTTAATGATATGCCCTGGTTCAACCCATTGACAGCACACTGACCCCACTATACCACATCGTTCCAATTCCCTCTATTCCTTGCACGCCTTTCACCCTCGTGTATGTTCAGGCCCCGATCACTCAAAATCTTTTTCACTCCATCATTCCACTTCTAATTTGGTCTCCCACTTCTACTTGTTCCCTCCATCTCTGACACATATATCCTGTTTGTCAATCTTTCCTCACTCATTCTCTCCATGTGACCAAACCATTTCAATACACCCTCCTCTGCTCTCTCAACTACACTCTTTTAATTACCACACATCTCTCTTACCCTTTCATTACTTACTCGATCAAACCACCTCACACCACATATTGTCCTCAACCCATCGATCCTCCTCTGCACAACACTACCTATAACCCACGCCTCGCAACCATATAACATTGCTGGAACCACTATTACTTCAAACATACCAATTTTTGCTCTCCGAGATAACGATCTCGCCTTCCACACATTCTTCAATGCTCCCAGAACCTTCGCCCCCTACCCCACCCTGTGACTCACTTCTGCTTCCATGGTTCCATCTGCTGCTAAATCCACTCCCAGATATCTTAAACACTTCACTTCATCCAGTTTTTTCTCCATTCAAACATACCTCCCAGTTGACTAGTCCCTCAACCCTACTGAACCTAATAACCTTGCTCTTATTCACATTTACTCTCAGCTTTCATCTTTCACACCCTTTACCAAACGCAGTCACCAGCTTCTGCATTTCTCAGACGAATCAGCCACCAGCGCTGTACCATCAGCAAACAACAACTGACTCACTTCCCAAGCTCTCTCATCCCCAACAGGCTTCATATTTGCCCCTCTTTCCAAAACTCTTGCATTCACCTCCATAACAACCTCATCCATAAACAAATTAAACAACCATGGAGACATCACACACCCCTGCCACATACCGACATTCACTGGGAACCAATCACTTTCCTCTCTTCCTACTCGTACACATACCTTACATCCTTGATAAAAACTTTTCAATGCTTCTAGCAACTTACCTCCCACACCATATACTCTTAATACCTTCCACTCTATCAAATGCCTTCTCCAGATCCATAAATGCTACATACAAATCCATTTGTTTTTCTAAGTATTTCTCACATACATTCTTCAAAGCAAACACCTGATCCACACACCCTCTACCACTTCTGAAACCACACTGCTCTTCCCCAATCTGATGCTCTGTACATGCCTTGACCCTCTTGATCAATACCCTCCCATATAATTTACCAGGAATACTCAACAAACTTTTACCTCTGTAATTTGAACATTCACCTTTATCCCCTTTGCCTTTGTACAATGACACTATGCATGCATTCTGCCAATCCTCAGGCACTTCATCTTGAACCATACATACATTGAATATCTTCACCAATCAGTCAACAAGTCACCCCTTTTTCAATGAATTCCACTGCAATACTATCCAAACCCTCCGCCTTGCTGGCTTTCATCTTCCGCAAAGCTTTCACTACCTCTTCTCTGGTTACCAAACCATTCTTCCTGCCTCTCACTTTGCACACGACCTTGACCAAAACACCCTATATCTGCCACTCTATCATCAAACACATTCAACAAACCTTCAAAATACTCACTCCACTTCCTTCTTACTTCACCACTACTTTGTTATTACCTCCCTATTAGCCCCCTTCACCGATGTTCCCATTTGTTCACTTGTCTTACGCACTTTATTTACCTCCTTCCTAAACATCTTTTTATTCTCACTAAAACTTAACAATACTCTCTCACCCCAACTCTCATTTGCCCACTTTTTCACTTTTCTCTTGACCTCCTGCCTCTTTCTTTTATACATCTCTCATATTGTAATTCATATTGTTACATTTCTTTGTGTATTCAATAATAGAAGATTCAATGATACTTCTCGTGGTAAAGGAATTGCAATTAAGAACTGAATCAGCACAAGTCTAACAAAGATCCTTACCAGTCTGTCCAACATAAAACATATTACAGTTTCTGTAAGGGATTCTGTAAGCACTGCCCACAGAATTTTCTGGCGAGTTTTTGATAAAGATATTCTTTTAGTATTGTTATTGCTGAAGGTTACATTTACATCAAATGAACATGGAAAATAATGTAAAATTATCACTAAAAGGGAGAAAGTATAAAAGATTCTTGGTATCAAGGGGAGGTTTAGGTTTAACTCTATAAAATTATTTCTTTGCCAATTTAAGAGATATATAAATGAAAGATTTAGGTTACTTTAACTTGGATCCAAACGAATATAACTTCTCATACTTATCATCAATGAATTTCTAACAGCATATACAAAGGAACATCGACTAGAATGATGATAGTTTAACTGTCATGTTGTGCTGAGTAATAATGAATATAACAACAGACATTGGTGGGTTTTCTGTATATGCTAAACTTAAACATGTTTCTATCCCTATGAATCATGCAATCTAAAAATGGTAACAGACAATTATTTTCCACTTCCATGGTAAAATTGATAGAAGACACTAAATTTTTAAATAAAGGGAGAAATGTTTGTAAAATTTCATTTGTTGGCCAAACACAAAGAATGTCACCTACATACCTAAACCATACTGCCTTAAAGGGTATGATATCCTTCAGAAATTTTGTATAAAAGTATTTCATGTAAAGATTACCAAATTTCTGAGCATAATATTCTCCATTAAATTGAAATACACAGTCTTTTATACACATGTTGTGAATAAATTAAATTAAATTTACAAGATTTCTCCCTTTGCTGAACAATTTAGTACCTTCTATCAACTTTACTATGGAAGTGGAAAATAATTGTATGTTACCATTTTTTGACTGCATGATCCATTGAGATAGAAACATGTTTAAGTTTACCACATACAGAAAACCTACTAATGTTTTTTTCTTATATTCATTATTACTCAGCACAACATGACAGAGTTAAACTATCATCATTCCAGTCAACGTTCCTAAGAGCATTACATATATGCAGCTTGCAATTTAGTGATGATGAGTTTGAGAAGATATATTTGATTGTATTCAAGTTGAAGTAACCAAGATCTTTCACTGACTAATCCCTCAAGTTGGCAAGAAATCATTTTACAGAATTAAACCCATACCTCCCCTTAGTACTAGGAATCTTTTAGTTCTTCCTTTCAGTGAGCATCTTAATCAAAAACTCACCAGAAAATTCTGCAGGCTGTGTTAACAGAATCCCTTGTAAATACTGTGATTATTAATGTTTAATGCTAGGCAGACTGTTTAGGATTTTTTGTTAGACTTAAGCAACATAAATATAGTGTAAGAACAGGACAAAAATCACATGCTTTGTTTAATTATGTTTAAAATTATGACCATCGTATTGAGTGGAACAACGCTAATTCAGTACTTTACCGTAATTCCTTTACCATGAGAAATGGCACTGAACTTTCTCTTATTAAATACACAAATAATTGTAATTGTAACTTTAATATTAGAAGACCATTAGAAACTGGATAGCTTTGCTGTAAACAGTTCCCTTTCCTGTATACATAATAAAAATTTTATGACAGGCGTGATGCCAAACCCAAACACCACCATCTGGTAATGCTTGTTTACCAATGGCATCTTAACTATGTCTCTTCCTTGCATATCAACTGACTGTTCTATGTCTTCTATCTCATTCTTGTATCTCCCGACGACGTGATCATTACACGAAAGTGCAATAGGGAACTTGTCATGTTTCAATGTCCTTGGGATTATCTATATATATATATATATATCCCCTGGGGATAGGGGAGAAAGAATACTTCCCACGTATTCCCTGCATGTCGTAGAAGGCGACTAAAAGGGGAGGGAGCGGGGGGCTGGAAATCCTCCCCTCTCAATTTTTTTTAATTTTCCAAAAGAAGGAACAGAGAAGGGGGCCAGGTGAGGATATTCCCTCAATGGCCCAGTCCTCTGTTCTTAACGCTACCTCGCTAACGCGGGAAATGGCGAATAGTTTGAAAAAAAATATATAAAAATATATATATATATATATATATACATATATATATATATATATACATATATATATATATATATATATATATATATATATAAGAAAGTTAAGAGTAAATGTGAAAAAGAGCAAGGTTATTAGGTACAGTAGGGTTGAGGATCAAGTCAATTGGGAGGTGAGTTTGAATGGAGAAAAACTGGAGGAAGTGAAGTGTTTTAGATATCTGGGAGTGGATCTGGCAGCGGATGGAAACATGGAAGTGGAAGTGGATCATAGGGTGGGGGAGGGGGCGAAAATTCTGGGGGCCTTGAAAAATGTGTGGAAGTCGAGAACATTATCTCGGAAAGCAAAAATGGGTATGTTTGAAGGAATAGTGGTTCCAACAATGTTGTATGGTTGCGAGGCGTGGGCTATGGATAGAGTTGTGCGCAGGAGGATGGATGTGCTGGAAATGAGATGTTTGAGGACAATGTGTGGTGTGAGGTGGTTTGATCGAGTGAGTAACGTAAGGGTAAGAGAGATGTGTGGAAATAAAAAGAGCGTGGTTGAGAGAGCAGAAGAGGGTGTTTTGAAGTGGTTTGGGCACATGGAGAGAATGAGTGAGGAAAGATTGACCAAGAGGATATATGTGTTGGAGGTGGAGGGAACGAGGAGAAGAGGGAGACCAAATTGGAGGTGGAAAGATGGAGTGAAAAAGATTTTGTGTGATCGGGGCCTGAACATGCAGGAGGGTGAAAGGAGGGCAAGGAATAGAGTAAATTGGAGCGATGTGGTATACCGGGGTTGACGTGCTGTCAGTGGATTGAATCAAGGCATGTGAAGCGTCTGGGGTAAACCATGGAAAGCTATGTAGGTGTGTATATTTGCGTGTGTGGACGTATGTATATACATGTGTATGGGGGGGGTTGGGCCATTTCTTTCGTCTGTTTCCTTGCGCTACCTCGCAAACGCGGGAGACAGCGACAAAGTATAATAAAAGAAATATAAAAAAAATATATATATATATATATATATATATATATATATATATATATATATATATATATATATATATAGATAATCCCCAAGGACAATGAAACATGACAAGTTCCCTGGTGTGGGAGGCAAGTTGTTAGAAGCAGTGAAAAGTTTTTATCGAGGATGTAAGGCATGTGTACATGTAGAAAAAGAGGAAAGTGATTAATTCTCAGTGAATGTAGGTTTGCGACAGGGGTGTGTGATGTCTCCATGGTTGTTTAATTTGTTTATGGATGGGGTTGTTAGGGAGGTGAATGCAAGAGTTTTGGAAAGAGGGGCAAGTATGAAGTCTGTTGTGGATGAGAGAGCTTGGGAAGTGAGTCAGTTGTTGTTCGCTGATGATACAGCGCTGGTGGCTGATTCATGTGAGAAACTGCAGAAGCTGGTGACAGAGTTTGGTAAAGTGTGTGAAAGAAGAAAGTTAAGAGTAAATGTGAATAAGAGCAAGGTTATTAGGTACAGTAGGGTTGAGGGTCAAGTCAATTGGGAGGTGAGTTTGAATGGAGAAAAACTGGAGAAAGTGAAGTGTTATAGATATCTGGGAGTGGATCTAGCAGCGGATGGAACCATGGAAGCGGAAGTGGATCATAGGGTGGGGGAGGGGGCGAAAATTTTGGGAGCCTTGAAGAATGTGTGGAAGTCGAGAACATTATCTCGGAAAGCAAAAATGGGTATGTTTGAAGGAATAGTGGTTCCAACAATGTTGTATGGTTGCGAGGCGTGGGCTATGGATAGAGTGGTGCGCAGGAGGATGGATGTGCTGGAAATGAGATGTTTGAGGACAATGTGTGGTGTGAGGTGGTTTGATCGAGTAAGTAACGTAAGGGTAAGAGAGATGTGTGGAAATAAAAAGAGCGTGGTTGAGAGAGCAGAAGAGGGTATTTTGAAATGGTTTGGGCACATGGAGAGAATGAGTGAGGAAAGATTGACCAAGAGGATATATGTGTCGGAGGTGGAGGGAACGAGGAGAAGAGGGAGACCAAATTGGAGGTGGAAAGATGGAGTGAAAAAGATATTGTGTGATTGGGGCCTGAACATGCAGGAGGGTGAAAGGAGGGCAAGGAATAGAGTGAATTGGAGCGATGTGGTATACCGGGGTTGACATGCTGTCAGTGGATTGAATCAGGGCATGTGAAGCGTCTGGGGTAAACCATGGAAAGCTGTGTAGGTATGTATATTTGCGTGTGTGGACGTATGTATATACATGTGTATGGGGGTGGGTTGGGCCATTTCTTTCGTCTGTCTCCTTGCGCTACCTCGAAAACGCGGGAGACAGCGACAAAGCACAAGAAAAAAAAAAAAAAAATTTTTGCTTTGTCGGTCTCCCGCGTTTGCGAAGTAGCGCAAGGAAACAGACGAAAGAAATGGCCCAACCCACCCCCATACACATGTATATACATACGTCCACACACGCAAATATACATACCTACACAGCTTTCCATGGTTTACCCCACACGCTTCACATGCCCTGATTCAATCCACTGACACCACGTCAACCCCGGTATACCACATCGATCCAATTCACTCTATTCCTTGCCCTCCTTTCACCCTCCTGCATGTTCAGGCCCCGATCACACAAAATCTTTTTCACTCCATCTTTCCACCTCCAATTTGGTCTCCCTCTTCTCCTCGTTCCCTCCACCTCCGACACATATATCCTCTTGGTCAATCTTTCCTCACTCATTCTCTCCATGTGCCTAAACCATTTCAAAACACCCTCTTCTGCTCTCTCAACCACGCCCTTTTTATTTCCACACATCTCTCTTACCCTTACGTTACTTACTCGATCAAACCACCTCACACCACACATTGTCCTCAAACATCTCATTTCCAGCACATCCATCCTCCTGCGCACAACTCTATCCATAGCCCACGCCTCGCAACCATACAACATTGTTGGAACCACTATTCCTTCAAACATACCCATTTTTGCTTTCCGAGATAATGCTCTCGACTTCCACACATTCTTCAAGGCTCCCAGAATTTTCGCCCCCTCCCCCACCCTATGATCCACTTCCGCTTCCATGGTTCCATCCGCTGCCAGATCCACTCCCAGATATCTAAAACACTTTACTTCCTCCAGTTTTTCTACATTCAAACTTACCTCCCAATTGACTTGACCCTCAACCCTACTGTACCTAATAACCTTGCTCTTATTCACATTTACTCTTAACTTTCTTCTTTCACACACTTTACCAAACTCAAGCACCAGCTTCTGCTGTTTCTCACATGAATCAGCCACCAGCGCTGTATCATCAGCAAACAACAACTGACTCACTTCCCAAGCTCTCTCATCCACAACAGACTTCATACTTGCCACTCTTTCCAAAACTCTTGCATTCACCTCCCTAACAACCCCATCCATAAACAAATTAAACAACCATGGAGACATCACACACCCCTGCCACAAACCTACATTCACTGAGAACCAATCACTTTCCTCTCTTCCTACACGTACACATGCCTTACATCCTCGATAAGAACTTTTCACTGCTTCTAAAAACTTGCCTCCCACACCATATATTCTTAATACCTTCCACAGAGCATCTCTATCAACTCTATCATATGCCTTCTCCAGATCCATAAATGCTACATACAAATCCATTTGCTTTTCTAAGTATTTCTCACATACATTCTTCAAAGCAAACACCTGATCCACACATCCTCTACTACTTCTGAAACCACACTGCTCTTCCCCAATCTGGTGCTCTGTACATGCCTTCACCCTCTCAATCAATACCCTCCCATATAATTTACCAGGAATACTCAACAAACTTATACCTCTGTAATTTGAGCACTCACTCTATCCCCTTTGCCTTTGTACAATGGCACTATGAACGCATTCCGCCAATCCTCAGGCACCTCACCATGAGTCATACATACATTAAATAACCTTACCAACCAGTCAATAATACAGTCACCCCCCTTTTTTAATAAATTCCACTGCAATACCATCCAAACCTGCTGCCTTGCTGGCTTTCATCTTCCGCAAAGCTTTTACTACCTCTTCTCTGTTTACCAAATCATTTCCCTAACCCTCTCACTTTTCACACCACCTCGACCAAAACACCCTATATCTGCCACTCTATCATCAAACTCATTCAACAAACCTTCAAAATACTCACTCCATCTCCTTCTCATATCACCACTACTTGTTATCACCTCCCCATTTGCGCCCTTCACTGAAATTCCCATTTGCTCCCTTGTCTTACGCACTTTATTTACCTCCTTCCAGAACATCTTTTTATTCTCCCTAAAATTTAATGAAACTCTCTCACCCCAACTCTCATTTGCCCTCTTTTTCACCTCTTGCACCTTTCTCTTGACCTCCTGTCTCTTTCTTTTATACATCTCCCACTCAATTGCATTTTTTCCCTGCAAAAATCGTCCAAATGCCTCTCTCTTCTCTTTCACTAATAATATTTTTTAACTTTCTAAAATGGGAAACAGAATATATATATATATACATATATATATATCCATCCCTGGGGATAGGGGAGAAAGAATACTTCCCAAGTATTCCCTGCGTGTCGTATAAGGCAACTATAAGGGAAGGGAGTGGGGGGCTGGAAATCCTCCCCTCTCAGTTTTTTTTTTAATTTTCCAAAGGAAGGAAGGAACAGAGCAGGGGGCCAGGTGAGGATGTTCCCTCAAAGGCCCAGTCCTCTGTTCTTGACGCTACCTCGCTAACGCGGGAAATGGCGAATAGTTTGAAAAAAGAAAAAAAAAAAGAATATATATATATATATATATATATATATATATATATATATATATATATATATATATATATATCGCTATCGCGGGAAATGGCGAATAGTATGAAAAAAAAAAAAAAAAAAAAAAAAAAAAAAAAATATATATATATATATCCCTGGGGATAGGGGAGAAAGAATACTTCCCACGTATTCCCTGCGTGTCGTAGAAGGCGACTAAAAGGGGAGGGAGCGGGAGGCTGGAAATCCTCCCCTCTCGTTTTTTTTTTTTTTTCTTTTTTTTAATTTTCCAAAAGAAGGAACAGAGGGGGGCCAGGTGAGGATATTCCACAAAGGCCCAGTCCTCTGTTCTTAACGCTACCTCGCTAATGCGGGAAATGGCGGATAGTTTAAACGAAAGAAAAGAATATATATTTCTTTTTTTTTTTTTGCTTTGTCGCTGTCTCCCGTGTTTGCGAGGTAGCGCAAGGAAACAGACGAAAGAAATGGCCCAACCCACCCCCATACACATGTATATACATACGTCCACACACGCAAATATACATACCTACACAGCTTTCCATGGTTTACCCCACACGCTTCACATGCCCTGATTCAATCCACTGACACCACGTCAACCCCGGTATACCACATCGATCCAATTCACTCTATTCCTTGCCCTCCTTTCACCCTCCTGCATGTTCAGGCCCCGATCACACAAAATCTTTTTCACTCCATCTTTCCACCTCCAATTTGGTCTCCCACTTCTCCTCATTCCCTCCACCTCCAACACATATATCCTCTTGGTCAATCTTTCCTCACTCATTCTCTCCATGTGCCCAAACCATTTCAAAACATCCTCTTCTGCTCTCTCAACCACGCTCTTTTTATTTCCACACATCTCTCTTACCCTTACGTTACTTACTCGATCAAACCACCTCACATCACACATTGTCCTCAAACATCTCATTTCCAGCACATCCATCCTCCTGCGCACCACTCTATCCATAGCCCACACCTCGCAACCATACAACATTGTTGGAACCACTATTCCTTCAAACATACCCATTTTTGCTTTCCGAGATAATGTTCTCGACTTCCACACATTCTTCAAGGCTCCCAGGATTTTCGCCCCCTCCCCCACCCTATGATCCACTTCCGCTTCCATGGTTCCATCCGCTGCCAAATCCACTCCCAGATATCTAAAACACTTTACTCCCTCCAGTTTTTCTCCATTCAAACTTACCTCCCAATTGACTTGACCCTCAACCCTACTGTACCTAATAACCTTGCTCTTATTCACATTTACTCTTAACTTTCTTCTTTCACACACTTTACCAAACTCAGTCACCAGCTTCTGCAGTTTCTCACATGAATCAGCCACCAGCGCTGTATCATCAGCGAACAACAACTGACTTACTTCCCAAGCTCTCTCATCCCCAACAGGCTTCATACTTGCCCCTCTTTCCAAAACTCTTGCATTCACCTCCCTAACAACCTCATCCATAAACAAATTAAACAACCATGGAGACATCACACACCCCTGCCGCAATCCTACATTCACTGAGAACCAATCACTTTCCTCTCTTTCTACACGTACACATGCCTCACAGAGCATCTCTATCAACTCTATCATATGCCTTCTCCAGATCCATAAATGCTACATATATATATATATATATATATATATATATATATATATATATATATATATATATATATATACCCTATCCTGAGCCAGTTACCCATTTCACTGACCAACCCATAAGGGTAGACAAACAGCTGGGGTGACCATTTATTGACTGCAAGAACCACGAACCTATGCATTTGACCCTGGGCAGTCCAAGAATGCATCACAGTCACGAACATTAACTGCTACATCACGGAGGTCCACTAAAACTTCAGTATGGGTCTTGTATTTCAGAAGGTGTTTGCAAATATGTTCTTAATGACTGCAGCAACTACACCTTAAAGGGCAAGCTGAGGGGGCCTTGTTCCTCTGGTATAGGGGGTAGAATTGAAGTCTTGTTCCTCAGGTACTGATGAGGGAGTTGAGGAGCCTTGTTCCTCAGGTACTGGTGGGGGAGGCATTGAGCCTTATTCCACAGGTATTGGTGGGGCAAGGAGTCTTGTTCCTCCGGTATGGGTAGAGGAGACAAAAGCCTTGTTCCTCAAGTACTATAGGGGTTGATGAGGAGCCTTATTCCTCAGGTACTGTTGGAGTTAATGAGGAGCATTGTTCCTCACCTACTGGTTGGGAGGGTGAAGGGCCCTATTCCAAACATACTGGTGGGGGAGGCTAAGAGCCTTGCTCCTAATATAATGGTACAGTAAGAAAGGAACACTGTTCTTCAAATAGTGACTGGGGAGGATAGGAGCCTTGTTTCTCAAAACACTGTTCTTCAAACAGCGATGGGGGAGGAGAGGAGCCTTGTTCCTCAGTTACAAGTGGGGAAGATGTGGAGCCTTGTTCCTCAGGTACTGGTAGGGGAGGCAAGGGGCCATCTTCCTCAGAAACTTGTAAGGGAGCAAGTAAGAAGCACTATTCTATCCTCAGATATTGAAGATGAAGGTGAAGAACACTGTTCCTAAGGTACTGGTGGGAAGGGGATTTAATAGATCTCTGTGATGTCTAGAGCAATGCACAATCTGTTACATGAGGAATCAAGAAATAATTTCACTGAATAAAATAAGTTATTCAAGGTCATTTACAACGTACTGGCTATTAAAAGGAAGATGTTTTCACATCCTGTATGTCATATGATAGTGCATGAAATTCAGGCTAACACTAGTGCTACAGTCATTCTGGATCTGGCCTTCAATTACAAGATGCAGAGATGCTACAAAATGTAGTACATATAAAGAAAAATCATACAAATATATTTCATTTATACTCTACAGGTATTTTTTTTTCTATACATAGTTCTTCGATAGGTTTTTACCCAATACAAGAATGAAAACAGTTATCCATGTATTCTGAAAGCTTATACAGCAAATACCTAGAATTTTCTGTATCAATTGTAAATTTCCATTACATGGATACTGTTTTGAGTGCCATTTGGTACATTACTTCCATTATGTGCATTATGCTTTAAGTGCATTTAATGTGTTTTTGACTCGCTGTACATTTCACAAACTTTTCACCACAAATCCCTGGTTCTTGACTGATGAATCCCATTTCCCAACCTATGTTACCACTGAAATTATTGAAGTTTGTATAGGTTCCAAGATAACATCTCTTCATGTCCCTTTATGTCCTGCCTCACCTCTGCTTTTTTAATATCCCTGTTTACCACACAGTCAAACCTAAGCAACAAAGTCTTCATTTTATCAACAATACACCAAAATAACATCTGCAGTCATTATTCTTACCAATGAAAGCCATTCTATAACAATGTTTAGTGTAAGAATTGACACTGTCAGGAGCACATCTCCATAGGCACCATATTATGACTTCCCATTTTAGCAGATTTTCACTTTTAGTTAATTGGACATTTCTCAAAAATGCATCTTGTTCATTACAAGAGGTTTCTATGTACATAAGATGACAAGACCTTGCAGTGATGGTACTTCAGTCCCTCACATCCATGTGCGCTCGATGACATGATGGTAAATGATATTTACCATCATACCATGATTTACCATGATATTTACCAGCATACACCCTAGAAAACTTGTCTCCATGATTCCCTATCACCATGATAATCCAAATATACCCCAGTCTATTTTCTTATATATGAAATCCCCCTTCATCAACACTTAATCATCTAAAAGAAGTGCGTGTTTCACTGCTTCATGTACCATCTAAAATCTTTTGTCTTCATGATTCCCTATCACCATGAGAATCAAAATTACCCCAGTCTACTTCTTTATTAATGAAATCCCCTATCATCAGCACTTAAACCATCTTACAGAAGTGAGTGTCTCAGAGTTTCATGTAGCATCCTGATTGTTCCTTCACTGTTATCACAGTATATTTGTTCCAGATTGTAGCAATGCTTAGGGGGGTTATATAATAACAACAGTATTCTACTCTTCCCTACAGTAACTCTTTCCATTAAGTGTTGTCTGAATGGGCTATCTTCCACTAGTTTTATAAATTTCAGGTTTTCTTTGATGTACAGTTAATCCTCCCCCTACTTTGCCTTCCTTTCTTACTATTATGCACTGCTCCATGCAGAATTTCAGGAGACACTCACAGTAGAGGGCAGCCCACTGCACCCTTCCTGAATAGCAGATCAGGTATCTCTTGGTATCTCTAATTTTCTCAATATCTCTCTTTTAGCAAGGAGGCACTGCTCCAGTATGCTCTGTACTTTTTGAAAACTTCAATCAGCTAGCCCACAAACTTCCCTGATTACAAGAAGGCACTGCTCCTGTATGCTCTGTACTTTTTGAAAACTTCAATCAGCTAGCCCACAAACTTCCCTGATTACTTCATCACTAAAAGTTCTTCACTCGGTTTCTTGCATACTTCTGACTGTCATCCCAGATCTATGGCCCTCTCCATCACTCTTCATACTCAGCATCTGCTAATCAGCTGCCAGATTTGCTCCTTCTAAACTTCCCTGTTCTCTACTATCAACTCTGTGTATGTTATTTCTTTTCTCCATCTGAACAGATGTCGACACTGGTTCTGTCTATATATTCAACAGATTCTGTGGGTACTTTTCTGAATCTGAATGGCTACCAATATTCTATGGCAATTCCCTGCCCAAATTGTTATTTATAGATTTTGTATGCATTTTAGCCCTTACCTCTAATTGAACAGCCTCTAGTAAACCCAAACAAAACCCATCAAACTTTGCTTGCATTTCAATGGCTTAATCTTTTGTCCTCTACTTTTGTGACTTTGCAACAGCTTCATCTTTTGTCCTCTAGTTATAAATCCCCTCCAAGAAATTGTATTTTTGTTCAAACTCATAAACTATGTATCCCAGACTTCTAAATTCCTCATTAATCTCATGACTTGATATGCTTCCTTAGTTTCTTGAACTCTAGTTGTGTTACCCTCTGATATTGCTCCTCAACAAGTTCCCACAACATCCCTAAGCATTTACTCTAGTGTTTTCATCTCTAGAATCCAATATTTGAGTCCATAATAGCCACTGCTAACTAAGGCAGTGCAGGTGTGTGTGTGATTACCTAATTGTAATTACCTACTTGTACCATAGGTAGTTTTACACTCATGGGGACCAATCTCTTCAGCATCCTCTATCATATAAATTCTTAAATTTACATATGCTGTTTGCATTAACTGCATCAACCAAGTCCTCATTCATATGTTCCATTTATCCATCACTCATATCCTATAAATATATTTCTTTAAATAGCTTTTTACAAGTCTTAGATTACTTTCATGTACTTTCTTCTTGTTTCTGTATCATTACACCTCTTGATGAACTGTTAATGGTCCACATCAGAGATCATAATTAATAAAATAAGATGTGAACAGGTCACCCTTCACTGTTACCTTTTCCAAACTGGGTAAATGTACAACCTTTAGCCTTTCCCTGTAGCTTATCTTGCTAATTCTGGAACCACCTTTACTGGCCTACACTGGGCTTTCTCTACTGTGCTTGTTTGGTGTGAGTGTGTGTGTGTGTATGTAATTACCCATTTGTACAAAACATGGAGGGAATTTTAACTCAAGGAGCCCTGTTTCTTGAACGTTTTCTGTCATCATACATCCTGTTAAATTCATGTTTGGTGTCTGAATTAACCATGCCCTCAGTTATTCTATTTCACTCGTCCTCTTATACAATAAAATCATTTCTTCTTAACAAGTCTCTTACTTAATTTCAATTATGTTCTCCAGTTACTCTATATCTCTCAAAGGACTGATTAACATGCACATCATCAATCCGTTAACTTACTTAAAGGTTGTGATCAGAGGTTGCCCCCTCTTCTCTTTTCCATGGTGTCAAATTTAAAGCTTTTAGCCTTTCCAAATACTGGTACCAGCTTAGCTTTCTGTGCTTCTTTAGGTACACTGACCAAAACCTGAGAAGCATATTCTTGTTTTGGCCTAATGTAGGATATGAACAGCTTGCTAAATATTTCCTTATCCATATACTTGAAAGCTATTCTGATATTTGCCAGCAGCCAACTTGTCTCTTCAGCTAGTCCATGATGTTACTCTGACGACAGGTTGGGAATAATGTCCAATCCCAAATCCTTCTCACAGAGAATCCTACCTAAGGTTTATTTTATGCTGCATAATATTCATATTCAGACCTTCTTTCTCTGTCCCAACCACAATACTTTACATTTGCTTAGGTTGAACTTCATCAACCATGTACCAGACCAACTTTGGACTCTGTTTAGGTCCCCTTGTAAAGTGAAGCATGTTCTTTTACATTGCTGGAGAAAAATTATAACAAAAACAATTTGAAACATTTATCATTTACTGCATATATGGTGTTTAGGCAATCATTCACCTGGTAGCAAAGACACCCTTACTATGCCCTTGTTGACAGACACGAATAGGCTGCAAGCACGTTCATCATGATGTTAGCTGTTTAGGGCTCACAGAAGAATTCTCTCTTGAAAGGTAAGAAAAGAAATTGAATAAGAACACTTTAAATTTTTCATAAACTTTCCATTTTGAGGTTCTAATTCATGTTTTTGTATTATTTAGTAAAGGAGATATTTATGAATGCTTTTCTCATTCTTCATACTTTTTCACTCTGTCTTGTGTTAGCAAGGTAGTGCCAGGAACAGACAAAGAAAAGGGTTCATTCACTCACACTCATTCTCTAAACTGCCATGTGCAATGCACCAAAACCACAGCCCCTATCCACAACCAGGCCAAAAAGACCTTTCCATGGTTTCCTCTGGTTATTTCATGTGCCCCAACTCAGTCCACTGACAGCACATCTCCCCTTGTATTTTACATCACCCCAATTCACTCTGTCCCACTGATCCGAGCAATCAATTTGGTCTCCCTTTTCTTGTACTCTCAACTTCTAACATGTTTAGTATATCCTATTAGTCAACCCCTCCTACTCATTCTCTCCATGTGTCCAAACCATTTCAGCACACCCACTTCAGCTCTCCCAACCATAGTCTTACTAGGTCAATATACAATAACTTACAAATCACGGAACCACTTAAATATGAATTTTTTCTCATTTAATGTTACTTAATATGATGTATTATGAACTATATTCACATCAGAACCTATATACATTATTACATTCAGGTAGAGGCATTTACCCTAATTTTTTTTTTTTTTTTTTTTTTTTTTAATACTTTGTCGCTGTCTCCCGCGTTTGCGAGGTAGCGCAAGGAAACAGACGAAAGAAATGGCCCAACCCCCCCCCCATACACATGTACATACACACGTCCACACACGCAAATATACATACCTACACAGCTTTCCATGGTTTACCCCAGACGCTTCACATGCCTTGATTCAATCCACTGACAGCACGTCAACCCTTGTATACCACATGACTCCAATTCACTCTATTCCTTGCCCTCCTTTCACCCTCCTGCATGTTCAGGCCCCGATCACACAAAATCTTTTTCACTCCATCTTTCCACCTCCAATTTGGTCTCCCTCTTCTCCTCGTTCCCTCCACCTCCGACACATATATCCTCTTGGTCAATCTCTCCTCACTCATTCTCTCCATGTGCCCAAACCATTTCAAAACACCCTCTTCTGCTCTCTCAACCACGCTCTTTTTATTTCCACACATCTCTCTTACCCTTACGTTACTTACTCGATCAAACCACCTCACACCACACATTGTCCTCAAACATCTCATTTCCAGCACATCCATCCTCCTGCGCACATCTCTATCCATAGCCCACGCCTCGCAACCATACAACATTGTTGGAACCACTATTCCCTCAAACATACCCATTTTCGCTTTCCGAGATAATGTTCTCGACTTCCACACATTTTTCAAGGCTCCCAAAATTTTCGCCCCCTCCCCCACCCTATGATCCACTTCCGCTTCCATGGTTCCATCCGCTGACAGATCCACTCCCAGATATCTAAAACACTTCACTTCCTCCAGCTTTTCTCCATTCAAACTCACCTCCCAATTGACTTGACCCTCACCCCTACTGTACCTAATAACCTTGCTCTTATTCACATTTACTCTCAACTTTCTTCTTCCACACACTTTACCAAACTCAGTCACCAGCTTCTGCAGTTTCTCACATGAATCAGCCACCAGCGCTGTATCATCAGCGAACAACAACTGACTCACTTCCCAAGCTCTCTCATCCCCAACAGACTTCATACTTGCCCCTCTTTCCAGGACTCTTGCATTTACCTCCCTAACAACCCCATCCATAAACAAATTAAACAACCATGGAGACATCACACACCCCTGCCGCAAACCTACATTCACTGAGAACCAATCACTTTCCTCTCTTCCTACACGTACACATGCCTTACATCCTCGATAAAAACTTTTCACTGCTTCTAACAACTTGCCTCCCACACCATATATTCTTAATACCTTCCACAGAGCATCTCTATCAACTCTATCATATGCCTTCTCCAGATCCATAAATGCTACATACAAATCCATTTGCTTTTCTAAGTATTTCTCACATACATTCTTCAAAGCAAACACCTGATCCACACATCCTCTACCACTTCTGAAACCGCACTGCTCTTCCCCAATCTGATGCTCTGTACATGCCTTCACCCTCTCGATCAATACCCTCCCATATAATTTACCAGGAATACTCAACAAACTTATACCTCTGTAATTTGAGCACTCACTCTTATCCCCTTTGCCTTTGTACAATGGCACTATGCACGCATTCCGCCAATCCTCAGGCACCTCACCATGGGTCATACATACATTAAATAACCTTACCAACCAGTCAACAATACAGTCACCCCCTTTTTTAATAAATTCCACTGCAATACCATCCAAACCTGCTGCCTTGCCGGCTTTCATCTTCCGCAAAGCTTTTACTACCTCTTCTCTGTTTACCAAATCATTTTCCCTAACCCTCTCACTTTGCACACCACCTCGACCAAAACACCCTATATCTGCCACTCTGTCATCAGACACATTCAACAAACCTTCAAAATACTCATTCCATCTCCTTCTCACATCACCGCTACTTGTTATCACCTCCCCATTTACGCCCTTCACTGAAGTTCCCATTTGCTCCCTTGTCTTACGCACCCTATTTACCTCCTTCCAGAACATCTTTTTATTCTCCCTAAAATTTAATGATACTCTCTCACCCCAACTCTCATTTGCCCTTTTTTTCACCTCTTGCACCTTTCTCTTGACCTCCTGTAATTATCAAAATTTGTTTTCATATGTTAAGGTTTCCTGGTAGTTAGTTTTTCTCTTATAATTCACAGAAACATCATGTATTCAGCACCACAGAGGTCCTGTTGGTGCAGGTTTATGTTTAGTATACTGTAATTTGAAAAATATGCAATTTTCACATTACAGATTTACAAAATAAGCAATGGGCTCTACAACAAATCAGCTTTTACAAGGGTATCCCTGTAAAGGAAATTTTCCTATATAAACTCTAAAAACTTGTCTCCATCACCATAATTTTCAAGATTCCCCAGGGAGTATCTTTATAACTGAAATCCCTCTTTATTAGCACTTTACCACACCTGAGGTTTGCATGTTTTACCGATTCAAGTACCATCCTGATGATTACTTCATTGTTCTCATTGTGTGTTTGTTTTGGAGCACTACATTTTTTGGATTACACAAAATCCACACGAACATGCTACCCACTATTCAGCTAAATCCTTCGATGATGAGTTGTAAACCTCCATGTCTTTGACTTTCTCTAAAATCTCCATTTCAGCTTATAAGCCCTGATTCTATATGCTCTGCACTTCTCTAAATCCTTCATGACTGTGTGTGTGTACCTATCTGCCTGAGGGCACCTATGACAAGGTTTTACCAAGAGACAAGTCGTAGAATCTAGCACACCACATCCCTTAGCCAATTAACATAATGTTTTCTCTACTACCATGCACAGTACACATATATCAATCATGGATTCATCTGTAAGTGATTTTAGCCATGTATCCAGGCATCTTTTAAAGGTTTCAACACTTATTACAAGTCTCTCTCTCTCTCTCTCTCTCTCTCTCTCTCTCTCTCTCTCTCTCTCTCTCTCTCTCTCTCTCTCTGAGTACATAAAACAATCTCCATCTTTTTTATTGAGCTCTCATATAATTCAGCTTCATATTTTCTTGATGTATTCCAGGGGCTTACTGCATACTTGATCAGATTGTCTTTCCTTATTGACACACTTTTAGTTTAAGCACATTTTCTTTACCAACTCTCAACTAGTTGCCATGCATATCTAATGACACACCTTTTTTTTCTACGCTATAATACAAGTGTTGCATGCCTCAAGGACCAAGAGTCTCCAAACTTTGATGCTTTGTCGCTGAGATCCTCTACCTCGGCAATTTCAACGTTCAACATAGGGAATGGCTGAATTCCTCCCATACAGATGGTGGAGGGACTGAAGCCCTCATGTTCGACAATTTCAAAGATTTAGAGAAAATTATCTCCCATCCTATCCATATTCCTAACCAATGTGACCACTCTCCAAATATTCTGGATTTGTTTTACACTTCTAGTCCTGCCTGCTGTAAATACACAGCCTCGCCCCCAGTTGCTTCATCTGGTAACACTCATAATATCTATTCTAATGACAACTCCCCCTCAAGCAGCCCCTTCTAAGTGTAAATGCTGACACTTCAACAAAGCTGACTGGAATAATTTAAGTAACTTCTTTTCTGACTTTCCTTGGGTAAATTATTGTCTCTTCTGTGATGATGCTTGTCTCCACCAAATGCAGAGCAGAGGTTATTCTTGCAGGAATGGAAGCAATGGTCCCCTCTTCCTCCAAGATGACCTCTTCATTCAATACATGTTTCAAACTTTCCTGTTCAGAGGCCATTCAGGCAAGGGATCAGGCATATCAGGCTTGGAAAAACTCTTCCTCCTCTGGCTCCCATTCACCTTTAATCACTGCCCGTACTTGCAGTAAGCATATCATCCATAAGGCAAAGTATTCCTTTATTCAAAGGAACTATGATAACCTCTCCTTCAATTATGTCACTGGTATTAAAAATGATTATCATTCCTTCTTTCTACAGTCTCATTATTATGTCATCAATTACAGTACATTTTACGCACCTATGCCTTAGGTGGGGAATGTAGCTAGCCACATTCTGCCCTGGGAGGCGTTTGGAGTATAGTGCCAAGAACAAAGGAAATAAAATGGCCTCATTCACACACATCCACCCTCTAGCTGTAATGTACAGTGCATGAAAACCAAAGCCCCAATCTACAATCAGGCCCAACAAATCTAGAATTTCTATGGTTTCTACCAACCACTTCAAATGCTCTGGTTCAAGCCCATCACTAGCATATCATCACTCTAGCTCAGTCTCTCGTGCACACAACACACCCTCATACTTGTTCAGACCCTAAGCCCTTACAGAATCTTTTAATCCCTGGGCCTCCTTCAATGAAAAAGTCCTGATGTAACCCAAGCCATCTTTTTAAAGGTTCTTGCAGCCCAAGCCTTCACTATTTCCAGTAGTAGGGAAATGTGAACTCTTTTTGAAGTGAAAAGTTCTTTGATGAGACTGCAGTCCCAATGATTAGACCTCAACAAAGAAGACTTCACTCAGGGTATTACCATGAACAGGTGACAGGTGGAGCCTGGCAACACCTCATTATATACCTCCCTGTATCAATACAGGAATAAATTCTATTTACAGGCTTAACTACCTTTAATTCATCAGCCTATTACAAGTAAACGTGTGTGTATTAGATAACAGAGAGAACAGATATATGAATGGACACAAATACAAAAAACAAAGTAAGCATGGATGAATAACCCAGATGGCAACATGGGGAAATGTTAACTAATGATGCCAACCATGCATCACCAGAAATTTCAATACAAAGTTCCATATGTTGTTACACATGAAATATCTACACAGTTTATAGTCCTATAAATGAACAAAGTACTTTGTAACTAAAAGTGCAGCAATAGGAAACAAACAAACAATACATAGGGTGGTTTCTTGTATGTCAGTTTGAAGTCTGTCCTCAGCCCTTTAGCATTGATCAAGCACACCAAACTTTTACATAATCTCAAGAGGAGGTTTGTAGCTGAATTGTACTCTTACACAATTTTTCTTGATATTGTAATATTGCCTAACTTTGTTTTATGTGAGGCTTTCACTACTTTCTCTTTTCACTAAACCATTCACTAAGACAAAACACTTTGTCCTTAACACATAACAACTATTTGATCACTTAATGTATTCAATAATCTTAAAATTACTCATCATCTCTTTTCCACCTTTAATTTGCCTGTTACAACTTCCCCATCTACTCCTCTTCCTGTTGCTCCTATCAACTCTTTTGCTTTCAATCTATATATCTGCTACCAAAACGTTTTCTAATTTTTCCTGAAGTTTAACAATAATCTCCCAATGCACTACCAACATGCTCTCCTTTTCAGTTCCTGTACTTTTCTCTTTATCTGCCACTGTTTTTTCTAGTCCTTGCATACATGTCTCCTTTCTTTTTCACTGGCAATCTAACTTCCTCATCCCAAAACTCACAACCCTTTCTCACACCCCTACAACCCACCTTCGGCATACAGTGCACTTCACCTGCAAATACAAGTAATGCTTCCCTAAATTCCTTCCACTCACCACCTCTTGTATGTCTATCACTAGCCCTCTTTTCCAAACTTACTCACTTTCTTTACTTCATGAATTGAGAACAGGCAATGGGGCCCCACAGGTGTAAAAGTCCCTCCTCGTACAGCAAAAAGGGGGAATTACAAATAATTACACGATTTCCTCTTTTCCTAACACCACTGCAAACTTTCCTACTTTTCTGTACTATGTACCAGCAAATCCCCTTCTTGACCCATTTACATCCTTTAAACACCTGTCAATACATAATCCAGTAATGCTCAGTGACTACCTACCCCATTGATCCACGTACACCAATGTATACACATTTTTTTTTTTTCAAGTTATCCCAACCACCAATCCTTTATCAGTACATAATTTGCACCCATATTATTCCCTCAACTGACACATCATTCATGCATTTTGATCTACCACCTGGATCTAGTCCCTTATATTAAAATTCCTGAAGCACTCACTTGGCTCCTAAAATGCACCCTTTCTCCTTCACTCCTCGTTTCCCACCTCTCACGGTCTACTTTAAGCCTCATCCACATCAACCCTGACTCAGTTCCTCACACTCTATCGTAGTCCCACAGTTCCCTTGGCTCTTCAACGCACACTAACCTTCATCTTTTAAGATAAAACCTAAATTTATTTCTGGTACAAATGTGTTTATCGTTACTAGTTTGTCTTGTCTGAAGTAAAAATCTAGGTAATTCAAGCTTCCATTAATTTTGTCTAAATCATACCATTCTACTTATGTTATTAGAGAGAAGGTTGTATTCACTTTTGAAATACTATGGCTGATATGCCTGTTTTATTCACTTTAATTTAGTGGTCAAAAAATCCATGTTATTTGCTAAGAATTTATGTGATTAACTATTTATAATGTAAGGGGAAGAAGTTTTAAAATAGTGGGTTCTCAAATCTTGAACATTCTCCGCAACTGTACAACCTTTCAAACTTCAGTATGCTATCTACATTGTTGCATCCTCTTTCAGTTAATTCCCATCATCTATTGGTAAGAATTTATGTGATTAACTATTTATAATGTATGGGGAAGAAGTTTTAAAAAAGTGGGTTCTCAAATCTTGAACATTCTCCGCAACTGTACAACCTTTCAAACTTCAGTATGCTACCTACATTGTTACATCCTCTTTCAGTTAATTCCCATCATCTACCACTCTCATATTGTAAAACACTACTCCATTTAGCCATCACTCAAACTAACTATAAAAGTACTCCTTTATATACTTTTTTTATCAAGTTTCTTGCTTAGTTTTGTGATATGTCCTCTAGTTGTCCTTTCCCATCATTTTTCAAAAAAACTGTTCCTTGCCTATGCCAACAATGTGGTTTTTAAATCTAAAGGTTATGATATAGTCACCCATCATTCTTCTTCCAGGTTGGACGAATCTAAGGTTTCTAGCCTTTCCCTTCCCTGCAACTTGGCTCTTTTATTCTACAACAATCTTTGTAACCCTCCTCTTGACTTTCTTAATTTGTTCTTTATGCTTCTTTAGCTGAGGTGCTAAAATTAAGAACCATATTCTTGTTTTGGTCTTATACAGGATAAAAACAGCTTGCTAAATCTATTTGTCTGCAGACAATTTGCTTCTGGCCAAAGGTTAGGAATAATGTTAACTCCTTAGTTTCTCTTACAGACAGAATCCTGAAACTTAATTCCTGCTAGATAACAATCACATTGATGCCTTTTCTCACTCTGTCCCTCCCTTACTATTTTAAATTTGTTATGTCTGATTTTCATCAACCATGTATCAGACCAACTTCGGAGTCAGTCTAGGTCACCTTGTACGATGAAGGAATCTGGTCCACTTTTAACTTCTCTCATGACCTATGCATCATTTGCAAACATATTTAGGAAGAACACCAAACCTTCTGGCAAGTCATTCATATATATCAAGAAAAGTAACAGTTCCATAACAGAACCCATGGCATTCCACTAGGGACCTCCATCCCTTAGGAGAAGGCACTTCTGACATGTGTTCCTTTGCTCTACTCCACTAAGATGATAATCCATCCTTCAAAGGTACCTCCCATTATTCCTGCCTGATGATCCAGTCCAGTTACAAACAAATCACCCAATCTTCCCTTCTCTTTCTGACAGAGCTCACTCTCTTGTCAAAATCTAAGAGGTTTGTTACACATGATTTCCTTTGCCTAAAATGGTCTTGCCTCTATCTAACTGATTCTCATTTCCAGTGTTTTACTAACAGCTAAGAAATTTGACCTTTTCCACTTTGCCTTTCTCCAGCAACATCATGGTGTAGCAACATCTTGAACAATATTTCACTTTTTTTCCTTAAATGGAGGCTCCAGCCATGGACAAAAGGCACATCAAGGCCAGGTCTTTTTTTAAAATATAAAGAGGTTAATTACATGGGAAAAGAAGAAACAAGGAAAAGTATTTTAAGTTTCAGAGACAAGGAAAAGTATTTTGAATTTTAGAGAAGTAAAAACCTGTCTTTTACAAGTGCTAGGTCACTGTTATTGGGAAAGACATGAGAGGGTAGACAGTTCCAAAGCTTCAAGGGGTAAGGAGAGAAACAGTTATTATCATGGCCAACCCTTGAATTGCCAATGGCCACATAGTGATCATGAGACAAAGTAACTTGAAAGCACTGCATGGTCTAGATCAGTGATTCTTGAGAGAGAGAGAGAGAGAGAGAGAGAGAGAGAGAGAGAGAGAGAGAGAGAGAGAGAGGAGAGAGAGAGAGAGAGAGAGGAGAGAGAGAGAGAGAGAGAGAGAGAGAGAGAGAGAGAGAGAGAGAGAGAGAGAGAGAGAGAGAGAGAGAGAGAGAGAGAGAGAGGGGGGGGGGGGGGGGAGAGGGGAGAGAGAGAGGAGAGAGAGAGAGAGGGGGGGGGGGGGGCAGGTAGAGAGGAAAAAGTTCGGTCGTGATAATGAATTTCATCACTATTATCCTAACATCAGTGACAGGAACCCCTTTTCCATGGAAGTTGAGGATGTTTCTGAAGCTATGCAAGAATAATTTCTTGAACTGAAATTTAATTCTGTAGCAAAGGATGATTTCACATGTCTTGGTCTAAAGAAGTTTTGAGTGAAGAATATCTCAGTTTACCATAAAATAAGCCCATCAATCATAAAAGTCATCATCCCATTTTCACCTAAGTGAAGTAGGTTTTTCAGCGTTCATTAATATAAAAACAAAGCAAAGAAACAAGCTTGATTTAGAGGGTAATCTCCAATATGCCCTTAGCAACCAGACACCAAATATTAATAAACTAGTCAGTTAGAAGAGCCAGCACCATCCATATCTGTGATGAGTACTTCCTAGCCACCAAAGTCAACATATGGATTTACAGTCTAGTTTTAAGAATGTTGATTTAAGCAGTACCGGTGGGAAAGGTGTGTGAAAGTTTGGTTTTATTGTACTTACATTCTTCTGCTGCCCAATGACTTTTCATTTAATTGCATCAGGATTATCAATAATATAAGCAAAATATGCATAAAAATCCTCTTGTACTAATGCACTCAATAACTGTCTTAAAGTAAGAAAATTTTTGGTTTCAGTGTCATGAATAATTTCTGATTTCTATGAATTACTGCTTTGGAAATAAGAGTAATTTTTTTTATTGAAGTGTAGTTACTACTTCCAGTAATATTATAAGTTTCTTTGAAACTAGGTGCATAAATAAAATAAAAATAAAGCAGAAAAACTTCTTTATTCATCTAAAAACTCAAAACTCAAGTAAGCAATAAAGATCCACTGCAGTAATCCCACTTAAGCAATTAGATACTGTATACTGATATAAAAATGGTTGATTATTGTTTGGGTAGAGGGGGGAACAATATCCAGGACTATGATGAGAGAGGGCGTGAGACCAAAAAGTTGAAGAACCACTGGTCTAGGTAGTGGTGGAGGCACACATGCAGCTAGCTCTTGGGAGCAAAAAACCATAGAAATACTAACAGAAGAGGGAAAGTAAACGTATCTTGCAGCATTGGGCAAGTGGGTCAAGTTTTGAAGTTAACCTGGGAGAGTTGATAGGTCGGGCTGCATTCGACTCAGTCAAGTGTAGTTGCAGAGCTAGAACTACCATAGATATGACAGCAGTTACTCCATACAAGGTCAGATCAATCCTTTGTATAAATGGAGCAACTGTTCATAAGAAAAAAAATTTTGAGGTCCAAACAGGACTTCTAATTTTTTAGAGGGAGGCTTCGCTATTTCTGTAATGCAAAGTTTCCATAACAGTGTAGATGTTACAGTAATACTAAGTAAGTTCATTGAGTCAAGAGGTGGAATTAGTATCCATCAAAGAAGAAAGCTGTCAGGAATTTTTGATGGAGATGGGTAGAAACTGGGTCTTAAAGACATTAAACTTAATCAGATTACATTATCCCACTGTGATATCCTATCACGTCGAGTTTCCTGAGGCAGTTGAGTTGAGACAAGATGCAGATCAAGTCAGAGAAGGAGGAGCAGATTTTAAGGATGGGGGGAATTGTAGTGTTGAGTCATCAGAAAATGAATACATTTGGTTGTTTCTAAAAGAAAGGAAATAATTCACAAAAAAAAGAGACAGGAAAGAACCTTGAGGGATATTGCTGTTGATGGAGGAAGGTAGAGAGGCTAATCCATCACAACCACAGAGATAAACTGGCCAGAGAGGATGCTACATACGAGAAAGAAAAGCCATAAGAGGGGAGCTTAGAGATATGACCACAATGTATCTCGTCAAATCTTCAACATGTAGGGTGATATTTCATTAGGACCATGAGCTTTGAATGGGTCAAGACCCTTTAGCATTATGTTAATATCTTTCACAGACATCTCACTGTTTTCTAAAACCCCCACCCCACTCGCATCACACTAGTGCTAAGGCTACAAGTATTCCAATGTAAAAATACTCTGTAACATGTCATTCAATTCCTCCACATATCCTTACATCATACAGTACAATTCTTCCATCTGAATCACTTTATCTTATTAGCCGCTGAATCACTTTATCTTATTAGCTGCTCTTTAACTTACAATTTACTCCCGATGAATCTATGGAAAAGTTTTTTTCTTGCCATGTCCAAAAGATTCTTTTCAAAGTTTCTTGTTTCTCCTTTCTTGTCCTGCTATACTCATTCCTAGTTCTCTTACACTCTGCATAAGCTGGCTGCTTGGAGTGCCACCTACATCTTCGCCATTGATGATCTTAAGAGCACCCTTGCTTTTTGATATCTTTGATTAAACCATTCTTATACTCCTTCACAGTAAATTTCAAAGAAACTTTTGATGTTTATATAGTCTCCTTATTTCTTTTCTTTCAAACTATTCGCCATTTCCCGTGTTCGCAAGGTAGCGTTAAGAACAGAGGACTGGGCCTCTGAGGGAAATCCTCACCTGGCCCTTTTCTCTGTTCCTTCTTTTGGAAAATTAAAAAAAAAAAAAAAAGAGGGGAGGATTTCCAGCCCCCCTGCTCCCTCCCCTTTTAGTTGCCTTCTACGACACCCAGGAATACGTGGGAAGTATTCTTTCTCCCCTATCCCCAAGGATAAATAAAGTCTCCTTATATCTCCTCTTAAAGTCCTGTCTTAACTTTGCTATTTGAAGCCCTTAAAATCAGTAAATTTAGTGTTATGTTCACATCATGACGACAGCAACCATAATTTTATAAGTTGCCTCTCTCCACCCTTACATACAATCAAAGAGGTACTTTCTAGGTATTTCCAGATACCTTGTATCAATGCAACTATATCTCTGCATTAGGAAATAATCCTACTACATCAGATACCTATATAACTCCAAAGGAGAAGGTACAGCCTTGGCCCTGCAAATTAATGTTCATCTCTGGGGCACTAATAATACTTATATTAAGTGGATGGTGAACGTGATTTTGATCATACTAGGAAAGTGACCTCGGTTGTGAATAGTGATACATTGAACATATCATTAGAATGTTCTAGAACATACATATGCAGATGGTCATTGGGCAGTGAACAACAATGCTGTGTATAACACTGTAACTAATGTATGTATCTAAAAATTATGAAAATAAAAAGTAATAAATGTGACACATTTGAAAATTATATAAATGATCCATACATAACACCCCATGGTGCATAGAGAACATTTAATAATCATTACCTATAATTTGTTGGGTATATCATGTTACAAAAAGTGTCCAAAAGTCTGATGTTTTTTTGTTTTTTTTTTTCATACTACTTGCCATTTCCCGCATTAGCGAGGTAGTGTCAAGAACAGAGGACTGGGCCTTAAAAGGAATATCCTCAGTTGGCCCCCTTCTCTGTTCCTTCTTTTGGAAAACAGATGAAAGAATCGCCCAACCCACCCACATACACATGTATATACATGCACATCCACACACAGCACATATACATACCAATACATCTCAATGTATACATATATATACACACACACAGACGTATACATATATACACATGTACATAATTCATACTGTCTGCCCTGATGTATGTTACCATAATAAAATGAAAATAAATAAGAGCAAGGTTATTAGGTACAGTAGGGTTGAGGGTCAAGTCAATTGGGAGGTGAGTTTGAATGGAGAAAAACTGGAGGAAGTGAAGTGTTTTAGATATCTGGGAGTGGATCTGGCAGCGGATGGAACCATGGAAGCGGAAGTGGATCATAGGGTGGGGGAGGGGGCGAAAATTCTGGGAGCCTTGAAGAATGTGTGGAAGTCGAGAACATTATCTCGGAAAGCAAAAATGGGTATGTTTGAAGGAATAGTGGTTCCAACAATGTTGTATGGTTGCGAGGCATGGGCTATGGATAGAGTTGTGCGCAGGAGGATGGATGTGCTGGAAATGAGATGTCTGAGGACAATGTGTGGTGTGAGGTGGTTTGATCGAGTAAGTAACGTAAGGGTAAGAGAGATGTGTGGAAATAAAAAGAGCGTGGTTGAGAGAGCAGAAGAGGGTGTTTTGAAATGGTTTGGGCACATGGAGAGAATGAGTGAGGAAAGATTGACCAAGAGGATATATGTGTGGGAGGTGGAGGGAACGAGTAGAAGAGGGAGACCAAATTGGAGGTGGAAAGATGGAGTGAAAAAGATTTTGTGTGATCAGGGCCTGAACATGCAGGAGGGTGAAAGGAGGGTAAGGAATAGAGTGAATTGGAGCGATGTGGTATACCGGGGTTGACGTGCTGTCAGTGGATTGAATCAAGGCATGTGAAGCGTCTGGGGTAAACCATGGAAAGCTGTGTAGGTATGTATATTTGCGTGTGTTGACGTATGTATATACATGTGTATGGGGGTGGGTTGGGCCATTTCTTTCGTCTGTTTCCTTGTGCTACCTCGCAAACGCGGGAGACAGCGATAAAAAAAAAAAAAATAAATAAATAAAAAAAAAAAAAGTGTTATTCAAACTAAGTATGCTTTTTTTTCTGGAGCTGTGATGATAAATTAATCTCATGTTAACAGTGATAACGAAACCATCACAGAATCACCATGCATACAAAATTCAAATGTCTGTACAGCACTAAATATGATCAACATGCTAAATTTTTAAAATCTCGGCATTTCTTTACATATCCTACTGCTTGATAACATATTTTTCTTTCATATTTGTCCACCATTTTCACATTAGCAGGGAAGCACCAAGAACAGATGAAGGCCTCATTTGTTCACATCCATTCATCAAATGTCATGATTAATGCACTGAAGATGCTCATCCTGCAAAGCAAACCTGATTACCACTCCTGACACCATATTGTTCCTCCCCAATCTGATGCTCTATGCATAAAGCTAGCCTCTCAATCACCACTCTCCCATAAAACTTACCAGGTACACTCAACAAATTTAAACCTCTGTAACTTGAAGGCTCACCTCTGTTCCCCAACCTTTACATGCTGCCACTACATAAGCATTCTACCAGTCCTCAAGCACCTCACTATGATCTATACATACAGGGAAAAGCCAGACTAACCAATCAATAATTCATGTCACATTATTTCACCATGCCACATTTGCTTTTAAAATTTTTCTAAAACATCCCACAAGGGGCATCCCTAAACTTTTGGAGTTCTTTTGTTTAAGGGTTTACTTCCTCATACATGAAATCATAAAACTTAAGCATCATATGGTCCTTTTATCCCACTGGTGTATTGTCTATGGGTTATATATGACATTTCCAATATATGATCTATTATGTGTGAAGATAAAATCTTTAAATGATGATGTACATATCTCTCACATCCTTTCCTGTTCAATGACATGGTGGTATAGTATATTTTCCTGTACACAATCTTAAGAACATGCCTCAATGATTTCCTGTACCCAAGAGAATCTGAATTTGGCTATTCTCTTTACAAACGAAATCTATGATATCAGTACTTTACCCTCTCAGAGAAGCACATTTTACTGTTCCATATACCATCCAAATGCTCTTTCGCTGTTGTCACTGTAAATTTTCTCTGGACTGTTAAATTCTTTGGAGGGTTATACAACATACATACCACTGTGCATGTGGTAATCTTTCAATTATGTACTACTATCTCTTGTTAGGAAAGCAAATCCTCCTCCTCCTTTGTCCTCCCTTTCCCTCCTTACTTCTATGCCCCTCTGGTCAAAAAAGTTAGATTTTATCCCTTCAATAAGCTTTGTTTCTACAACTCCAACAATACTAATTGCATCTTCCCTTTGACAATCCTTACATTGCAGCTCTTTATTACTTACAACAAATCTATTTGCATTTATATATAATACTTTCAGTCTAACATTACCATCACCAAACATTCACATGTCCCTGGTGTCTTCAGCCTTTCAATTGTTCTTTGTTTTTGTTTTTTCCTTTCAACTGTTTAATCACACAGGGTAAGTACTCCCAGTGAATTCCACCTTGTTTTTAAGTTCCTTAGCCTGCTAACGTACCTCTTGAGAGATGATTCCAAATCATGCATAACCATAATTTGTAACCACTTCATAAAGCCTTAAAAATCAATAACTCTTCTTCTTTCCCTAAACACAAAATTTCCATCTGGTAATTTTATTTTTTCCTCCCATAAATCTTTAATGAGTAGTTCTTTCTGTCCACATTCCTCTTTATCTAGTGTGTGTCCTTCATTCAGTCCAAAATTAATAAAAGATTTACACCACCTGAGTTCCTGGTTAATTTAGGTGCCATCCACCTTATAGTTAACTCCATCAGTTTTGATTCTCAACACACTGTGCATCTGTTTTCCTCCATAATCTCCATTTTTAATAAAAAGTATTGATCCTGTATGCTTTGCATATTTCTAAAAGTTTCATTTACTGGACCATAAATTTTCCTGATTGTGCTATACCTTTCTATCTACAACCCCACTCAAAGCCCTGGGCACCTCTGTTTCAGTGTCTCCAGGTGTCCTTATGCATTAGTCTGCATGCTCTGAGTCTGTTAACCAACCCCAGTAAATGCAGCTGTCTGCCCATATTTTCAGTTATTTTCTCTACTTTGAATTATGGGTGTTTCCTCTTTTTCAACAGCTTCTATGACATCTAGAACAGCCTCTTCTGATCCATTCTGGTCTTTAATAATTTTCTCTTCTCTCCTCTGGTTATGTAGTTCATCAACCCCTCAAATGATGCAGAAACCTATTCATGATCATTTATTCCAATTTCTAATTCTATGAGTTCCTCTTAAATCTCATGACACCTCTCGTGATATTTTTATTGATTCTTTAGTTTCATCACTTCCATCTCTTATTGCATAAATTTCTGAAACTGATTTTTAATCATTTCAACCTACTTCTCCAAACTTTTGTTCTCTGGTGATACACATTTTATATCTTCCTATTGCTCTCTCTTTGGGTATCTAGTCATAACTGCCTGGTCCTGAAATTCTCCTTTATCTAGACATTTTTTTTTTTTTTTGTGTGTGTGTGTGTGTGAGTGTGTGTTATGTGTGTGATGATGATGAGTTAACTTTACCCAAGAAGTCTGCTGTCTGGAATAAATTGAACCAATTATCCTGCTTTCTTTTACTGTACTCTTATTGGTTCTGGCAGTGCTAAAAAGGTCTTAAATTGCTCCCCAAGAAATGTAATTTGTCATCATAAATATATGAAAGATCTAAGAATAATTCTGAATAAAAAGCTTTCAGTTTCGCTTATTGGTTGTAAATGATTTACTATCTAATTTGTCCTCACAGTGACAGTCCTTGACATTAATTCTTAGTCAAACTTGCTCACTCGCCCCACCCCAAGTCAGCCACTCACAATGTTTCTTTCCTGGATATCCTATAAATGCACAACACGTCCTCAAAGCAGAAAGGTTTTCATTAAAAGTGTAAGGCATATGTACATGTAAGAAGAGAAGAGAGCGAGTGGTTCCAAGTGAAAGTTTATCTGCAATAGGGGTGTATGATGTCACCATGACTGTTTTAATTGGTTTTGGATGGGGTTGTGAAGGAGGTAAATGTGAGAGTCTTTGAGAGAGGGGCAGGTGTGCAGACAGTAAGGGATGAGAAGGCCTACGAAGTAAGTTGCTGTTTGCTGGTGATCCCTTATTGGTAGCAGATTTGAATGAGAAACTGCAGAAACAGGTGACTGAGACTGGAAGAGTGCATGGGAGGAGGAAGTAATGAATAAATATGAGGAAGAGGAAGGTTATCAGGCTCAGCTGGGTTAAGAGTTTCTTCGAGGCAGATTTAGCTATTCCAGTAATGTGGGGTCTCCAAGAAAGAGTGGATGTTAAAGTAATACCAAATATGTCCACTGAGTCAATAGGTGGATTTACATAATCATCAGAGGAGAGACGAGAGCTGTGAGGGGTTTTCAAGGGAGATGGGTACAAATTGGGTCGTGGAGGCATTAAACTTAAAATGATTTTTGTGTACCCCACTGAGATACCCTATCCAAGCCTGAGTTATTTGAGGAAGCTGTGTCAAGACAAGACGGAGATCGAGTAAGAGAAGAGGGAGCAGAATTGAAGCATGTGTATGAGTGCAGTGTTGAGTCATCATCATACGAGTGCATTGGATTATTTGTGGTGGAGAGGAAATCATTGAAAAAAAGGAGAAAAAGTGCAAGGGACAGGACAGAACCTCAAGGGACGCCACTGTTGATGAAGAAAAGGGGGGGAGGCTAATCTATCAACAATCACAGTGATAGATTGGCTGGGAAGGAAGATAGATATCAAGGAGCAAAATGAAGGAGAGATGCCGAAAGAGGGGAGCTTAGATATGAGACCCTAATGCCACATCTTGACAGAAGCCTTAGATATGTCAAGGGCAACTATATATGACTCCCCAAAATCCTTCATGGATGATGATCAGACATAAATAAGAAAAAAAATGTCACCAGTGGATCTTGCCTTATGGAAGCCAAACTGGCGAAAAGAAAGAAGGCTGTGATTTCTGAGGTGTTTAAAGATATGGGAGTTGATGAAGGACTCAAAGACTTTGGAAATGGGAGATGTCAAAGCAATAGGATGATAGCCAGATGGGTCAGAACAGTTACCCTTCTTTGGGGTAAGATGTATCAACGCTTGCTTCCAAGGAGAAGGAAAAGTTTTGGTTTTTAAACAGAAGCAGAACAGACAAGCAAGCACAAGGGCAAGTTCAGAAGTATACTCTTTCAGTGCATGGGGATGGATGCCATCAGGACCATAAGCCTTGCTTGTGTTCAGAGAAAGAAGCCCTTTTCAGACAGTCCAAAAAGAGATTACAGGAAGGGGCATAGGATTAGTAAGAGGAGTATCAGGGGATAAAGGAATGCTACAGTAATCCAAGGAGAAACCAAGGAGAGTTACTTTATCAACTGGAGAGACAGCTGTAGTACCGTCAGAATGGAAAAGTAAGGGAAAGGTAGAGCAACAGAAGTTGTCTGAGATGCCCTTAGCTAAAGACCTGAAAGACCTATCAGTGGATAACGAGGACAGGCTATCACATTTCATTTGAATAAAGGAACACTTCACCTCATGGATGACATGCTTGCAGTGATTATGGGCAGTGATGAAAGCCAAATGGGAGCTAGAGGAAGGAGAGTTTTTCCAATCCCAATGGATTGGATGAAAATAGTCTTGGAGGAAGAAGGGATAAACACTTCCATTCCCACAAGAATAATCTCTGCCATGCTTAGTAGCATGAGATTAATTTGTATGAAACAACGTCTCCACAAATCTAAGCCATCCCCAAAACTTTCCATGTAAAGAAATTCTCAGTGCTAAACCAGCTGCAAATTGGCAAGGTGTACATTTCAAACAGCATATCTCCTTGGTCCTATAGGTATGTGCCTCTGAGCTCATTCTGATTTTTGCCCACCTATTTCATCTCTGTTTAAAACTAATCCAAACTTTTCATTCTTGAATGCAAGTCGATGTAACTCTCACTAAAGAAAGATCTTTCTAACCCTTCTAACTAATTCCCCAATGCTCTCTATTCTACCATCACCAGTCATCTAAACTTTCAACTCAGCCTTAAAACATTTTGAATCTCATTCCCATTTTTTCAGACTACCCATGTGGATTTTGACAATGCAAGGGCCACTGGTGATTTATCATGGGAATCATCTTTGGTCCTACCCCCACAAGGGTAAGTATTTTGTCTTGGTTCTCAACATTTCCAAAATATCTAACAGGATGAGGCATAAATCTCTTTCTTTACTTCCTTTTTTTTTTTTTTAGCTTCTCTACTTCTTTCTATTCTCTGATTCAGAGCTTCATTTCTGGTCATTCCACTACAACAGTTAATGATGGAGCAACATCTCCCTCTTTTCTTATCAAAACTAGTGTTCTTTGGGTTTCTGTCCTATTACCTACCTTCTTTGTTCTCTCCATAGAACATTCTTCTTTCTCTGGCCCCAAACCTTATTCACTTTTAAACCAACTATTCCACTCATTTACCATCCCTTTCTGACTCCATTACCCTTTCTTTTTTCAAACTATATATATATATATATATATATATATATATTCATTTATTTCATATTCACTATACTTAATCACCATCTCCCACATCAGCGAGATAGTGCAAGAAAACAAACAAGGTGTGGCCCAACCCACCCATGTACACATGTATACACATAAACACCCATACTCTCATATACACATACATATACATTTCAATGTATACATAAATACATATACAGACATATACATATATACACATGTACATATTCATACTTCAAGCCTTCATCTATTCCCATCGCCACCCCGCCAAACATGAAATAACATCCCCCCCACCAACAAGGTAGTGCAGGGAAAAGACAATAAAAAAGGACACATTCGTTTACACTCAGTCTCTGGCTTTCAAGTGTAATGCACTGAAACCACAGCTCCCTTTCCACATTCCAGGCCCCACTGACCTTTCCATGGATTACTACAGATGCTTCACATGCCCTGATTCACTTCATTGACAGCACGTTGACCCTGGTATACCACATCATTACAATTCACTCTATTCCTTCCACGCTTTTCACCCTCCTGTATGTTCAGGCCCTAATTGCTCAAAATCTTTTTCACTCCATCCTTCCACCACAAATATAGTCTCACGCTTCTCCTTCTTCCCTCCACCTCAGAAACATATATCCTCTTTGTCAATCTTTCCTCACTCATTCTCTCCATGTGTCCAAACCATTTCAACGAACCCTCTTCTGCTCTCTCAACCACACTCTTTTTATTACCACACATCTCTCTCACCCTTTCATTACTTACTCGATCAAACCACCTCACACCACATATTGTCCTCAAACATATCATTTCCAACGCAGCCACCCTTCTCTGCACAACCCTATCTATAACCCGTGCCTCACAACCATATAACACTGTTGGAATCACCATTCCTTCAAACATATCCATTTTTGCTCTCCGAGGTAATGTTATCACCTTCCACACATTTTTCAACGCTCCCAGAACCTTTGCCCCCTCCCCACCCTGTGACTCACTTAAGCTTCCATAGTTCCAACCGCTACTAAATCCACTCCCAGATATCTAAAACAATTTACTTCCGCCAGTTTTTCTCCATTCAAACTTACCTCCCAATTAACTTGTCCCTCTACCCTACTGAACCTAATACTAATAACCTTGCTCTTATTCACATTTCCTCTCAACTTTCTTCTTTCCCACACTTTACTAAAGTCAGTCACCAACTTGTACAGTTTCTCACCCAAATCAGCAACCAGCACTGCACCATCAGCGAACAACAATTGACTCACTACCCAAGCTCTCTCATTCCCAACAGACTTCATACTTGCTCCTCTCTCCAAAACTCTTGCATTCACCTCCCTAACACCCCCATCCATAAACAAATTAAACAACTATGGAAACATCACATACCACTGCTGCAAACTGACATTCAATGGCAACCAATCACTTTCCTCTCTTCCCACTCATACACATGCCTTACATCCTAGGTAAAAACCTTTCACTGCTTCTAGCAACTTACCTCCCATGCCATATACTCTCAAAACCTTCCACAAAGCATCTCTATTAACACTATCATATCCCTTCTCCTGATCTATGATCTATAAATGCTACATACAAGTCCATCTGTTTTTCTATGCATTTCTCACATACATTCTTCAAAGCAAACACCTGATCCACACATCCTCTACCACTTCTGAAACCACACTGCTCTTCCTAAATCTGATGCTCTGTATATGCTTTTACCAACTCAATCAATACCCTCCCATCTAATTTACCAGGAATACTCAACAGATTTATACCTCTGTAATTTGAACACTCACCTTTATCCCCTTTGCCTTTGTACAATGGCACTATGCATGAATTCTGCCAATCCTCAAGCACTTCAGCAAGATCCATATATATATATTGAATATCCTTACCAACTAACAACAATACAGTCACCCACTTTTACGATAAATTCAACTGGAATACCATCCAAACCCACTGCCTTGCTGGCTTTCATCTTCTGCAAAGCTTTAAGTACTTGTTCCAAGCTGCTTACCAAATCATTCTCCCTGACCCTCTTCCTTCGTACACCATCCTGACCAAAACACCCAACATCTGCCACTTTATCATCAAACACATTCAGCAAACCTTTAAATACTCAATCTCCTTCCCACTTCATCATCGGTGAAGGGGGCTAGTGGGGAGGTAATAACAAGTAGCGATTTGAGAAGGAGATGGAGTGAGTATTCTGAAGGTTTGTTCAAAATGTTAGATGATCGAGTATCAGATATAGGAAGTTTTGGTTGAGGTGGTGTGCAAAGTGAGAGTGTTAGGGAGAATGATTTGGTAAACAGAGAAGAGGTAGTGAAACCTTTGCGGAAGATGAAAGCCAGTAAGACGGCAGGTTTGGATGGTACTGCAAGGGAATTTATCAAAAAAGGGGGTGACTGTGTTATTGACTGGTTGGTAAGGATATTTAATGTATGTATGGCTCACAGTGAAGTGCCTGAGGATTAGCAGAATGCATGCATAGTGCCATAGTACAAAGGCAAAGGGGATAAAGGCGAGCGTTCAAATTACAGAGGTATAAGTTTGTTGAGTATTCCTGAGAAATCATATGGGAGGGTATTGATTGAGAGGAAGGCATGTACAGAGCATCAAATTGGGGAAGAGCAGTAAGGTATCAGAAGTGGTGGAGGATATGTAGATCAGGTGTTTGCTTTGAAGAATGAGAGATTTACTTTGAAAAACAAATGAATTGGAATGTAGCGTTTATGGATCTGGAGCAGGCATATGATAGAATTGATAGAGATGCTCTGTGAAAGGTATTAAAATATATGGTGAGGGAGGCAAGTTGCCATTAGCAGTGAAAAGTTTTTATCCAGGATGTAATGCATTTGTATGAGTAGGAAGAGAGGAAAGTAATTGGTTCTCAGTGAATCTCAGTTTGCGGCAGGGGTGCATGGTCTCCTTGGCTGTTTAATTTGTTTATGGATGGGGTTGTTAGGGAGGTGAATGCAAGAGTTTTGGAGAGAGGGGCAAGTAAGCAGTCTGTTGTGGAGAGGGCTTGGGAAGTGAGTCAGTTGTTGTTCGCTGATGATACAGCGCTGGTGGCTGATTCGGGTGAGAAACTGCAGAAGCTGGTGACTGAGTTTGGTAGAGTGAGTGAAAGAAGAAAGCCGAGAGTAAACGTGAATATGAGCAAGATTATTAGGTACAGTAGGGGTGAGGGTCAAGTCAATTGGGAGGTAAGTTTGAATGGAGAAAAACTAGAGGATGTGAAGTGTTTTAGATATCTGGGAGTGGATTCTGGCAGTGGATGGAACCATGGAAGCGGAAGAGAGTCACAGGGTGGGGAAGGGGGTGAAACTTCTGGGAGCGTTGAAAAATGTGTGGAAGGCGAGAACATGATCTTGGAAAGCAAAAAATAGGTATGTTTAAAAGAATAGTGGTCCCAAAAATGTTATATGTTTGCGAGGAGTGGGCTAAAGATAGGGTTGTGCGAAGGAGGGTGAATGTGCTGGAAATGAGATGTTTGAGGACAATATGTGGTGTGAGGTGGTTTGACCGAGTAACTAATGAAAGGGTAAGACAGATGTGTGGTAAATAAAAAGAGTGTAGTTGAGAGACCAGAAGAGGGTGTTTTGAAATGGTTTGGTCACAAGGGAGAGAATGAGTGAGGAAAGATTGATAAAGAGGATATGTGTGTCAGAGGTGGAGGGAACGAGGAGAAGTGGGAGAATTGGAGGTGGAAAGATGGAGTGAACAAGATTTTGAGTGATTGGGGCCTGAACATGCAAGAGTGTGAAAGGCATTCAAAGAATAGAGTGAATTGGAACAATGTGGTATACAGGGGTAGACCTGCTGTCAAAGGATTGAACCAGGGCATGTGAAGCGTCTGGGGTAAACCATGGAAAGTTCTGTGGGGCCTGGATGTAGAAAGGGAGCTATGGTTTCAGTGCATTATTACATGACAGCTAGAGACTGAGTGTGAGCGAATGTGGCCTTTGTTGTCTTTTCCTAGCGCTAGCTCGCACACATGAGGGGGAGGGTTTTTTATTTCATGTGTGGCAGGGTGGCGATGGGAATGAATAAAGGCAGCCAATATGAATTATGTACATGTGTATATATGTATATGTCTGTGCGTGTATATATATGTATACATTGAAATGTATAGGTATGTATATTTGCATAAGTGGACATACACATGTATGTATATACATGTGTATGTGGGTGGGTTGGGCCATTCTTTCGTCTGTTTCCTTGCGCTACCTCGCTAACGCGGGAGACAGCGACAAAGCTAAATAAATAACATTTCAACGTATAAATACATAAACATACACAGACATATATACATAATTCATACTTGCTGCCTTTATTCATTCCCGTCGCCACCACGCCACACATGAAATAAAAACCTCCTCCCCCCCTCATGTGTGCGAGGTAGCACTAGGAAAAGACAACAAAGGCCACATTCGCTCACACTCAGTCTCTAGCTGTCATGTAATGATGCACTGAAACCACAGCTCCCTTTCCACATCCAGGCCCCACAGCCAACACACTCACTGACTCACTGACCCAAGCCCTCTCATCCACAACAGACTGCATACTTACCCCTCTCCCCAAAACTCTTGCATTCACCTCCCTAACAACCGCATCCATAAACAAATTAAACAACCATGGAGACATCATGCACCACTGCCACAAACTGACATTCATTGGGAACCAATCACTTTCCTCTCTTCCTACTCGTACACATGCCTTACATCCTTGATCAAAACTTTTCACTGCTTCTAGCAACTTACCTCCCACACCATATACTCTTAATACCTTCCACAGAGCATCTCTATCAACTCTATCATATGCCTTCTCCACATCCATAAATGCTTCCTACAAATCCATCTGTTTTTCAAAGCATTTCTTACATACATTCTTCAAAGCAAACACCTGATCCACACATACTCTACCACTTCTGAAACCACACTGCTCTTCCCCAATCTGATGCTTTGTACATGCCTTCACCCTCTCAATCAATACCCTCCCATATAATTTCCCAGGAATACTCAACAAACTTATACCTATGTAATCTGAACACTCACCTTTATCCCCTATGCCTTTGCACAATGGCACTATGCATGCATTCAGCCTATCCTCAGACACTTCACCATGAACCATACATGCACTGAATATCCTTACCAACCAGTCAACAACACAGTCACCCCCTTCTTTAATAAATTCCACTGCAATACCATCCAAACCTGCTGCCTTGCCAGCTTTCATCTTCCGCAAAGTTTTCACTACCTCTTATCTGTTTACCAAATCATTCTCCCTTGCCCTCTCACTTTGCACACCACCTCAACCAAAACACCCTATATCTCCCACTCTATCATCAAACACATTCAACAAACCTTCAAAATACTCACTTCATTTCCCTCTCACTTCACCAATACTTGTTATTACCTCCCCATTTGGCCCCTTCACCAATGTTCCCATTTGTTCTCGTCTTACGCACTTTATTTACCTCCTTCCAAATCATCTTTTTACTCTCCCCAAAATCTAATGATACTCTCTCATCCCAACTCTACTTTGCCCTCTTTTTCACCTCTTGCACTTTTCTCTTGACCTCTTGCCTCTTTCTTTTATATATCTCCCAATCATGTGCACTATTTCCTTGCAAAAATCATCCAAAATCCTCTCTCTTTTCTTTCACTAACAATCTTATTTCTTCATCCCACCACTCACTACCCTTTCTAATCTACCCATCTCCCACCTTTCTCATGCCACAGGCATCTTTTGTGCAAGCCATCACTGCTTCACTCTCACCACTCTCTTCACCCCAACATTCTTCTTTTCTGAAAACCTCTACATATCTTCACCTTTGCCTCCACAAGATAATGATCAGACATCCCTCCAGTTGCCCCTCTCAGCACATTAACATCCAAAAGTCTCTCTTTTGTGCGCCTATCAATTAACACATAATCCAATAACACTCTCTGGACGTCTCTCCTACTTACATACGTATACTTATGTATATCTCTCTTTTTCAACCAGGTATTCCCAATCACCAGTCGATTTTCAGCACACAAATCTACAAGTTCTTCACCATTTCCATTTAAAAAACTGAACACCTCATGTACACCAATTATACCCTCAACTGCCACATTACTCACCTTTGTATCCAAATCATCCATCACTATAACCCAGTCTCATGCATCAAAGCTGCCAACACACTCTCTCAGCTGCTCCCAAAACACTTGCCTCTCATGATCTTTCTTCTCATGACCAGGTGCATAGGCACCAGTAATCATGTTATGAATATATGGTGTGGGAGGAAAGCTAACAAAAGTATAGGAGTTTATATCAAGAGAGTAAGGCACATCTGTACGTTGGCCTATCCTTTGCAAGCCTCACATCTTCCTGTATTTTTTTCCCCCAAATCTTAAAGTACCTTTCAGTCTATCTTCCCTCCTCCTCCTTGGTTTTCCCTTATTCCTTGTTCCTTCCAATTCAGACATGTACACCCAATGAGCCCCTCTCCTCATTCATTCTCTCCATATATCCAAATAATTTCAGTACACCCTCTTCAGCTCTCATACATAATCCTTGTACTACCATATCTCTCTTTTCTTATTCATTCAACCCTCCTCACAGAAGAAATAGCTCTCAAACATTAAATTTCCAAAAACATTCACTCTCTTCTTTACATTTCAGTTTCAGATACATGCCTTACATCCATACAGCTACAGCACCAATGGAACCACTTTACCACTTGATAACACTTACCTCACACAGCACATTCTTTGAAGCTTACCACTTAACAACACTTAACTCACACAGCTCATTCTTTGTTATTAGATTTTCCTCTGGTGAGCGCTATGTGCTAGCCATGCCTTTTGGCAAAATAGTATATCTATATTATTTATTTTGCTTTGTCGGTCTCCCGCGTTTGCGAGGTAGCGCAAGGAAACAGACGAAAGAAAATGGCCCAACCCATCCCCATACACGTCCACACACGCAAATATACATACCTATACATCTCAATGTACACATATATATACACACACAGACACATACATATATACCCATGCACACAATTCACACTGTCTGCCTTTATTCATTCCCATCGCCACCTCGCCACACATGGAATACCATCCCCCTCCCCCCCTCATGAGTGCAAGGTAGCGCTAGGAAAAGACAACAAAGGCCCCATTCGTTCACACTCGGTCTCTAGCTGACATGCAATAATGCCCGAAACCAAAATAGTAAGCAAAATAGTAGGAGCAATACATAGTAGCACTAGGTAGGAACTTTTAAGTAGGAACATTATGTAGAAAAAGTATGTGGGAACATTATGGAGGAGCATTATGTAGAAGTATTCCGCAGGATCATTTGGTAGGAGCCTGTGCAAATACTGAAGTAGCTTGCCCCATGCCAATGGCCTGTTAGGGTGAGGCACTATATTCTGTTCACTCAGATCTGAAAGCTGGAGCCTAGAAATGTTTGAATTAAGAGTGCTGACTGGTTAATGCAACACTAAGAAGTGTGGTAAATCTACAGCTCTCCTTATTTAAACACACATATATCTATAAGTAAAACTGCTTGCAATATAAGCAGCCAGTTTCAATATGAAAATAGCATAAAAGTTTACCGTTATCAAAGAAAATCATAGTTGATTATAAAGTCTTATAAAATGATGAGTGGCGTTTGAAGTAAATGCTGGCATGTAGGTGTTTTCAATCAGCAAGGTTACGTATTTGTCTCATAAGGCAATGGTGCCACAAACTGTATCGACTTGTACTGTAAATATAGGTAAGCTGCCACTTTTCATTATTCTGTAGATAATCATCATTTGCCAGCTTATGTAATTTTTTTTTTTAATAATTTATGTCTGGCTTAATTTTACTTGACTCAAAGAAAAATAGGCAAATTCAAAATTAGAAGTTCAACTTTAGGGCTTATGTCTGGCACCAGCGCATTACATGCACTTTCAGATTGTGTTTAATATTTTCATATTCATTTCCCAAGATGCGTTTTGCACTGGTCACTATATTTCGGGAGATACAAGATCAATCAAATACTGTTCCTGAAATGTTAAAGCACCTCTTACTTCGCTTTATTTGTGGCTGAGGAAATATATGAAAATGAAGAAATGGCGGGAAACTAATGTGGCTCATGCCAAAGCATGCCGACACTGCAACTTAATCGCATAATTAAAAGATTTTTGGTCGTTTATTTCACACCTTACTGTAATGTGATGATATTCTATTTAACCTTTCACTATAGTATGCTGTAATAGACATGACAGATGTCATGGACAGGTAAGGTATACAAAGCAGGCAGGTGAGCCTGAGAAGTGTTATAACAACCAGCAGTAATTACATCTGATATTCCTAAAATATCAACAACTATTTTTGATATATCCTAATTAATGCAGTTCCTTGATCTATCTAACTATAAGTAAACAACTGATGGCAATAAAAAGTAGGCTAGGCTATTTCAGCACCCTGACTGGTGCCAGAGTGCCACCCTCTGGCCGTAGATGTTCCTGCAGCAGCTAGTCATTGTTGTCTGGTAACCAAAGTGACTCAGTACTCCATGTACACCCTTCACCTGTTTTGTGTCCACCCAATAGCAGCTAAGGTTTGTGTCAACCCAGCTATCAGATCTGAGTGAATAGGGTATAAAGGCTAAGAAGCAGCACTTGAGTTCAATAGTTATGGAGACTATTACCATGGTCACCTCCTTGAGAGAATTCTAGAAGGGAAAATGCATCAGAGATACTGATAGATAGTTAGTACCTTGGTCTTCTGCCTCCTCATACACCTTATATCTCACTTCAGTTCCTATGGTTCTGTTTGCAGCTATATCCTCCAACAAGTATCTACAACACCCCACTTCCCCCACGTTCTGTCCATTCAAGCTTATCCTTCAGTTAATGTCTCCCTTCACTGCTAAACCTATTAATCTTGTTTTGATCCACATTTACACAACTTTCTCCTTTCACAAAAACTCCCAAACTCAGACACCAACTACTGCAATTTCTCACTCATATCTACACTACCACTGTCATATCTTTTTTTTTTCAATACACCCCAGTTCTGGGAACCCCCTAAATTTACAAATATTCATCCTATATGGAATAACTTTCTTTTGCACTTTCATTTTCTTTTCTTGTTGGGACCTAATACAAAACAAAGGATTAAAAAGAAATACTGGGTTCCTTCAAGCCTGTTTGTGACAGAAGAGATATAAAACTCAGTGTGGTAAGAACAGAAATATACATATTCAAATTCAAAAAATATAAACTTTTAATGTAACTATAGAGGCATAAAGAATGTCAGTTGGGGATCTGAAGCAAAATATCTATCGTCATTCTTAAATTCTAATTGATAAATCATTCCGTATGTTAAAACTCCTTTTGGAGAAAAAGTAATTTAACTCATTCAAGTGAAAACGTTTGCCCATGATTTTGTAACCATTATCATATGTGAAATCAGATTAACCTATCCCAATGGAATTTGTTAGGTTGTATCAGATCATTTATAGCTTTTCGAAACTAAATAGATTCAAGTCATTTAGTCAGCTCTCATAGGATTTGTTTCCCAGTTCATGAATCATCTTGGTGACTCATCTCTGTACTCTGTCCATTCTGCCTATTTCTTTCCTCAGGTTGTATGATCAACACTAAACAATATTCAAGATGGGGATGCAGAAGTTACTTGTAAAATGCAAGGTTAATTTCCTTGGACTTAAGTTCGACATCTCTACATAAAAATCCAAAAATTTTGTTCACCTTTTTAGCTGCTTCTGTGCACTTTTGATTGGCTTTATATCACCATATACTGTTTCACCTTAAATCTGATATTCCTACATGAAAATTGAAAAATTTTATTCACCTTTTTAGTTGCTGCTGTGCACTAATTAATTATTACACTCAAGTCTTTTTCCTCACTTACCTTTTGCAGTTCAACAGAATTGATACCATAGCCTGCCTTTTCATTTATGCAACCAATATGTAAAGCTTTGCACTTATCAATACTAAAAGTTATTTGCTGCCTGTAACCCCTGTACATCAGACTGTCTATGTCCATTTGGAGCTGAAGACATTTCATTTCTGTTGTAGGTTTATTTCCCAACCCAAGAATTGTCTGCAATTTTCAATATCTTCCAATCCACCCAATTCTCATTAATATACACGAGAAAGAGAACTGGTTCTTAAACTGATCCTATTGGAACACCACCTATAACAATTCTGAGGGTTGACCATTACTCACAACTCTTTATTTATGGCTAGTTAAAAAATTTCCTAACCACCTTAGTATAACCCTAAGCTATACCATGTGGCTTAACTTCATTTAATAACATCTGACATGGAACATTATCAAATGCCTTTTTGAAAATCTAAGCAGATAACATTAACTGCTTTACTTTCATAATAATGTTGATGATACCTTTCATAATAATGTTGATGATACCAATGAAGAAATAATGAAGATCTGACAAACATGAACAATTTTGTCGAAAATTACGCCGAGTCATATATTACATGGTGGTACTCTAAACAGTTTACAATTCTATCCCAAATGATGGTTTCCATAAGTTTACAAACTACAGAAGTTAAGCTGATCAGACAATAATTTCTGGGCAGCAACTTACTACGTTTTTTGAAAACGGGTGTTACATTAGCAAGTCTCCATTTCTCTGGAACTTTCCCTGTAACAGGTGACTTACTAAAGGGAGCAGTCCAGGGTTTAGCTATCTCATTTTTCACCACTTTCATTGTCCTTGGATAAAATTTATTTGAGCCAACTGTTTTATCCATTTTCATTCTATTCAGCACTGATATAATATCTTCAGCTTTCATGATCATACACTGCAAAATGTTTTCCTGTCTTAGCACTGGAACTCAACTCAGAACTTGAGCTGTATCTTAAATTGTAAAGGCAGATGTAAAAAAATTATTCAAAATCTTTGCCATGTCTTCATTGTTGTGAACCAAATCATGATTTTCAGTTATTAAAGGACCAATTGACTGAGTAATGATTCACTTGCTTTTAACATATCCATAAAAATAATCTTTTTTTCTTTCCGCAACACATTCTTCTAAATGATGTTTACTTTGGCATATTTGACTCTTTATAAATTTCTCTATGCAAAATTACATAATTTGCTCCATCATGCTGGTTACTGGTCTTGAGATTCTTATGTACTGCTTTCTTAGACTGAAAATATCTATTTATGGCAGCATTCCCCCCACTTTGGCTTCACACTGGAAAAAGACCATCTACTACGCACTGGCACAAATGTTCCCTCAAATGCTTTGAGCATTCTACTGAAAATCTCCCAAGCTACATCCATAATGCTTTCATTTACAACATCATCCCAAGTTTGCCTGTCCAGAGTAATGCAAAGATCTTTAAAACTTTGTAGACTAAAGCTTTTTTTATCAACTCTCATGTTCCCAGGCATTACAAGTAATGTTGAAATTCAATTCAAAAGTAATTCGACAGTGATAACTTGTACAAACTTTGACTTCAACATTGTTAACAAAGTCCTCATTTAGAACTATCTCTAACAAATCAGCTAGAACTAAGTCTACTAGTTCATTAACTAATATTAGAGCATTATCAAGCAGATTTAGGTAAATCCCAACCCTTGAGCTACTTGAAAGGGAATCTCCCCATTTAGATATTGGTACATTTTCATTACAAATTTCTGAAATTTGACCATAAAGTCTGTTATCTACCTCTGGTATCTAAGCTGGGGGCCTATAAGCTATTCCTACCATTATTTTCTTATGAAATTTATCTTTGCTTTCTACTAAAATGAAATCAATTTCATCAACAGCAACAACATTTTCAGCGGAGGATTCATATAAACTTTAACAAAGAGCAAGACACCACCACCTACTTTATTTCTCCTCTATCAGTTAAATACAGCATACCAAGGAGCATATCTGGTGAGGAAATCTCTATTTCTAATATCTAACCAAGATTCTGAAATACCAATTACATCTCACTTTCCTTCCAACACAGTTGTCTCAGACTCTGAAAATTTTTTGTATGCTCCATTCATTAATATAGAATATTCTAAGACATGACTGAAACTTTTTTTCTTGGTATGTATATGAGCAGCAGTGGCAATGGGGAGCCCACCTATTTGAACCTAGTCTGTAACCTCGACTTGAACTGTCCTATCCTGCTCGCAATCTGCTTTGTTCCCTGCTTCCACCTGCGAAATGATCTCATGCTGCTCTATTCTGCATTTTCCCAGACTCTCCTCATTCCTAAATGATGTTGCAAGCTAACCCATCCCATCATGTAACCCTACTGCAAACAGTAACCTGTGAAATGACCTCAACTATCTGAGAATGGTGTTCTATTCCAGAGTGGGTGGTTCTCCTTTATCTTCCTATTACATTTACATCTTGCTTTTTTTTTTCTGTCATCCAATACACTAATCACTTTGTTTACTGTCAACTGCAAAACATCATACACTACTTTCTTTTACCTCCTTGTCTAGGTTTGATATCCTTAAATGAAACAGTATATACAAAGTCATGCAATAGTCTTGATGAAATATCCTCCTCATCCAATTGCTGTAAATATTGCATATCAAAAGTTTTTGGCAACTAGGAGTAGATTAGATGTAAATCTGCACATCAGAGGTACTGCTAATTTGAAAATGTCAAGTAACGTTAATTAAGGTAATTATGTGTGAAAGTATGTTAAAGTATGTGAAAGTATTCTATTCTGTTTATAAACTAGCATCACCAAGTGAATTTTTGGCATTGCTGGAACAAAAAAGACCTGTACTACTTCTCTGCCCAGACAATGGGCAGCTCCACCACTTTCTCATCTGCACTAATGTGTGATTCCCTTAGTTTATTTGCTGATAGGTTTGCCAGGTTGAGAGCCACAGATTTAAGGTATAATACCCTATGACACCACAGCTGATTCCAGCTGAGTTCAGCACAAAAGAACCAGTCCAGCTCCAGTGAAATGATGGGCACCAATTTGAAGAAACAATTAAGAACTGCCACATGCCTACAGTAGATTTCTAATACTCAAGTGTGTTGGAGCAACATAACCAAGAAATGATTAACTGCTATGAAGCTACCACTGTACACCCAAGAAGAGGATCAAGTGAAACTAGTGGCCAAGGTAACCATCTTACTTCTCCACAAAGTTACCACCATCTTGAATAAAGGGCAACCTACCATAAGTTATCTTCCTCCATTAGAGTTGTACCACAATGACTTACTAGTAATCAATCAATTTAGGGAGTGACAACAACTGTACTGGAATACATCATTAACTCAGGAGGTGGAATACATCATTAACTCAGGAGGTCATGCTACATATAAGGAGAAGCAACAGAGTTATAACACACTAAAACAAGGGTGACACACCTATGTTCCCACAGTAGAGGTCTTGGTGAAGCCTAAGACCCAATGGTCAGTGGCAATTAAGAACAGTTACCAGCTGCCACCAACATATGACTTCAGCATGTAAACAGAGAAACACCATCTAGCTTACAACTGACAATGTTGCCCAACTGATCAACATACACAGGCTTATACAGCTATGTTACACTGAGATATGGCCACACTGCAATATTTGTAAATACAGTGGTCACTCCAGCTCCTCTGTCACCATTGTGAGAATTTTTGCAATGTAATTACAGAAACAATCAATTACAGCAACTGTTTATAGTGCTAGATGAATCAGATATTGTGCCATATAAGGACCATGGTAACTAAGTGATACAAGGACCATACTCTAAGCCGAGCATTCAGAAGAGAGCAGAATCAATGATGCCATCCCAGAATTTAAATTATTTTTCTTAATGTGTTATAATGTTACCTGCCTCATGTGTCAAATGAGTGAATACACTACCAGCAAATTGTATGACAGTAATACAATACACGATGAATAAACTGGCTTTGATTAAGACTGACTCAAACTCATAATTATTCATGTTTCTGTCCTGAGATGAACTCATCTAAATTCTTGGCAAGCAAGTTTACTTGAACTTGATGAAGTGTTTAACTACATAATACTTTTCTCATAAATGTTCACAATTTCCCCTATCACCGAGGGAGTTCTATGGAACACATGAAGAATGGCCTCATTTACTTGCAACCACTCCCATGCTGCCAAGTAAATGCACTGAAACCAATGCCTCTTATCAACATTCAGCTCCCTCATACATTTTGTTCTTACTACCACTCCACTCTCTTACCTTAACATTTCCAGTGTGTCCTCTTACCACACACTGTCCTCAAACATTTCATTTCAACTTTCCTCACTTATTTACCCTATGACTCACTGCAGCTCTAATGGTTCCAAATGCCATCATATCCACTCCCAGGAATCTAAAACACTCCACTGCCTCCAAGTTCTCTCCATTCAAGCTCATGCTCCAAATAACTTGGCTGTCTTCGCTGCTATATGTTTCTTTTATTCAAATCTAGTCTCAACTTTCTCCTTTCATGCCCTCTCCCAAACCCAAACACCAATTTCTGCAGCATGTCATTTGAAACTACCACCAGTGCCGTATCATTATCAAACAACTGATTCACCTCCCAGGCCCTCCCATCCCTAACAGACTGCATAACTGTCCTCTCTCTCCAAGATTTTTGCATTTACCTCCCTCACCACCCCATCCTTAAACAGATTTAACAGCCATGGTGACATCACACACACCTTCCACTGATCAACCTTCATCTGGAACCACTCGCCCTTCTTGATACCTACTCGCACACATCCCTTACTCTCTTTAATAAAAGCTCATCATGCTTCTAACTGCTTACCTCCCAAATATATATTTGTCGCCCCTTCCACAAGGAATCTTTATCCAACCAATGTTGACTCAAGATCCATATATGCCACATACTAACCTATCTGTTACTGTATGTATTTCTCACACAAATTCTTCCAAGCAAACACTTGATCCACACATCCTTGAAAACACATAATTCTTCCCTAGTCTTATGCTCTGTGCATGCCACCACCCTCCTAATCACCATTCTTTCATACATCATACCTGGGACATACAACAAACTTACACCTCTGTAATTCCAACACTCATCTTTGTCCCCTTACTGTTAAGTGGCACTATACATGCATTCTGCCAATTCTTAGGCACATCACCATTGTCCATACACAAACTGCAAGTCTTCAACTAGCCAATCAACAAGACAATTACCTTCTTCCTTAAGAAATGCAACTGAAATACCATCCACTCCAGCCACCTTCCTACAATTCATCTTACACAAGAATTTCAGCAAACCACTTGCCATGACACTCTCACGGTGCATTCCTCCCCAACCCAAACACCTTACATCTAGTACCCTGTCATCAAACACGTTTAACAATCCTTCAAAGCATTCACTGCATCTTCACTTCATATTATCTCTGCCTGCTTACAGAAGTTCCCACTTGTTCTAATTTCTCACACTATTAACCTCTTTCCAAAATAAAATCTTATATTCCCTAAGTTTGTTGACAGTTACTAAATATAACTCTCATTTGCCCTCTTTTTCAGCTACTGCACCTTCCAACTGACCTCCTGACACTTTCTCTTGTACAGTCTCCAAAAAAAGTATCGGCCCCCGGGCTGAAGTTTCTAATAATCTACAAAAGGCCAAACGAGATTAAAACTTGACTATGCTGCCACCCTGATGCAGCTGTAAACTGCATCTTAGTAGGCCAGTTGTGGATTACTAGAAACATGAAGCACAGGGGCCGATGCTTTTTTGGGAGAGTGTACATATACTGATTCACGTTCCTTCCCTCTCAGTAATGCCCATACTATATCTATCTTTTTCTTCATTCTTTCATACTTTTCCAGTGTTTTCTACCAACATACAAACATACCCCTTTTCTTTATAAGTTCAACTTCACAACCATCCCATCCAGCTGCAACACCATATTTCATCTTACACAAGGCTTTCACCACCTCTTCTCTTTTTATCAACCCACTTGCCAGTCAATGTCTCTTGCACTTCACATTCCACTCTGACCCACACTCAATATATCTGTCACCCTGTCATCAAACAAAATCAACAGTCCTTCAAAGTACTCACTCCAACTCTTCACTTCATCATTGCCTGTTACCACTTCCCCATCAGCACCTTTCACCATTGCTCCCATATGTTTGCTTGTTTTTCTTACACTATTAACCTCCTAATAAAACTTGTTCTCCCTTAAGTTTGCTGACACTCACTCTCCCAACACTCATTTTCCCTCTTTATTCAGCCCCTGCACCTTCCTCCTGACCTCCAGCTGCTTTCTCTTGTATATCTCCCTATCACTCAAACTCCTTCCTTGAAAGTACAACCCATACACTTTCTCTTTTTTCATTCACTAACAACTTTACTCTGTCATCCCAGCACTCACCACCCATTCTCTCCCACCACTCACCACCCTTTCTCAACTGCTTTCCACATGCCAAACACTTCTCTAGCACATGCCAGCCCTGCTTCCCTAAATATCTTACATTCCTCATCCACCCATACAGCTTCATTAACATTTACCTCTTGCCATTCTGCACTCAATCTCCCTTGTTGTTACTTATCACAAGTCCTTCTAAGCTTACTTTCACCACCCTCTTCTCACTCATATCATTTATCCTTTTTCAAAGCCTCTACAAACCTTCACCCTTGCCTCCAACAGGTAATCAGACATCCAACCAGCTAGCGTGGCCCTCTCGGCACATTCATATCAAACTCTCTCTCTTTTGTATGCCCATCAATTAGTATAAAATCCAATAATGCCCACTTAAAATCTTTCCTGCTCACCCTCATATACTTGTGTATGTCCCTCTTATTGAACACGGTATTCCCAATAAAACTGTCCTTTTTCAAAAGTGCAAAATTTCACAAGCTGTTCACTACTTCCATTCACTTTACTGAAAACCACATGCCTCTATATCATATCCTTAACTTTCACATTACTCCTTTGTGCATTTAAAGCACCCATCAGTTATACCTGGTCGCCTGCATCCAAACTGCTGACACACTCACTCAGCTACACCCAAAACATTTGCCTCTCATCAACTTTCTTCTTGTGGCCAGGTGCATAAGCACTAATATTCATCCAACTCTCATAACAACTTTCATTCTTTCCCACATCAGTCTGGAGCCCACTTCCTTACACTCTTTCACATATTCCCACAACTCCTTCAACAGCAGTGCTACTCCTTCCTTAGCTCTCACCCTCTCACAAACCCCTGATTATATTCACAGACTTTCCCAAACCATTCTCCCTCCCTTACCCTTAAGTTTTGTTTTACTTATAGGTAGAACATCCAGGTTCCTTTCCTCATACTATCCAATCCCTCCTTTCTTAATATCTTGGTTATATCCATGTATGTTAAGACACCCCATCCTAAACCTTCAAAGTAGAGGAGTACCCCTTGTTTGGCTCCTGTTCCATCCTTTAGAAACTGAAACACAACAGAGGGGTTTTGAGGCACTTGCTCCCACCCCTCTTATTCATTCAAATGTGTAGGGCATACACAGGTAAAATCTTTTCCCTATTCCCAGGAATATACTGTATATACATACACACACACACCTAAGCTCATGTACACCTCCCATCCTGGTCCTCCTCACTAACAGTTATACAGACAGACTGGCTAGAAAGAGTGCAGAAATGTCCTGGGCCCTTCTTACACTATCAGCCAAGAGACTCTCATCTTGCTGAACTTCTACATCCTCTCCAACGAACACAAGAAACTCCCTTGGCAGTTTGGCAATAAACTGCTAACACACCACTATCACAGTACCTCCAAAACCCAACACCCCCTCCATCGTGGACTGCCATTCATCAGCAAAATTGACTTTTTCCATACAGAGTTTGTACATAGAGAACTTCATAAACAATCTATGAACAAGTGTATAGCTATGCAAGTGACCTCAATTTTTAGTTAGGTTATGTGGTAAATAAACTACTGCATAAAATGCTATTTTCATCACTTAATGTTCAATCAAGTCCATAATGTATAAAACATACTATTTACTCTGTAAACATTCCTGAATATCTGCTCCCGTGGCTATTTACATGTACCTCACACATTTCCTTATACAAAGTGTGGAAATATCCAGCTCGCCCTAATCTTAAGCTTTTGCATGATTAACGAGTAACTATTATGAGCTTTCAGTTATCTAATATTTGTAATACTTCTACTCTATCCTTTCAGCCAATTGGCTGCCTGAATCCAATGAAACATCATTCATTTATTCATCTATTCATTCATTTACACACACATTTTTTCCCATACTTGACTGCAGTTTAGCATGTTAATGAGGTAGTGCCAGAAACAGATGATGAAGGGCCGCATTCACTCACATCCATTCTCTACCTGCCATGTGTAATGCACTGAAACCATTGCTCCCTCACCAAAACCAAGCCCAACAGACCTCATTATGGTTTACCCAAGCAGCTTCACAAGCCCTGGTTCAGTTCATAGACAGCATGCCAGCACCAATTTACTCAATCTTCTTCTGTTTGTTCAGAGCCCAATCATCCAAAAATCTTTTTTCACTCCAACCATCCATCCTTAATTTGGTCTACCCCTTCTTGTTCCCTCCACTTATGATACATATATCCTCTCTGTCAACCTTTCCTCACTTATTCTCTCCATATGACCATATAATTTCAGCACAGACTCTTCAGCTCTCTCAATTACATTCTTGTATTTACCTAACCCCTCTTTTACCCTTCTATTACTTACTCGATCAAACTCCCTCACATCACATATTCTCTCTATCTATATCTCTGATGCCTGTTCCCTTTGGGAACTCCTCATGGGGGTGGCCACAGCAAAATTCTCCCTAAATGCTGAACTCCAAGTGCAGCTTCTTAGCCTTTGTTGCCTCACCCTTAACAGGCCACTGTCAGAGGGCAACTCCAGCACAGCATTTTCAGAGGCTCTTACCAAATATTCCCATCAATTACTTCTACCTAAGGTATCTATCTAATATTCCAGCCTAATGTTACAACCTATTTCTACCTAATGCTCCCTGAAAATGCTCTTACCTACTACTTCTACCAGATGTTTCTACCTAAAGCTCCTATTTAATGTTCCTACCTACTACTTCTATTGCTCCAACCATTTTGCCAAAAGGCAGGGCTAGCACAAAGCAGTCACCACAATAAAATCTAGAGTTGCAAAGAATATGAGTTTAGTGTTGTGTTGTCAATTGTTGTTTGTCATAAGGAGAGATTGTGTGTTTGTGGAGAGAAAACCAGCAGTCCACCTGTGGGCAAGACAAAAAGAAAAGACAGCTACCTAAATCATAGGAGTGCACCTTGAAAGCAAATGAAGAGCTGGCTCACTGCACAGCCATCACGATACCCAGGTGAGTAGTATCGATAATATATCTCCCTGGTTATTGGCTCCCTACCACCTACCACATAGTTCTCAAAAATTCAATTTCCAACACTTCCACCGTCATTCACACATCCCTATCTATATATGGCCCATGCTTCACATCAATATAACATAGTTGGAACTACTACACCTTCAAGCATACCATTTTTGCCCTCACAGATGTCTCTTTCCACACATTTTTCAGTGCTCCCAAACCTTGGCCCTTTTTAAGACTCAATTCCACTTCCATGGTTCCATTTAACACCATGACCAATCTCAGATATCTATATCACTTCTTTTCCTCCAATTTTTCTTCATTCTAACACACTCCAACTAACCTAACCCTCATCACAGATAAACTTAATGACCTTGCATTTATTTATATTTACTCCCAACTTCCTCCTTTTGCATGCTCTACCAAACTCACGTACCAACTTCTGCAGTTTCAAACTTGTATCTACCACCAGTGATGTTAAATCAGAAGACAACTGATTTGCTTTTCAAACACCCTCATCCCCTACAGATTGCATGCTTGCCCCTCTTTTCAACTCTTGCATTTACCTGCATAAATATTTGCCCCTTTTTCATCCTCTGTACCTTCCTCTTCATCTCATGCCACTTTTTCTCATACATCTTGCTTTCATTTGGACTCCTTCCTTCAAGAGGAAGGTACAGAGATTGAAAATGTGGGCAAATATTATCATTTTTAAAAATAATTTTCATATTTTTTTTATTTTGCTTTGTCGCTGTCTCCCGTGTTAGCGCGGTAGCGCAAGGAAACAGATAAAAGAATGGCCCAACCAACCCACATACACATGTATATACATACACGTCCACACACGCATATATACATACCTATACATCTCAATGTATACATATATATACACACACAGACATATACATATATACACATGTACATAATTCATACTGTCTGCTTTCATTCATTCCCATCGCCACCTTGCCACACATGGAATAACAACCCCCTCCCCCCTCATGTGTGCGAGGTAGCGCTAGGAAAAGACAACAAAGGCCCCATTCGTTCACACTCAGTCTCTAGCTGTCATGTAATAATGCACCGAAACCACAGCTCCCTTTCCACATCCAGGCCCCACAGAATTTTCCATGGTTTACCCAAGACGCTTCACATGCCCTGGTTCAATCCATTAACAGCACGTCTACCCCGGTATATCACATCGTTCCAATTCACTCTATTCGTTGCACGCCTTTCACCCTCCTACATGTTCAGGCCCCGATTACTCAAAATCTTTTTCACTCCATCTTTCCACTCCAATTTGGTCTCCCACTTCTCCCCGTTCCCTCCACCTCTGACACATATATCCTCTTGGTCAATATTTCCTCACTCATTCTCTCCATGTGACCAAACCATTTCAAAACACCCCCTTCTGCTCTCTCAACCACACTCTTTTTATTACCACACATCTCTCTTACCCTCTCATTAATTCGATCAAACCACATCACACCAAATATTGTCCTCAAATATCTCATTTCCAGCACATCCACCATCCACCCCCCTCCGCACAACTCTATCCATAGCCCATGCCTCACAACCAAATAACATTGTTGGAACCACTATTCCTTCAAACATACCCATTTTTGCTTTCCGAGATAATGTTCTCGATTTCCACACATTCTTCAATGCTCCCAGAATTTTCGCCCCCTTCCCCACCCTATGATTTACTTCTGCTTCCATGGTTCCATCCGCTGCCAAATCCACTCCCAGATATCTAAAACACTTCACTTTCTCCAGTTTTTCTCCAAACTTACCTCCCAATTGACTTGTCCCTCAACCCTACTGTACCTTATAATAAACCTTGCTCTTATTCACATTTACTCTCAGATTTCTTCTTTCACACACTTTACCAAACTCAGTCACCAGCTTCTACAGTTTCTCATCCGAATCAGCCACCAGCGTTGTACCATCAGCGAACAACAACTGACTCACTTCCCAAGCTCTCTCATCCACAACAGACTGCATAATTGCCCCTCTTTCCAAAACTCTTGTATTCACCTCCCTAACAACCCCATCCATAAACAAATTAAACAACCATGGAGACATCACACACCCCTGCCGCAAACCAATCACTTTCCTCTCTTCTTACACATACACATGCCTTACATCCTCGATAAAAACTTGTCACTGCTTCTAACAACTTGCCCCCACACCATATATTCTTAATACCTTCCACAGAGCATCTCTTATCAACTTTATCATATGCCTTCTCCAGATCCATAAATGCTACATACAAATCCATTTGCTTTTATAAGTATTTCTCATATTCTTCACAGCAAACACCTGATCCACACATCCTCTACCACTTCTGAAACCACACTGCTCTTCCCCAATCTGATGCTCTGTACATGCCTTCACCCTCTCAATCAATACCCTCCCATATAATTTACCAGGAATACTCAACAAACTTATATCTCTGTAATTTGAGCACTCATTTTTATCCCCTTTCCCTTTGTACAATGGCACTATGCAAGCATTCCGCCAATCCTCAGACACCTCACCATGAGTCATACATCAAACAACCTCACCAACCAGTCAACAATACAGTCTCCCATTTCTTTAATAAATTCCACTGCAATACCATCCAAACCTGCTGCCTTGCTGGCTTTCATCTTCAGCAAAGCTTTTACTACCTCTTCTTTGTTTACCAAATCATTCTCCCTAACCCTCTCACTTTGCATACCACCTCGACCAAAACACCCTATATCTGCCACTCTATCATCAAACACATTCAACAAACCTTCAAAATACTCACTCCATCTCCTCACATCACCACTACTTGTTATCACCTCCTCATTAGCCCCCTTCACTGAAGTTCCCATTTGTTCCCTTGTCTCACGCATTTTATTCACCTCCTTCCAAAACAATCTTTTTATTCTCCCTAAAATTCAATGATACTCTCTCACCCCAACTCTCATTTGCCCTCTTTTTCACCTCTTGTACCTTTCTCTTGACCTCCTGCCTCTTTCTTTTATACATCACCCACTCATTTGCATTATTTCCCTGCAAAAATTGTCCAAATGCCTCTCTTTTCTCTTTCACTAATAATCCTACTTCTTCATCCCACCACTCATTACCATTTCTAATCTGCCCACCTCCCACACTTATGCCACAAGCATCTTTTGCCTAAGCCATCACTGCTTCCCTAAATACATCCCATTCCTCCCCCACTCCCCTTATGTCCTTTGTTCTCACCTTTTTCAATTCTGTACTCAGTCTCTCCTGGTACTTCCTCACACAAGTCTCGTTCCCAAGCTCACTTGCTCTCACCACTCTCTTCACCTCAACATTCTCTCTTCTTTTCTGAAAACCTCTACAAATTTTCACCTTCGCCTCCACAAGATAATTATCAGACATCCCTCCAGTTGCACCTCTCAGCACATTAAAATCCAAAAGTCTCTCTTTCGCGAGCCTATCAATTAACACGTAATTCAATAACACTCTCTGGCCATCTCTCCTACTTACATACATATACTTTGTATACCTCGCTTTTTAAACCAGGTATTCCCAATCACCAGTACTTTTTCAGCACATAAATCTACAAGCTCTTCACCATTTGCATTTACAACACTGAACACCCCATGTACACCAATTATTCCCTCAACTGCCACATTACTCACCTTTGCATTCAAATCACCCATCACTATAACCCAGTCTCATGCATCAAAACTACTAACACACTTACACTCAGCTGCTCCCAAAACAATTGCCTCTCATGATCTTTCTTCTCATGCCCAGGGGCATATGCACCAATAATCACCCATCTCTCTCCATCCACTTTCAGTTTTACCCATATCAATCTAGTTTACTTTCTTACACTCTATCACATACTCCCACCACTCCTCTTTCAGGAGTAATGCTACTCCTTCCCTTGCTCCTGTCCTCTCATCAACCCCTGACTTTACTCCCAAGACATTCCCAAACCACTCTTCCCCTTTCCCCTTTACCCTTGAGCTTCGTTTCACTCAGAGCCAAAACATCCAGGTTCCTATCCTCAAACATACTACCTATCTCTCCTTTTTTCTCATCTTGGTTACATCCACACACATTTAGACACCCCAATCTGAGCCTTTGAGGAGGAAGAGCACTCCCCGCATGACTCCTTCTTCTGTTTCCCCTTTTGGAAAGTTAAAATACAAGCAGGGGAGGGTTTCCAACCCCCCGCTCCTGTCCCCTTTAGTCGCCTTATGCGACACGTGAGGAATGTGTGGGAATTATTCCTTCTCACCTATCCCTATGTAATGTATGTAATGTTGATAAGGATATCTAATGTACGTATGGATCATGGTGAAGTACATATGTGATGATGATAAGGATATCTAATGTATGTAAGGATCATGGTGAAGTACCTGAAGATTGGCAAAATGCATGCATAGTGCCATTATACAAAAGGCAAAGGGGATAAAGGTGAGTGTTCACTTACAGAGGTATAAGTTTGTTGAGTATTCCTGGGAAACCATATGGGAGGGCATTGATTGTGAGGGTAAAAGTATGTGTACAGAGCATCAGATTGGGGAAGAGCAGTGTGGTTTCAGAAGTGGTAGAGGATGTGTGGATCACATGTTTGCTTTGAAGAATTTATGTGAGAAATACTTAGGAAAACAGATAGATTTGTAAGTAGCATATATGGATCTGGAGAAGGCATATGATAGGGTTGATAGAGATGCTTTATGGAAGGTTTTATTAGTATATGGTGTGGGAGGTAAGTTGCTAGAAGCAGTGGAAAGTTTTTACCAAGTATGTAAGGTATGTGTATGAGTAGGAAGAGAGGAAAGTGATCAATTCCTAGTTAATGTCGGTTTGCGGCACAGGTGCGTGATGTATCCATGGTTGCTTAATTTGTTTATGGATGGGGTGGTTAGGGAGGTGAATGCAAGAGTTTTGGAAAGAGGAGCGAGTATGGAGTCTGTTGTTGATGAGAGGGCTTGGGAAGTGGGTCAGTTGTTGTTTGCTGATGATACAGAGATGGTGGCTGATTAGGGTGAGAAACTGCAGAAGTTGGTGACTGAGTATGGTAAAGCGTGTGAAGCAAGAAAGTTGAGATGAAATGTGAATAAGAGCAAAATTATCATGTTCAGCAGGGTGGAGGGACAAGTCAATTGGGAGGTAAGTTTGAATGGAGAAAAACTGGAGGAATTAAAGTGTTTTAGATATATGGGAGTGAACTTAGCAACTTATGGAACCATGGAAGCAGAAGTGAATCACAGGGTGGGTGAGGGGGCAAAGGTTCTGGGAGCATTGAAGAAAGTAAGGAAGGTGAGAACATCATCTTGGAGAGCAAAAATAGGTATGTTTGTAAAAATAGTGGTTCAAACAAAGTCATATGGTTGCGAGGCATGGGCTATAGACAGGGCTGTGCGGAGGATGGATGTGTTGAAAATGAAATGTTTGAGGACAATGCAGAAGAAGAGGGTGTGTTGAAATGGTTTGGACACATGGAGAGAATGAGTGAGGAAAGATCTACAAAGAGGATATATGTGTCAGAGGTGGAGGGAAGAAAGAGAAGTGGGAGACCAAATTGGAGGTGGATGGAAGGAGCGAAAAAGTTTTTGCGTGATTGAGGCCTTAACATACATGAGGGCGAAAGGCATGAAAGGAATAGCATGAATTAGATTGATGTGGTATACAGGGGTCAATGTGCTGTCAATGGATTGAACCAGGGCATGTGAAGCATCTGGGGTAAACCATGGAAATGTCTTTGGGGCCTCCACCTCTGACACATATATCCTCTTTGTCAATCTTTCCTCACTCATTTTCTCCATATGTCCATATGAAAAAAAAAAAAAAAAGGAAAAGGAAAAGGAAACATGATAAGTTCCCAAGTGCACTTTTGAATAATGATCACATCACCAGGGGAGATACAAGAATGAAACAGATGACGAAGAACACTCAGTTGATATACAAGGAAGAGACATAGTTATGATGCCATTGGTAAACAATCATTACCAGATAGTGGTGTTAGGGTTTAGTATCATGGCTGTTATCCAATTTGTACAAACCTTCACTAATATTAATGTTACAACTCTTTGTGTATTTAATAATGGATGATTCAATGACAATTCTCATGGTAAATGAGTTAGTTAATCAATGAATTGCCATTACTCCAGTCAATACAATGGTCAATCTTTAGTATGATTAAACAAAGCATTTGATTCTTGTCCTGTTCTTATACTGTATCTATGTTGATTAAGTCTAACATAAAGATCTTTACCAGTCCACCCAACAGAAAACATAATGCAATTTTTACAAGGTACTCTGTAAAAACAGCATACAGAATTTTCTGATGAGTTTTTGATTAAGATGTTCTTTATAGTATTGTTATTGCTAAATGCGACATTTACATTAAAGAACTTAAGCAACCTGGGAGGTAATGCAAAATTATCACTCAACTTTTTTAGAAATTCAAATACTATACCAGCCATCCTGCCAGATTTTACCAATCACAATGCTTTCACTACCTCTTCTCTCCTCACCAATCCACTTAGGAATTATAGGTCATGAAGCCAAAGATGTTTTCAAAACATCAAGACCAAGAACACGGGGTGAGAAACCAGCAGCATGAATCCTTGAAAGAAGAAACCCAAAGGCAATAGGAAAAGAAGGAACAACAAAAGCAGAAATTAATGCAGTTGCAGACTTAAAATGAGAATGCAGCTCATCAATAAGCCACCATGCAGGCTGAACTAAACTCAACCCTCCTTCTGCCAACACCAGCCTAGGAGTGATTCCAATGTTTCCCAATACATTTAAAGAAAATAAAAAGAATGAGGTCTTCGAATATAGATTCAAAGGATCAAGGACAGGGTACACAACTCAACAACATGGTCAAGATGTGGCGTTTCCAGACCCTGTTCAAAGGCATAAGCTGAAATACTCAGCCACCTCAACAAATCATACATGTCATTTATTTATTTATTTTATATTATACTTTGTCGCTGTCTCCCATGTTTGCGAGGTAGCGCAAGGAAACAGACGAAAGAAATGGCCCAACCCCCCCCCCCCCATACACATGTATATACATACATCCACACACGCAAATATACATACCTACACAGCTTTCCATGGTTTACCCCAGACGCTTCACATGCCTTGATTCAATCCACTGACAGCACGTCAACCCCGGTATACCACATCGCTCCAATTCACTCTATTCCTTGCCCTCCTTTCACCCTCCTGCATATTCAGGCCCCGATCACACAAAATCTTTTTCACTCCATCTTTCCACCTCCAATTTGGTCTCCCTCTTCTCCTCGTTCCCTCCACCTCCGACACATATATCCTCTTGGTCAATCTTTCCTCACTCATTCTCTCCATGTGCCCAAACCACTTCAAAACACCCTCTTCTGCTCTCTCAACCACGCTCTTTTTATTTCCACACATCTCTCTTACCCTTACGTTACTCACTCGATCAAACCACCTCACACCACACATTGTCCTCAAACATCTCATTTCCAGCACATCCATCCTCCTGCGCACAACTCTATCCATAGCCCACGCCTCGCAACCATACAACATTGTTGGAACCACTATTCCTTCAAACATACCCATTTTTGCTTTCAGAGATAATGTTCTCGACTTCCACACATTCTTCAAGGCCCCCAGAATTTTCGCCCCCTCCCCCACCCTATGATCCACTTCCGCTTCCATGGTTCCATCCGCTGCCAGATCCACTCCCAGATATCTAAAACACTTCACTTCCTCCAGTTTTTCTCCATTCAAACTCACCTCCCAATTGACTTGACCCTCAACCCTACTGTACCTAATAACCTTGCTCTTATTCACATTTACTCTTAACTTTCTTCTTCCACACACTTTACCAAACTCAGTCACCAGCTTCTGCAGTTTCTCACATGAATCAGCCACCAGCGCTGTATCATCAGCGAACAACAACTGACTCACTTCCCAAGCTCTCTCATCCCCAACAGACTTCATACTTGCCCCTCTTTCCAAAACTCTTGCATTTACCTCCCTAACAACCCCGTCCATAAACAAATTAAACAACCATGGAGACATCACACACCCCTGCCGCAAACCTACATTCACTGAGAACCAATCACTTTCCTCTCTTCCTACACGTACACATGCCTTACATCCTCGATAAAAACTTTTCACTGCTTCTAACAACTTTCCTCCCAAACCATATATTCTTAATACCTTCCACAGAGCATCTCTATCAACTCTATCATATGCCTTCTCCAGATCCATAAATGCTACATACAAATCCATTTGCTTTTCTAAGTATTTCTCACATACATTCTTCAAAGCAAACACCTGATCCACACATCCTCTACCACTTCTGAAACCACACTGCTCTTCCCCAATCTGAAGCTCTGTACATGCCTTCACCCTCTCAATCAACACCCTCCCATATAATTTACCAGGAATACTCAACAAACTTATACCTCTGTAATTTGAGCACTCACTCTTATCCCCTTTGCCTTTGTACAATGGCACTATGCACGCATTCCGCCAATCCTCAGGCACCTCACCATGAGTCATACATACATTAAATAACCTTACCAACCACTCAACAATACAGTCACCCCCTTTTTTAATAAATTCCACTGCAATACCATCCAAACCTGCTGCCTTGCCGGCTTTCATCTTCCGCAAAGCTTTCACTACCTCTTCTCTGTTTACCAAATCATTTTCCCTATCCCTCTCACTTTGCACACCACCTCGACCAAAACACCCTATATCTGCCACTCTATCATCAAACACATTCAACAAACCTTCAAAATACTCACTCCATCTCCTTCTCACATCACCACTACTTGTTATCACCTCCCCATTTGCGCCCTTCACTGAAGTTCCCATTTGCTCCCTTGTCTTACGCACTTTATTTACCTCCTTCCAGAACATCTTTTTATTCTCCCTGCAGTCATATGATTTGATAAAGGAAGCTTTGTTCAAAGCTTAAGGTATAAAAGCACTGCAAGTAAGAGAACTATACTTCACTTCAAGCCTCCAAGAGATGACAGGAAATCAGTTTATTGCTTGTCTTCACAGCTTGCATCTCCAATGGTTCAAGAAATCATGGGCTACATATACCTGAACAGGGGTGCATGACGAGATCCTCAGACATCAATTGAGGAAGTCTTGCTCTGATGCTTTAATAACTCACTTTAAAAAAAAGTTGCAAAAGGTTATAACCTCCCAAGAATACTCAAAACAGTTACTCCATGAGGAAGTGCTCTAACTTCCAAATATCATACACCATTCCAGAAGAACCATACACCTCAGCCATGGGCCACAGCTACCAATCAGCCTTGCTCAAAGGTGTGGAAAGATGCTGCAGAATCTGTGGAAAAGACAGCCACACACCAACAAGTGTTGGTATTAAATGGTGAAACTTACTAGCAATGCAATCCTGATAGTGGTCAAGAGTGAGGACAACTAACTGTCAGCTGCAGGTGACATCAAAGACAATGACTCAGATGACAATTTCCAAAAGTCCAACCAGACATCAGTCTCATATTAGTGCAAGGATGCCCTAAGTCCAAGGACAGGCAAAAGAAGTGACACACAATGGGGGTCCTTCATACTGTACAAATGCCATGAGACTTATTAACTGATGCCTAATCAATTAATCCATGAGACTCATTAAGTGATGCCCAATCAATTAATCATCATTACATCCTGCAGTGATTTGAGCACCCACGAGCTAAAGTCTCCTGCTACACACCATTTCTTCTGGGATAGGTTCATGCCAAAGTGTGCAACAATACACCCCTAAACTATGGTCTTATGATGGGGAACATGCAACAATCAGATAAAGATCAAAGGTTGCTGCAAAAAGCTTCACCAGTTACCACACCCTGCATCCACAAAGGAACTTCTCCCTCTCCCTGCAAAAACACCAAGAAACCTCATCGAAGGGACCAACATCTGCAAAAACTAATGAGAGGATGACACACTTTCCAATGTTTACCAGTACATCAGTTGAATGCAAATCTTCCAGAAAGCAGAACAAATGACTCACTACATATGTGGAGATTTTTTTTTTTTTTTTTTTTATACTTTGTCGCTGTCTCCCGCGTTTGCGAGGTAGCGCAAGGAAACAGACGAAAGAAATGGCCCAACCCCCCCCCATACACATGTATATACATACGTCCACACACGCAAATATACATACCTACACAGCTTTCCATGGTTTACCCCAGACGCTTCACATGCCTTGATTCAATCCACTGACAGCACGTCAACCCCGGTATACCACATCGCTCCAATTCACTCTATTCCTTGCCCTCCTTTCACCCTCCTGCATGTTCAGGCCCCGATCACACAAAATCTTTTTCACTCCATCTTTCCACCTCCAATTTGGTCTCCCTCTTCTCCTCGTTCCCTCCACCTCCGACACATATATCCTCTTGGTCAATCTTTCCTCACTCATTCTCTCCATGTGCCCAAACCACTTCAAAACACCCTCTTCTGCTCTCTCAACCGCGCTCTTTTTATTTCCACACATCTCTCTTACCCTTACATTACTCACTCGATCAAACCACCTCACACCACACATTGTCCTCAAACATCTCATTTCCAGCACATCCATCCTCCTGCGCACAACTCTATCCATAGCCCACGCCTCGCAACCATACAATATTGTTGGAACCACTATTCCTTCAAACATACCCATTTTTTGCTTTCCGAGATAATGTTCTCGACTTCCACACATTCTTCAAGGCCCCCAGAATTTTCGCCCCCTCCCCCACCCTATGATCCACTTCCGCTTCCATGGTTCCATCCGCTGCCAGATCCACTCCCAGATATCTAAAACACTTCACTTCCTCCAGTTTTTCTCCATTCAAACTCACCTCCCAATTGACTTGACCCTCAACCCTACTGTACCTAATAACCTTGCTCTTATTCACATTTACTCTTAACTTTCTTCTTCCACACACTTTACCCAAAAAAAAAAAAAAAAAAAAACCCCCAAAAAAAAAACCCAAAAATAAAAACCCAAAAAAAAAACCCCAAAAAAAACCCCCCCCCCCCAAAAAAACCCTTTTTCCCCAAAAAACCCCCAAAATAAAAAAAAAAAAGGGGGAAAAAAAAAAAACCCCCCAAAATTAAAAAAAAAAAAATTTTCCCCCCAAAAAAAAACCCCAAAAAAAAAAAAAACCCCCAAAAAAAAACCCCCAAAACCATTTTTTAAAAAAAAAAAAAAAATTAAAAAAAACCCCCAAAAAAAAAAACCCAAAAAAACCCCCAAAAAAAAAAAAAAACCAAAACCAAAAACCCCCCCAAAACCCCGAAACCCCCCCCCCTTCCCCCCCCCCCCCAAAAAAAAAAACCCCCCAAAAAACCCCCCAAAACCAAACAAAAAAAATCAAAAAAACCAAAACATCTCATTTCCAGCACATCCATCCTCCTGCGCACAACTCTATCCATAGCCACGCCTCGCAACCATACAACATTGTTGGAACCACTATTCCTTCAAACATACCCATTTTTGCTTTCCGAGATAATGTTCTCGACTTCCACACATTCTTCAAGGCCCCCAGAATTTTCGCCCCCTCCCCCACCCTATGATCCACTTCCGCTTCCATGGTTCCATCCGCTGCCAGATCCACTCCCAGATATCTAAAACACTTCACTTCCTCCAGTTTTTCTCCATTCAAACTCACCTCCCAATTGACTTGACCCTCAACCCTACTGTACCTAATAACCTTGCTCTTATTCACATTTACTCTTAACTTTCTTCTTCCACACACTTTACCAAACTCAGTCACCAGCTTCTGCAGTTTCTCACATGAATCAGCCACCAGCGCTGTATCATCAGCGAACAACAACTGACTCACTTCCCAAGCTCTCTCATCCCCAACAGACTTCATACTTGCCCCTCTTTCCAAAATTCTTGCATTTACCTCCCTAACAACCCCGTCCATAAACAAATTAAACAACCATGGAGACATCACACACCCCTGCCGCAAACCTACATTCACTGAGAACCAATCACTTTCCTCTCTTCCTACACGTACACATGCCTTACATCCTCGATAAAAACTTTTCACTGCTTCTAACAACTTTCCTCCCAAACCATATATTCTTAATACCTTCCACAGAGCATCTCTATCAACTCTATCATATGCCTTCTCCAGATCCATAAATGCTACATACAAATCCATTTGCTTTTCTAAGTATTTCTCACATACATTCTTCAAAGCAAACACCTGATCCACACATCCTCTACCACTTCTGAAACCACACTGCTCTTCCCCAATCTGAAGCTCTGTACATGCCTTCACCCTCTCAATCAACACCCTCCCATATAATTTACCAGGAATACTCAACAAACTTATACCTCTGTAATTTGAGCACTCACTCTTATCCCCTTTGCCTTTGTACAATGGCACTATGCACGCATTCCGCCAATCCTCAGGCACCTCACCATGAGTCATACATACATTAAATAACCTTACCAACCACTCAACAATACAGTCACCCCCTTTTTTAATAAATTCCACTGCAATACCATCCAAACCTGCTGCCTTGCCGGCTTTCATCTTCCGCAAAGCTTTCACTACCTCTTCTCTGTTTACCAAATCATTTTCCCTATCCCTCTCACTTTGCACACCACCTCGACCAAAACACCCTATATCTGCCACTCTATCATCAAACACATTCAACAAACCTTCAAAATACTCACTCCATCTCCTTCTCACATCACCACTACTTGTTATCACCTCCCCATTTGCGCCCTTCACTGAAGTTCCCATTTGCTCCCTTGTCTTACGCACTTTATTTACCTCCTTCCAGAACATCTTTTTATTCTCCCTGCAGTCATATGATTTGATAAAGGAAGCTTTGTTCAAAGCTTAAGGTATAAAAGCACTGCAAGTAAGAGAACTATACTTCACTTCAAGCCTCCAAGAGATGACAGGAAATCAGTTTATTGCTTGTCTTCACAGCTTGCATCTCCAATGGTTCAAGAAATCATGGGCTACATATACCTGAACAGGGGTGCATGACGAGATCCTCAGACATCAATTGAGGAAGTCTTGCTCTGATGCTTTAATAACTCACTTTAAAAAAAAGTTGCAAAAGGTTATAACCTCCCAAGAATACTCAAAACAGTTACTCCATGAGGAAGTGCTCTAACTTCCAAATATCATACACCATTCCAGAAGAACCATACACCTCAGCCATGGGCCACAGCTACCAATCAGCCTTGCTCAAAGGTGTGGAAAGATGCTGCAGAATCTGTGGAAAAGACAGCCACACACCAACAAGTGTTGGTATTAAATGGTGAAAGCTTACTAGCAATGCAATCCTGATAGTGGTCAAGAGTGAGGACAACTAACTGTCAGCTGCAGGTGACATCAAAGACAATGACTCAGATGACAATTTCCAAAAGTCCAACCAGACATCAGTCTCATATTAGTGCAAGGATGCCCTAAGTCCAAGGACAGGCAAAAGAAGTGACACACAATGGGGGTCCTTCATACTGTACAAATGCCATGAGACTTATTAACTGATGCCTAATCAATTAATCCATGAGACTCATTAAGTGATGCCCAATCAATTAATCATCATTACATCCTGCAGTGATTTGAGCACCCACGAGCTAAAGTCTCCTGCTACACACCATTTCTTCTGGGATAGGTTCATGCCAAAGTGTGCAACAATACACCCCTAAACTATGGTCTTATGATGGGGAACATGCAACAATCAGATAAAGATCAAAGGTTGCTGCAAAAAGCTTCACCAGTTACCACACCCTGCATCCACAAAGGAACTTCTCCCTCTCCCTGCAAAAACACCAAGAAACCTCATCGAAGGGACCAACATCTGCAAAAACTAATGAGAGGATGACACACTTTCCAATGTTTACCAGTACATCAGTTGAATGCAAATCTTCCAGAAAGCAGAACAAATGACTCACTACATATGTGGAGATTTTTTTTTTTTTTTTTTTTATACTTTGTCGCTGTCTCCCGCGTTTGCGAGGTAGTGCAAGGAAACAGACGAAAGAAATGGCCCAACCCCCCCCATACACATGTATATACATACGTCCACACACGCAAATATACATACCTACACAGCTTTCCATGGTTTACCCCAGACGCTTCACATGCCTTGATTCAATCCACTGACAGCACGTCAACCCCGGTATACCACATCGCTCCAATTCACTCTATTCCTTGCCCTCCTTTCACCCTCCTGCATGTTCAGGCCCCGATCACACAAAATCTTTTTCACTCCATCTTTCCACCTCCAATTTGGTCTCCCTCTTCTCCTCGTTCCCTCCACCTCCGACACATATATCCTCTTGGTCAATCTTTCCTCACTCATTCTCTCCATGTGCCCAAACCACTTCAAAACACCCTCTTCTGCTCTCTCAACCGCGCTCTTTTTATTTCCACACATCTCTCTTACCCTTACATTACTCACTCGATCAAACCACCTCACACCACACATTGTCCTCAAACATCTCATTTCCAGCACATCCATCCTCCTGCGCACAACTCTATCCATAGCCCACGCCTCGCAACCATACAATATTGTTGGAACCACTATTCCTTCAAACATACCCATTTTTTGCTTTCCGAGATAATGTTCTCGACTTCCACACATTCTTCAAGGCCCCCAGAATTTTCGCCCCCTCCCCCACCCTATGATCCACTTCCGCTTCCATGGTTCCATCCGCTGCCAGATCCACTCCCAGATATCTAAAACACTTCACTTCCTCCAGTTTTTCTCCATTCAAACTCACCTCCCAATTGACTTGACCCTCAACCCTACTGTACCTAATAACCTTGCTCTTATTCACATTTACTCTTAACTTTCTTCTTCCACACACTTTACCATCCTCCCCTCCTTGTATTAACTTTCTAAAATGGGAAATATGTGGAGATGTGAGCAATAATTCACTGCAAGTCACTTTTAAGTCAGATGATAATAACAGCAAAACATCATACCACTGTCTTCAGGATGGGACATGGATTTGCTTTGAGTGGACACATGGGATACCAAAAGACCAGACCATGAGAAGGCATCATTCTTTAGGCCTGACATGGGTCAGGATATCATGAAAATATGCCACCTGTGTATTGTCTGTTGGCAGAAGGGTTTAACAGGCAATGTTTCAACCCTTACTCATTATCTGAGAACCTTCTGAGTGGGTAGCATATGATCTAGAGGGACCCATTAACCCATGAGTTACTGATAACTCTATATTTACTAATGCTAGTAGACTTAACCACAAGGTGGCTGTAAGCAAGTCTCTCAATTCTACTGACACAAGTGCGTTCTGACAGGTTTACAATTAACCCGATATGATGGACAAGGTGCACAGACTCCTTTCAATCAAGGGCTTGAAGACAACATCCTATCACCCCATGACATATGGTCCCAATACTAACTGCATCTTCTCACCACATCACTATCTGTTTTCACTTTCCTATTTCTCTCTTTTGCTGATATTCCCATTTGTTCTGCTTTTTCTCAGGAGATTAACCTCCTTCCAAAATATTTTCTTAATTCTTCCTGAAATTGCTAAACCCAACTACTGTTTGCCCTATTTTTCAACTCCAGCACCTTCCTCCTTCCATGCCACTTTCTCTTGTAGATTTCCCAATCAACTGCATTCCTTCTCTGTAAGTCTTTTCTTTTTTCTTTTAAACTATTCGCCATTTCCCGCGTTAGCAAGGTAGCGTTAAGAACAGAGGACTGGGCCTTTTTTGGAATATCCTCACTTGGCCCCCTCTGTTCCTTCTTTTGGAAAAAAAAAAAGTAAGTACTGTACATAAACCTCCCTTTTCTCTTTCACTAGCAACTCTACTTTGTCATCCCACCACTCACTATCCTTTCTCACCTGCCCAACTCCCACCTTCAGCATGTCACAGTTCTTCTGACATGCTAGCACTGCTTCCCTAAATATCTCCCACTCCACCTGCTTATCATACTCTCAACTTATGGCATCCAACACCGAATCTCGCCTAGTATTTCTTTCCAACCTTCTCTTTTCTTTATTTCATTTATCATATATTATACTTTGTCGCTGTCTCCTGCGTTAGCGAGGTAGCGCAAGGAAACAAATGAAAGAATGGCCCAACCCACCCACATACAAATGTATAAACAAAAATGCCCACATACGCACATATACACACCTATACATTTCAAAGTATACATACATATACATACACATATATACACATGTACATATTCATACATGCTGCCTCCACCCATTCCCACTGCCACCCCACCACACATGAAATGGCACACCCCTCCCCCCACATGCGCGTGAAGTAGCGCTAGGAACAGACAACAAAGGCAACATTCATTCACACTCAATCTCTAGCTGTCATGTGTAATGCACCAAAAACACAGCTCCCTTTCCACATCCAGGCTCTACAAAACTTTCCACGGTTTACCCCAGACCATTTACATGCCCTGGTTCAATCCATTGACAGCACGTCGACCCTGGTACACCACATCATTCCAATTCACTCTATTTCCCACACACCCCTTACCCTCCCGTGCATTCAGGCCCTGATCACTCAAAATCCCCTTCACTCCATCCAGACACCTCAAATTTGGTTTCCCACCTTGCCTCCTTCCCCCAACCTCTGACACACACATCTTCCCTGCCAATCTCTCCCCATTCATTCTCTCCATGTAACCAAACCACTTCAATAAACCCTCCTCTGCTCTCTCAGTCACACTATTTTTATTACCACACATCTATCTTACCCTTTCATTACTTACTTGATCAAACCACCTCACATCACATATTGTCCTCAAACATCTCATTTTCAACATATCCACCCTCCTCCGCACAAACCCATCTATAGCCCATGCCTCACAACCATATAACATTGCTGGAATCACTATTCCTTCAAACACCCCCATTTTTGCTCTCCGAGACAACGTTCTTGCCCTCCACACACTCTTCAATGCTCCCAGAACCTTCACCCCCTCCCCCACCCTGTGATTCACCTCCACTTCCATGGTTCCATCCGCTGCCAAATGCACTCCCAGATACCTAAAATACCCTACCTCCTCCAGCCCTTCTCCATTCAAACTCACCTCCCAATTCACTTGCCCCCAAACCCAACTGAACCCAACAACTTTGCTCCCATTCACATCCACTCCCAGCTCTCTTCTCACACACTTCACCAAACTCGGTCACCAACCTCTGCAGCTTCTCACCCGAATCAGCCACCAGCACTGTGTCATCAGCAAACAAAAACCGACTCACCTCACAAGCCCTCTCAACCACAACAGACTGCATACTTGTCCCCCTCTCCAAAACTCTTGCATTCACCTCCCCAACAACACCATCCACAAACAAACCAAATAACCATGGAGACATCATGCACCCCCACTGCAAACCGACATTCACTGGGAACCAATCAAAAGTGATTGGTTCCCCGTGAATGTCTTCCCACCCGCACACATGCCCCACATCCCTGACAAAAACCTTTCACTGCTTCCAGCAACTCACCTCCCACAACACACACTCCTGACACCTTCCACAAAGCATCTTCATCAATTCCATCAAATGCCCTCTCCAGATCCATAAATGCTACATACAAATCCATTTGTTTTTCTAAGTATTTCTCACATACATTCTTCAAAGCAAACATTTGATCCACACATCCTTTACCACTTCTGAAACCACACTGCTCTTCCCTAATCTGATGCGCTGTTCATGCCTTCAACCTCTCAATCAATACCCTCCTATATAATTTCCCAGGAATACTCAACAAACATACCTCTGTAATTTGAACACTCACCTTTATTTCCTATGCCTTTGTACAATGGCACTATGCATTCATTCTGCCAATCCTCTGGCACTCCACCATGAATCACACACACATTGAATATCCTCACCAACCAGTCAACAACACAGTCACCACCTTTTTTAATAAATTCCACAGCAATACCATCCAAATCAGCCACCTTGCTGGACCCCAACCCCAGCAAAGCTTTCAATATCTCTACTCTGTTTACCAAATCATTCTCCCTGACCCTCTCACTTCGCACACCAACTCAGCCAAAACACCCCACATATGCCACTCTATCATCAAACACTTTCATTAAAATCTCAAAACATTCACTCCATCTCCCTCTCACCCCACCACTACCCATTATTACCTCCCCATTTGCCCCCTTCACTGATGTTCCCGTTTGTTCTCTTGTCTTATGCACTTTATTAACCTCCTCCCAAAACATACTTTTACTCTCCCTAAAATCTAATGATACTCTCTCACCCCAACTCTCATTTGCTCTCTTTTTCACCTCTTGCACCTTTCTCTTGAGCTTTTGCCTCTTTCTTTTATACATCTCCCAGTCATTTGCACTATTTCCCTGCAAAAATCGTCCACATGTCTCTTCTCTTCTTTATCACTAAAAATCTTACTTCATCCCACCACTCACTACCTTTCCTACTCTGCCTATCTCCCATCTTTCTCATGCCACAGGCATCTTTTGCGCAAGCCATCACTGCTTCCCTAAATACATCCCATTCCTCCCCCACTCCCCTTACATCATTTACTCTCACCTTTTCTAAGCTCACATATGTTCACCACACTCTCTTCTCACTCATATCATTTCCTCTGTTCCAAAAACCCCTACAAATCTTCACTTTTGCCTCAACCAGGTTATGATCAAACATCCCACCATCTCCCTCTCAATACATTCACACCCAAGAGCCTCTCTCCTGGATGCCTATTGATAAATATGAAATCAAATAATGCCTTCTCATCATCTCTCCTACTCACCCATGTATACTTATGTATCAATCTCTCTTTAAATCAGGTATTTCTAATCATCAGTCCTTTTTCAGCATACAACTCCACAAAATGTTCATCATTCCTGTTAACCTCACTGAACAACTCTTGCATTCGAATTGCCTATCGCAAATACCCAGATTTGATAACACACACATATTCTATACATACACACCTTGACATTGCATTATGCACGAGAGATCTGATGAATAATACTATGACTGATTCCGACTCACTATCCCTTGCAGCCAGAGCGCTGAAATTTCTCTGGTTATCTAGCATCAACAAACAACAAGAAGGGCAGAGCTACGAGCATGACCAGGGAAACAACTACAAGTTGTCTTTTATCATTATTTTATCATTAGTAGGAAGTTGATATATGTTGGTGCTCTACTAGAGTTTGTCCCCTTCCAATACCCTACTTTTGAAGAGCAAATAGCTTCAATTATTTGTCTATACAAGGGAAAGAGGCCAGTAAGAGAGATATCAAGATTGTTGGTGCTAGTGTCCGATCAATTCAGGTAAATGACATAAAAATTTCGCAACAGCAGAGGTAAGGCAACACCTGCAAACAAGGAAAGAACTGGGAAGGCTTGGAAGACTTTCCCACTTACAATAACCATCCTGAAACATCAGCTAGAAGCTAATCCACGTTTGTCAGCATGGGAATTAAAAGAAAACACCCAAGACTTATTGAAGTGTCAGTACGGACAATTTATCAAAGCATCCATGACAACCTGCACTTCAGCTGCCATCGCGCCTAAAAGAAGCTCCTTCTCACCTTTATGCATAGGCAACCTAGGGTCACATTTGCCAAGACATACCTTCAGTGGAATAAGACAAAGTGGAAGTACAGACTATGGAGTGACAAAGCCATGTTTTCTGTGACTGGGAAATGAGTTGGCATGTTTATCAGCACATCTCTCGATGCCAAGTACATTTTCAGTAGAGTTAAACACCCTGATTCTCTCATGGTTTGGGGTTGTACCTTGTCATACTACCTGGAAATCAAACCATGAATCATCAAAATTACCTAAAGCGAGTGATGGACTATTTACCAGACAGTAATCAGAAGTGCCATGCGGAGGTATTCAAGCAGGATGGTACTCCTTGCCATCAGCAAAATCTGTGAAGCAGTGGCCTTCTGACTGTGGAATCAACTTCATCAATGACTGGCCCAGAAACAGCTCAGATATTATTTCGACAGAGGACATGTAGAGCATCATTAAGCACCAACTTTAAGAGGAGGATATCAGCAATGTCCCCAAGCTTGAGGCGGCCATTCATGAAGTGGCAAAATCTAGACTCACAGCTTCTCAAGAACTAGGCAAAATCGGTGCCTTCACACTTTCAAGAATGTATGAAGAGGAAAGGGAAGACAATCACTTATCAAAACTGTATATAAATAAAACTAGAGAATTGTTTATATTCATCCACTAGCTCCCAGTGCATAATGCAATGTCAAGGTGTGTGTATGTATATGAAGGTGAGTGTTCAAATCACAAAGGTATGAGTTTGTTGAGAATTCCTGGAAAATTATATGGGAGTGTATTGATTGAGAGGGTAAAGGCATGTACAGAACTTCAGATTGGGGAAGGGCAGTGTGTTTTCAGAAGTGGTAGAGGATGTGTGGATCAGGTATTTGCTATGAAGAATATATGTGAGAAATACTTAGAAAAACAAATGGATTTGTATGTAGCATTTATGGATATGGAGAAGGCATATGAGAGTTTATAGAGATGCTCTGTGGAAGGTATTAAGAGTATATGGTGTGGGAGGTAAGTTGCTAGAAGCAGTGAAAAGTTTTTATCAAGGAGGTATGGCATGTGTACGAGTAGGATGAGGAAAGTAATTGGTTCCCAGTGAATGTCGGTTTGTGGTAGGGGTGCGTGATGCCTCCATGATTTTTTAATTTGTTTATGGATGGGGTTGTTAGGGAGGTGAATGCAAGAGTTTTGGAGAGAGGGGCAAGTATGCAGTCTGCTGTGGATGAGAGGGCTTGGGAAGCGAGTCAGTTTTTGTTTGCTGATGATACAATGCTTGTGGCTGATTCGGGTGAGAAACAGCAGAAGTTGGTGACTGAGTTTGGTAAAGTGAGTGAAAGAAGAAAGCTGAGAGTAAATGTGAATAAGAGCAAGGTTATTAGGTTCAGTAGGGTTGAGCGACAAGTAAATTGGGACTTAAGTTTGAATAGAGAAAAACTAGAGGAAGTGAAGTGTTTTAGGTAACTGGGAGTGGATTTAGCTGCAGATGGAACCATGGAAGCAGAATTGAGTCACAGGGTGGGGGAGGGGATGAAGGTTTTGGGAGCATTAAAGAATGTGTGTAAGGTGAAAAAGTTATCTGAGAGAGCAAAAATGGGTATGTCTGAAGGAACAGTGGTTCCAACAATGTTACATGGTTGTGAGGCATGGGCTATACAGATAAGGTTGTGTGGAGGAGGGTGGATCTGTTGGAAATGAAATGTTTGAGGACAATATATGGTGTGAGGTGGTTTGATCAAGTAAGTAATGAAAGGGTAAGAGAGACGTGTTGTAATAAAAAGAGTGTGATTGAGAGAGCAGAAGAGGGTGTACTGAAACAGTTTGGTTACAAGGAGAGAATGAGTGAGGAAAGATTGACAGAAAGGATATGTGTCAGATGTGGAGGGAATGAGAAGTGGTAGACCAAATTGGATATGGAAGGATGGAGTGAAAAAGATTTTGAGCGATCGGGGCCTGAACATACTGGAGGGCGAAAGGCGTGCAAGGAATAGAGCAAACTGGAATGATGTGGTAAACCGGGATTGACGTGCTGTCAATAGATTGAACCAGGGTGTGTGAAGTGTCTGGGGTAGACCATGGAAAGTTTTGTGGGGCCTGTATGTGGAAAGGGAGCTAAGGTTTCGATGCATTACACATGACAGCTAGACACTAGACCATGGAAAGTTTTGTGGGACCTGTATGTGGAATGGGAGCTAAGGTTTCAATGCATTACACATGACAGCTAGACACAGTGTGAATGAATGTGGCCTTTGTTGTCTTTTCCTAGCGCTACCTCAAGCGCACGTGGGGAGAGGGGTGCTATTTTGTGTGTGGTGGGGTGGTAACGGGAATGGATGAAGGCATTAAGTATGAATATGTACATGTGTATACATGTATATGTCTGTGTATGTATATGTATGTGTATGTTGAAATGTATAGGCATGTATACATGACTGTAGGGGTGTTTATGTATATGCATGTGTATGCGGGTGGGTTGGGCCAATCTTTCATGTTTCCTTGCGCTACCTCACTAACACGGGAGACAGCGACTTACTATAAAAAAAAATTTTTTTTTCTTTTTTTTTTTACTATACTTAATCTATGTCTCCCGTGTTAGCAAAGTAGAGCAAGGAAAAGGTGAAAGAATGACCCAACCCACCCACATACACATGTATATAGGTAAACACTCCCACACTCTCAAACCTATACAAACATACACATATATACATGTAAATATTCATACTTGCTGCCTTCATCCATTCCCGTCGCCACCCCACCACATATGAAACAGCACACGCACACACACACCCACCCACCCACCCACCCTGCGAGGTAGCACTAGGAAAAGACAAAAAAAGGCCACATTCGTTCACACTCACTCTCTAGCTGTCATGTGTTATGCACCAAAACCACAGCTCCCCTTCCACATCCATGCCCTACAAAACTTTCCATGGTTTGCCTCAGACGCTTCAAATGCCCTGGTTCAATCACTGACAGTACGTTGACCCTGATATACCACACCGTTCCAATTCGCTCTATTCCTTGCACACGTTTCACCCTCTTGCATGTTCAGGCCCCAATCGCTCAAAATCTTTTTCACTCTATTCTTCCAACTCCAATGAGGTCTCCCACTTCTCACTGTTCCCTTCACCTCTAACACAAATATCCTCTTTGTCAATCGTTTCTCACTCATTCTCTCCATATGCCTGAATCACTTCAACACACCCTATTCTGCTCTCTCAACCACACTCTTTTTATTACCACACATCTCTCTTACACTTTCATTACTTAATCAAAACACCTCACACCACATATTGTCCTCAAACACTTCATTTTCCAACACAGCCACCCTCCTACATACAACCCTATATATAGCCCATGCCTTGCAACCATATAACATTGTTGGAACTACTATTCCTTCAAACATACCCACTTCTGCCCTCCAAGATAATGTTCTCTCCCTCCACACATTCTTCACTGCTCCCAGAACCTTCGCCCCCTCCCCCACCCTATGACCAACATCCGCTTCCATGGTTCCAACTGCTGCTAAGTCCACTCCCAGATATCTAAAGCTCTTCACTTCCTTCAGTTTTTCTCATTCAAACTTACCTCCCAATTAACTTGTCCCTCAACCCTACTGAAACTAATAACCTTGCTTTTATTCACATTTACTCTAAACGTTCTCCTTTCACACACTTTAACAAACTCAGTCACCAACCTCTACAGTTTCTCACACGAATCAGCCACTACAGATGTATATTCAGCGAACAACAACTGACTCACTTCCCAGGCCCTCTCATCCCCAACACACTACTTCCTCACCCCTCTCTCCAAAACTCTTACATTTACCTTCCCAACCACCCCATCCATAAACAAATTAAACAACCAATGGGATCATCAAACACCCCTGCTGCAAACCAACATTTACTGGGAACCCATCAATATCTCTCTTCCTACTTGTACACATGCCTTATACCCTTGGTAAAAACTTTGCACTGCTTCTAGCAGCTTAACTCCCACACTATTTACTCTTAAAATCTTCCAGAAAGCATCTATATCAACTCTATCATATGCCTCTCCACATCCATAAATGCTACATACAAATCCATCTGTTTTTCAAATTATTTCTCACATACATTCTTCAAAGCAAACGCCTGATCCACACATCCTCTACCACTTCAGAAACTAGACTGTTCTTCCCCAGTCTGATGCTCTGTACATGCCTTCACTCTCTCAATCAATACCCTCCCATACAATTTCCCAGGAATACTTGACAAACTTATGCCTCTGTAATTTAAGCACTCACCTTCATCCCATTTGCCTTCATACAATGACACTATGCATGCATTCCACCATGATCCATACATACATTAAATATCCTTACCAACCAATCAACAACACTGTCACCCCTTTTTTAAATAAATTCCACTGCAATACCATCCAAACCTGCCACCTAGCCAGCTTTCACCTTCTGCAAAGCTTTCACTACCTCTCCTCTCTTTACCAAACCATTCTCCCTGACCCTCTCACTTCACACATCAACCCGACCAAAACACCCTATATTTGCCACTCTATCGAACATATTCAACAAACCTACAAAATACTCACTCCATCTTCTCACTTCATCATTACTTGCTATTACCTTCCCACTTGCACACTTCACCGTTGTTCCCATTCGCTCTCGTCTTATGCGAGTTATTTACCCCCTTCCAAAACATCTTTTTTATTCATTTATTTCATTTTACTTTATCGCTGTCTCCCGCGTTAGCGAGGTAGCGCAAGGAAACAGATAAAAGAATGGCCCAACACACCCACATACACATGTATATACATACACGTCCACACACACAAATATACATACCTATACATCTCAACATATACATATATATACACACACAGACATATACATACATACACATGTACATACTTCATACTGTCTGCCTTTATTCATTCCCATGGCCACCCCGCCACACATGAAATAGCACCCCCCCCCCGCATGTGTGCGAGGTAGCGCTAGGAAAGACAACAATGGCTACATTCGTTCACACTCAGTCTCTAGCTGTCATGTAATAATGCACCAAAACCACAGCTCCCTTTCCACATCCAGGCCCCACACAACTTTCCATGGTTTACCCCAGATGCTTCACATGTCCTGGTTCAATCCATTGACAGCACGTCGACCACGGTATACCACATCATTCCAATTTGCTCTATTCTGTGCACGCCTTTCATCCTCCTGCATGTTCAGGCCTCAATCACTAAAAATCTTTTTCACTCCATCTTTCCACCTAAAATTTGGTCTCCCACTTCTCCTCGTTCCCTCCACCTCCGACACATATATCCTCTTGGTCAATCTTTCCTCACTCATTCTCTCCATGTGACCAAACCATTTCAAAACACCCTCTTCTGCTCTCTCAACCACACTCTTTTTATTACCACACGTCTCTCTTACCCTATTATTACTTACTCGATCAAACCACCTCACACCACATACTATCCTCAAACATCTCATTTCCAGCACATCCACCCTCCTCCACACAACTCTATCTACAGCCCATGCCTCGCAACCATAAAACATTGTTGGAACCACTATTCCTTTAAACATACCCATTTTTGCTTTCTGAGATAATGTTCTTAACTTCCAAACATTCTTCAACGCTCCCAGAACTTTTGCCCCCTCCCCCATCCTATGATTCATTTCTGCTTCCAAGGTTCCATCCGCTGCCAAATCCACTCCCAGACATCTAAAACACTTTACTTCCTCCAGTTTTTCTCCATTCAAACTTACCTCCCAATTGATTTGACCCTCAACCCTACTGTACCTAATTACCTTGCTCTTATTCACATTTACTCTTAACTTTCTTCTTTCACACACTTTACCAAACTCAGTCACCAGCTTCTGCAGTTTCTCACATGAATCAGCCAACAGCGCTGTATCATCAGCGAACAACAACTGACTCACTTCCCAAGCTCTCTCATCCACAACAGACTTCATACTTGCCCCTCTTTCCAAAACTCTTGCATTTACCTCCCTAACAACTCCATCCATAAACAAATTAAACAACCATGGAGACATCACACACCCCTGCCGCAAACCAACATTCACTGAGAACCAGTCACTTTCCTCTCTTCCTACACGTATACATGCCTTACATCCTCGATAAAAACTTTTCACTGCTTCTAACAACTTGCCTCCCACACCATATATTCTTAATACCTTCCACAGAGCATCTCTATCAACTCCATCATATGACTTCTGCAGATCCATAAATGCTACATACAAATCCATTTGCTTTTCTAAGTATTTCTCACATACATTCTTCAAAGCAAACACCTGATCCACACATCCTCTACCACTTCTGAAACAACAATACTCTTCCATAATCTGATGCTCTGTACATGCCTTCACCCTCTCATGAATACCCTCTCATATAATTTCCCAGGAATACTCAACAAACTTATACCTCTGTAATTTGAGAACTCACTTATCACCTTTACCTTTGTACAATGGCAGCATGCAAACATTCAGCCAATCCTCAGGCACCTCACCATGAGTCTCTTTTTTTTTTTTTTTTTTTTTTGTCTCCCGCGTTTGCAAGGTAGCGCAAGGAAATAGACGAAAGAAATGGCCCAACCCACCCCCCCTACACATGTATATACATACGTCCACACACGCAAATATACATACCTACACAGCTTTCCATGGTTTACCCCAGACGCTTCACATGCCCTGATTCAATCCACTGACAGCACGTCAACCCCGGTATACCACATCGATCCAATTCACTCTATTCCTTGCCCGCCTCTCATCCTCCTGCATGTTCAGGCCCTGATCACACAAAATCTTTTTCACTCCATCTTTCCACCTAAAATTTGGTCTCCCACTTCTCCTCGTTCCCTCCACCTCCAACACATATATCCTCTTGGTCAATCTTTCCTCACTCATTCTCTCCATGTGACCAAACCATTTCAAAACACCCTCTTCTGCTCTCTCAACCACACACTTTTTATTTCCACACATCTTTCTTACCCTTACGTAACTTACTCGATCAAACCACCTCACACCACACATTGTCCTCAAACATCTCATTTCCAGCACATCCATCCTCCTGCGCACAACTCTATCCATAGCCCATGCCTCCAACCATACAACATTGTTGGAACCACTATTCCTTCAAACATACCCATTTTTGCTTTCCGAGATAATGTTCTCGACTTCCACACATTCTTCAACGCTCCCAGGATTTTCGCCTCCTCCCCCATCCTATGATTCACTTCTGCTTCCATGGTTCCATCCGCTGCCAGATCCACTCCCAGATATCTAAAACACTTTACTTCCTCCAGTTTTTCTCCATTTAAACTTACCTCCCAAATGACTTGACCCTCAACCCTACTGTACCTAATTACCTTGCTCTTCTTCACATTTACTCTTAAATTTCTTCTTTCACACACTTTACCAAACTCAGTCACCAGCTTCTGCAGTTTCTCACATGAATCAGCCACCAGCGCTGTATCATCAGCGAACAACAACTGACTCACTTCCCAAGCTCTCTCATCCCCAACAGACTTCATACTTGCCCCTCTTTCCAAAACTCTTGCATTTACCTCCCTAACAACCCCATCCATAAACAAATTAAACAACCATGGAGACATCACACACCCCTGCCGCAAACCTACATTCACTGAGAACCAATCACTTTCCTCTCTTCCTACACGTATACATGCCTTACATCCTCGATAAAAACTTTTCACTGCTTCTAACAACTTGCCTCCCACACCATATATTCTTAATACCTTCCACAGAGCATCTCTATCAACTCTATCATATGCCTTCTCCAGATCCATAAATGCTACATACAAATCCATTTGCTTTTCTAAGTATTTCTCACATACATCCTTCAAAGCAAACACCTGATCCACACATCCTCTACCACTTCTGAAACCACACTGCTCTTCCCCATGAGTCATACACACATTAAATAACCTTACCAACCAGTCAACAATACAGTCATCCCCTTTTAAAATAAATTACACTGCAATACCATCTAAACCAGCTGCCTTGCCGGCTTTTTATTCTCCCTAAAATTCAATGATACTCTCTCACTCTAACTCTCATTTGCCCTCTTTTCAACTCTTGCACCTTTCTCTTGACCTGCTGCCACTTTCTTTTATACATCTCCCAGTCATCTGTACTATTTCCCTGCAAGTATCACCCATACACCTTTCTCTCTTCTCTTTCACTAACAACCTTACTTCTACATCCCATCACTCACTACCCTTTCTTATCTGCCCATTTCCCACCTTTCTCATGTCACATGCATCTTTTGTGCAAGCCATTATTGCTTCCATAAATACATCCCATTCCTCACCCACTCTTCTCACGTCATTTGCTCTCACCTTTTGCCATTCTACACTCAATCTCTCCTGGTACTTCCTCACACAAATGTCTTTTCCAGGATCACTTACTGTCACAACTCTCTTCAACCAAACATTCTCTCTTCTTTTCCGGAAACCTCTACAAATCTCCACCTTCACCTCCACCTCTGGTTTACCACATCGTTCCAATCTCTGTATTCCTTGCATGCCTTTCACCCTCCTGCATGTTCATGCCCCGATCACTAAAAATCTTTTTCACTCCACCCTTCCACCTCCAGTTTGGTCTCCCGCTTCTCCTTGTTCCCTCCACCTCTGACACATATATCCTCTTTGTCAATCTTTCCTCACTCATTCTCTCCATGTGTCCAAACCATTTCAACACATCATCTTCTGCTCTCTCAACCACACTCTTTTTATTATTTTACAAACTTATTCACAATTTCCTGTATTTGTGAGGTAGCATCAAGAGTAGATGACTCAGCCTCATAAGGAAAAATCCTCACTTGGCCCATATCTCTGTTCTTTCTTTAGGAAAAGTAGAACAGGAGGGGAGAATTTCCAGCACCCTACTCCCACGTACACATACATATATATATCTTTTCTTTCTTTCATACTATTCGCTATTTCCTGCGATAGCGAGGTAGCGTTAAGAGTAGAGGACTGGGCCTTTGAGGGAATATCCTCACCTGGCCCCCTTTTCTGTTCCTTCTTTTGGAAAATGAAAAAAAAAAACGAGAGGGGAGGATTTCCAGCCACCCACTCCCTTCCCTCTTAGTCGCCTTCTACAAAACGCAGGGAATACGTGGGAAGTATTCTTTCTCCCCTATCCCCAGGGATACATATATATACATCAACATCTATACATACATATGTATATAGACATATAAATATTCATACTTGCTTGCCTTCATCCATTCTTGGCACCACCATACCCCACAGGAAACAGCATCGCTACCCCCTGCATCAGTGAAGTAGCGCTAGGAAAACAGGCAAAAAAGGCCACATTCGCTCACACTCAGTGTCTAACTGTCATGTGTAATGCACTGAAACCACAGCTCCCTATCTACGTCCAGGCCCCACAGACCTTTCCATGGTTTATCCCAGACGTTTCGCATGCCCTGGGACAGTCCACTGACAGCATGTTGTCTCAAGTATACCACATCACTCCAATTCACTCATTCCTTGCATGCCTCTCATTCTCCTGCATGTTCAGGCCTTGATCACTTAAAACCATTTTCAATCCATCCTTCCACCTCCAATTTGGTCTTCCTCCTCCTCCTACTTGTTCCCTCCATCTCTGACACATATATCTTCTTTGTCAACCTTTCCTCACTCATCCTCTTTATGTGACCAAACCATTTTAACACACTCTTTACTGCTCTCTCAAATACACTCTTTTTATTACCACACATCTCTCTCACCCTTTCATTACTTACTCGATCAAGCTACCTCACACCACACATTGTCCTCAAACTTTCACTTCCAACACCCACCCTCCTCCACACAACCCTATAGCCATTGCCTTGCAACTATATAATACTATTGGAACATCTGTCCTTCAAATATACCCATTTTTCTCTCCAAGATAATGTTTTCTCTTTCCACACATTCTTCATCGCTCCCAGAACCTTCGCCCCATACCCCACCCGAAGACTCCTTCCACTTCTTTGGTTCCAACTGCTGCTAAGTCCACACCCAGATATCTAAAACACTTCAGTTACTCCAAATTTTCTCCTTCAAGCCCACGTCCCAACTAACTTATCCCTCAACCAGCTAAACCTTATAAGCTTGCTATTATTCACATTTACTCTTAACTTTCTCCTCTCTCACACTTTTCCAAACTCAGTCACCAACTTATACAGTTTCTCACTTGAATCAGCAACAAGTGCTGTATCATTGGCAAACAACAACTGACTCACTTCCCAGTCCCTTGTATCCAAACAGACTGTATAGTCCTCCCTCTCTCCAAAACTCTTGCATTTTCCTCCCTAACCATCCCATCCATAAACAAATCAAACAACCATGGGGGCATCAAACACCCCTGCCACAGACCGACCTTCACAGGGAACTAATTACTCTCCTCTCTTCCTACTCGTACACATGCCTTACACCCTTGATAAAAACTCTTCACTGCTTCTAGCAGCTTACCTCTCACACTATATGCTCTTAAGACCTTCCACAAAACATCTCTTTCAACCCTATCATATACCTTCTCCAGGTGTATAAATGCCACATACAAATCCATCTGTTTTTTAAGTATTTCTTATATACATTCTTCTACACAAACACCTGATCCACACATCCTCTACCACATCTGAAACCACACTGCTCCTCCCCAATCTGATGCTCTGTACATACCTTCACCCCCTTCAAACAATACCCTCCCATACAATTTTCCAGGAATATTCAACAAACTTATGCCTTTGTAATTCAAACACACACCTTTATCCAATAATATCATATGGTAGCTAGGTATGGGATTGAGATAGGAATGTACATAGGGGTGGAGGGAACAGGTGTCAGGGGTGGAGGGAACAAGGAGAAGCAAGAAACCAAACTGGAAGTGGAAGGATGGAGTTAAAAAGATTTTAAGTGATCTGGTCCTAAACATGCAGGAGGGTGAGAGGCTTGTAAGGAACAGAGCAAGTCGGAACAATGTGGTATAATGGGGTCAAGATGCTGTAAATGAACTAAACCAAGGTATGCGAAACGCCTGCGGTAAACCACGGAGAGGTCTGTGGTGCCTGGATGTGGATAGGGAGCTGTGGTTTTGGTGCATTACACATGACAGCTAGAGACTGAGTGTGAATGAATGTGGCCATTTTTTGTCTGTTTTCCTAGCACTACCTCGCTGACGCAGGAGGTGGCAATGCTATTTCCTGGGGGGTTAAGTGGGGCCGGGAATGGATGAAGGCAAGCAAGTATGAATATGTACATGAATATATATGTATGCATATGTTTATATTTCTATTTCGCCCTGTTGCTGTCTCCCGCGTTAGCAAGGTAGCGCAAGGAAACAGACGAAAGAATGGCCCAACCTACCCACATACACATGTATATACATACACGTCCACACATGCAAATATACATCCTATACATCTCAACGTATACATATATATACACACACAGACATATACATATATACACATGTACTTAATTCATACTGTCTGCCTTTATTCATTCCCATCGCCACCTCGCCACACATGAAATAACAACTCCCTCCCCCCTCATGTGTGCGAGGTAGCGCTAGGAAAAGACAAGAAAGGCCACATTCATTCACACTCAGTCTCTAGCTGTCATGTAATAATGCACTGAAACCACAGCTCCCTTCCCACACCCAGGCCCCACAAAACTTTCCATGGTTTTCCTCAGATGCTTCACATGCCCTGGTTCAATCCATTGAAAGCATGTCGAACCCGGAATACCACATCGTTCCAATTCACTCTATTCCTTGTACGTCTTTCACCCTCCTGCATGTTCAGGCCCCGATCACTCAGAATCTTTTTCACTCCATCTTTCCACCTCCAATTTGGTCTCCCACTTCTCCTCGTTCCCTCCACCTCTGATACGTATATCCTCTTGGTCAATCTTTCCTCACTCATTCTCTCCATGTGACCAAACCATTTCAAAACACCCTCTTCTGCTCTCTCAACCACACTCTTTCTATTACCACACCTCTCTCTTACCCTATTATTACTTACTCGATCAAGCCACCTCACACCACATAACTGTCCTCAAACATCTCATTTCCAACACATCCATCCTCCTGCGCACAACTCTATCCATAGCCCACACCTCGCAACCATATAACATTGTTGGAACTACTATTCCTTCAAACATACCCATTTTTGCTTTCCGAAATAATGTTCTTGACTTCCCCCCTCCCCCACCCTATGATTCACTTCCGCTTCCATGGTTCCATCCGCTGCCAAATCCACTCCCAGATATCTAAAACACTTCACTTCCTCCAGTTTTTCTCCATTTAAACTTACCTCCCAACTGACTTGACCCTCAACCCTACTGTACCTAATAACCTTGCTCTTATACTGTACCTAATAACCTTGCTCTTATTCACATTTACTCTCAGCTTTCTTCTTTCACACACTTTACCAAACTCAGTCACCAGCTTCTGCAGTTTCTCACATGAATCAGCCACCAGCGCTGTATCATCAGCGAACAACAACTGACTCACTTCCCAAGCTCTCTCATCCCCAACAGACTTCATACTTGCCCCTCTTTCCAAAACTCTTGCATTTACCTCCCTAACAACCCCATCCATAAACAAATTAAACAACCATGGAGACATCACACACCCCTGCCGCAAACCTACACACATGTATATGTTGAAATATATATGTATGTGTATATTTTTATTTATTTATCATACTTTGTCACTGTCTCCCGCGTTAGCGAGGTAGCACAAGGAAACAGGCGAAAGAATGGCCCAACCCACCTACATATACATGCATACACATACACACCTACACATGCACATATACAAACCTATACATTTCAACATATACATACATATACATACAAAGATATATATATATATACACATGTACATATTCATACTTGCTGCCTTCATCCATTCCCATCGCCACCCAGCCACACATGAAATGGCAACCCCCTCCCCTGTGTGCATGTGAGGTAGCACCAGAAAAGACAACAAAGGCCACATTGTCACATTCAGTCTCTAGCTGTCATGTGTAATGCACCGAAACCACAGCTACCTTTCCACATACAGGCCCCACAAAACTTTCCATGTTTTATTCAAGATGCTTCACATGCCCTGGTTCAATCCACTGACAGCACGTCGAGCCTGGTATGCCACATTGTTCCAATTCACTCTATTCCTTGCATGCCTTTCACCCTCCTGTATATTCAGGCCCTGATTGCTCGAAATTTTTTTCACTCCATCTTTCCACATCCAATTTGGTCTCCCACTTCTCCTCATTCCTTCTACCTCTGACTCATATATCCTCTTTGTCAATCTTTCTTCACTCATTCTCTTCTCCTCGTTCCCTCTACCTCTGGCTCATATATCCTCTTTGTCAATCTTTCCTCACTCATTCTCTCCATGTGATCAAACAGTTTCAAAACACCCTCTTCTGCTCACTCAACCACACTCTTTTTATTACCACACATCTCTCTTACCCTTTCAGTGCTTACTCGATCAACCACCTCACACCAAATACTGTCCTCAAACATCTCATTTCCAACACATCTACCCTCCTCCTCACAATCCTATATATAGCCCATGACTCGCAACAATATAACATTGCTGGAACCACTATTCCTTCAAACAAACCCATTATTGCTCTCCGAGAAACATTCACCTTCCACACATTCTTCAACGCTCCCAGAACCTTCGCCCCCTCCCCCACCCTGTGACTCACTTCCATTTCCATGGTTCCATCCGCTGCCAAATCCACTCCCACATATCTATAACACTTCACTTCCTCCAGTTTTTCTCCACTCAAACTTACCTCCCAATTTACTTGCCCCTCAACTCTACTGAACCTAATAACCTTGCTCTTATCACATTTACTCTCAGCTTTCTTTTCTCACACACTTTACCAAACTCAGTCACCAACTTCTTCAGTTTCTCACCCGAAACAGCCACCAGTGCTGTATCATCAGCAATCAACAACTGACTCACTTCCTAAGCCCTCTCATCCATAACAGATTGCATACTTGCCCCCTCTCCAAAACTCTTGCTTTCACCTCCCTAACCACCCTATCCATAAACAAATTAACCAAATATATATGCTCTTTTGCAAATATTCACACTGTTTTATGCATGCTAAGGTCAGTGATATCTGACACACATAAATATGCTAAATTCTTATAACTGAAACACATTCATACAATAGGATGGATTAGTTAATATTCACTCATATCTACATGCCACCGACAGAGTTCCATTTACTACTACATCAGCTTGGTGTTTGCTAAGAACTCTCTGATTTACATGTCTGGTTTACCCCATGATCTTTTGTACCACTTTTATCGAGCAGAAAGCAGTAATTTAATTTTCAAAATGTCTTTGTAAAGGACAGCATCCACTCTTTTTCCTTGCATTATCAATTCACATAAGGATAGAGTTGGAAGGGACGAGACAGGATAGTCGGAAAAAAATGATAACATTTATCAACCCTTTCCAAGAAAACTTTTATGAGTGGTCAAGACGATACCCATTGATAAATCACAAGAACAAAGTGATCAACGCATCGGTGAACTGCAATTTTTCTCAAGTTGAAAGCAAGTCCCATATTTTACCGTGATACTTTAATGCATAGGTCTACATGATAATATAATCAATATCATTCACAGCACTAAAAATAAATTATGGCCGCTTCTTTCTAAGATTCTATAATACAACATTTTGTGAAAGAACAATTAAATTTCTCTTTCAGAAAGACACTAATAAAATGTATCAGAGTGCATCTTGGTACTATGATAGGCATCATCATACTGAAAATACAGGCATAAAGGCAGCTCTTGTCAACATGCAGATTACAAGTAACAGTCATTACAAATCTTGTACTTACCCTCTCTGTGCGAGCATCTGCATTAGTCGCTTCTCTCTATTTCGAAGAACTTCTTCCTTCTTCTTTTTGTCAGATGGAGGTTTAGCTAAAGAAATCTCCATATTGGCACCACCTAGTTCTTTCCCTTGCAATGCTTCCATTGCCTGAAAAACAAAACAGTTACATTAAAAAAAAAAATTACTGACTGGGACAAGAGCAATACATTGCCACTTTGCTCTACCTACATGAAAATAGTTAAAAATATATGTCAAAGGAAGAACCACAGACTCTATACTAGTAATGTTAAAAAAGTAAACCCTAGCACCAAGCATGCTGATGAATAAGACGAAGAGGAGTTTTAAACATCAAATGGGAAAAAGGTTACATCCTTGGGGACTAGGGAGAAGGAATATTGCTCGCATACATTCTGCATTTCATTGAAGGCAAACAAGATTGGCAAAGACAGGGAGCAAGAAACTGCTCCCCTCCTTATCACTTTCCAAAAGAAGAAACAGAAAGGAGCCAAGCAAGGATTTTTCCTCTATAGCTTATTCACCAATTCTGGTAACCACTTTACTCATAAAGGCAATGGCAAAAACACATGAAAGAAAAAATCGATAAGCATTTGTAACCACTGATTAGAAAATCAAATAATAAGCAACTGTAACCTCTGATCAGAAATTTAGTTCTAAAGCATGAAACAGAGTGACTGGTAGTAATGGGAGAATACTCTAATGCTAATCAATATAAAACAGTATTTGAAATTTGAAATTACATGACTGTACATTACAGAGATTAAGAACTGCACTGGGAAAGTGGTAGTGGATGAGGTGATGGTAAAGGTAGTAGCAAAGGGGATATCTGAGTTGATGGCAGTCTAGCTGGAGTGGTAAAGGTGGTGTGCTGCTATAAATGAGTGGATGACTACAGTGGTAGTAGCAGTTGAAAACTGGGGTAGTGAGGATGGTGGAAGAGATGATGGCAGAGGCATTGGCACAGATAATTGAAGTGATCATGGTAATGGTGGTATCATATAAGATGGTACAGGTAGCTGAAAATGTAGGTGTGGCAAAAGGAAAGTTAGAGGTAACTGCAGGGTGATGGCAAGAGCAGGGGTGTGGCTCAAGAGGAGATAACAGGGGTAGTGGCATTGCACAGGTAGTTGTAATGATGGCACTACCTGGGATGGCATAGAGGATAGTAATGTTGGAGGTTAGGAATACCAAAAGTGGCAGCACAGCTGGTTGTAAACATGGTAACAAATGATGTGGGGGTGGAAATAAATGGTAGGAGCTGGTGGCAAGGGTAGTACTATAGGTGGTAGAGGAGATGGAAGTTAACAGAAGAGGTGGTGGTAATAATGGTGGCAAAGGGGTGCAAAAGGTTATGGGTATGGTAAAAAGAAGAGTACTGTCAAAAGTGAAAACAAGGGGTGTTGAAATGGTTTGGATGTATGGTAATAAGAAGTTTGGTAAAGAGGTGAAGAGGGTGTGATGAAATGGTTAGGACATATGGGGAGAAAGAATGGGTTAAAAAGTATCCGGATGCGTGTGTCAGAAGTGGAGACCTCAAGGAGATGGGGGATTGACTGATTTTGACTGATTTAGAGATGCAAAAATAGGATGGATGAGATTTTGAGCAATCAGGGCCAGAACATGCTGGAATGTGAAAGATATGCACAGGAGGGGCTGAATGAGTGATACGCTAAACAAATGGGATGACAAGATATTAGTGGGTAGAAATGGAGTATGAAGCAGCCAAAGGAAACGATGGTAAGGTCTGTGGGGGACTGGTTATGTACAGTCTGTGCTTCCTGAACATTACTTATGAGTGGATGAAGCCTTTTCTTTTCTGTTTCTGGCACCAATGCATGACAGAACCTTTGACCCCGACCCCATCTTGTGACACTTCTGCTTCTATGGTTCCACTTCCTGTTAAGTCCACTCTCAGATACTTAAAACACTTCACTTCCTCCAATTCATCTCCATTCAAACATACATACCAACCAACTTGTCCCTCAACCCTACTAAACCTAATAACCTTGCTCTTATTCACATTTACTCTCAACTTTATCCTCTCACACACTTTTCCAAACTCAGTCACCAGCTTCTGCAGTTTCTCACCTGAATCAGCCACCAGCGCTGTACCATCAGCGAACAACAACTGACTCACATCCCAAGCCCTTTCATCCACAACAGACTGCATACTTACCCCTCTCCAAAACTCTTGCATTCACCTCCTTAACAACACCATTCATAAACAAATCAAACAACCATGGACACATCAGGCACACTCTCTTCCTACTCGTACACATGCCTTACAGCCTCAATAAAAACTTTTCACTACTTCTACCAGCTTACAACCCACATCATATACTCTTAATACCTTCAACGAAGCATCGCTATCAACTCACTCATATGCCTTCTCTAGATCCATAATTGCTACATACAAATCCATTTGCTTTTCTAAGTACTTCCCACATACATTCTTCAAAGCAAACACCTGATCCACACATCCTCTACCACTTCTGAAACAACACTGTTCTTACCCAATCTGATGCTCTGTACATGACTTCACCCTCTCAATCAAAACCCTCCCATATAATTTCCCAGGAATACTCAACAAAGTTATACCTCTGTAATTTGAGCACTCACTTTTATCCCCTTTACCTTTGTACAATGGCAGTATGCAAGTGGTGGAAGTATGTGATAGAGTGCAAAAAAGTCAACTCTAGATTGATATGGGTAAAACTGAAAATGGATGGAGAGAGATAGGTGATTATTGGTGCATATGCCCCTGGGCATGAGAAGAAAGACCAGGAGAAGCAAGTGTTTTGTGAGAAGCTGAATCGGTGTGTTAGTAGTTTTGATGCATGAGACTGGGTTATAGTGATGGGTGATTTGAATGCAAAGGTGAGTAATGTGCCAGTTGAGGGAATAATTGTAAATGGAAATGGTGAAGAGCATCTAGATTTATGTGCTGAAAAAGGACTGATGACTGGGAATACCTGGTTTAAAAAGAGAGATATACATAAGTATACGGATGTAAGTAGAAGAGATGGCCATAGAGCGTTATTGGATTACGTGAGAAGTGTGAGAGGTGGGCAGATTAGAAAGGGTAGTGAGTGGTGGGATAAAGAATTAAGATTGTTAGTGAAAGAGAAGTGAGAGGCATTTGGATGATTTTTGCAGGGAAATAATGCAAATGAGTGGGAGATGTATAAAAGAAAGAGGCAGGAGTTCAAGAGAAAGGTGCAAGAGGTGAAAAAGAGGGGAAATGAGAGTTGGGGTGAGAGAGTTTCATTGAATTTTAGGGAGAATAAAAAGATGTTTTGGAAGGAGGTAAATAAAGTGCGTAAGACAAGGGAATCAATGGGGACTTCAGTGAAGGGGGATAATGGGGTGGTGATAACAAGTAGTGGTGATGTGAAGAGATGGAGTGAGTAATTTGAAGGTTTGTTGAATGTGTTTGACGATAGAGTGGCAGATATAGGGTGTTTTGGTCGAGGTGGTGTGCAAAGTGAGAGGGTTAGGGAAAATGATTTGGTAAACAGAGAAGAGGTAGCAAAAGCTTTGCAGAAGATGAAAGCTGGCAAGGCAGCAGGTTTGGATGGAATTGCAGTGGAATTTATTAAAAAAGGGGGCAACTGTAATGTTGACTGGTTGGTAAGGTTATTCAATGTATGTATGACTCATGGTGAGGTGCCTGAGGATTGGCGGAATGCTTGCATAGTGCCATTGTACAAAGGCAAAGGGGATAAAAGTGAGTGCTCAAATTACAGAGGTATAACTTTGTTGAGTATTCCTGGGAAATTATAGGGGAGTGTATTGATTGAGAGGGCGAATGCAAGTACAGAGCATAAGATTGGGGAAGAGCAGTATGGTTTCAAAAGTGAAAGAGGATGTGTGGATCAGGTGTTTGCCTTGAAGAAAGTATGTGACAAATACTTACAAAAGCAAATGTATTTGTATGTAGCTTTTATGGATCTGGAGAAGGTATATGATAGAGATGCTCTGTGGAAGGTATTGAGAATATATGGTATGGGAGGCAAGTTGTTAGAAGCAGTGAAAAGTTTTTATCGAGGGTGTAAGGCATGTGTACATGTAGAAAGAGAGGAAAGCGATTGGTTCTCAGTGAATTTTAGTTTGCGGCAGGGGTGTGTGATGTCTCCATGGTTGTTTAATTTGTTTATGGATGGGGATGTTAGGGAGGTGAATGCAAGAGTTTTGGAAAGAGGGGCAAGTATGCAGTCTGTTGTGGATGCACCGAAACCACAGCTCCCTTTCCACATCCAGACCCCACAAAACTTTCCATGGTTTACCCCAGACACTTCATATGTCTTAGTTCAACCCACTAACAGCACCTCGACCCCAGTATACCATATCCTTCCAATTCACTCTATTCCTTGCACACCTTTCACCCTCCTGCATGTTCAGGTCCCGATCACTCAAAACCTTTTTCACTTCATCTTTCCACCTCCAATTTGGTCTCCCACTTCTTGTTCCCTCCACCTCTGACGCATATATTCTCTTGGTCAATCTTTCCTCACTCATTCTCTCCATGTGACCAAACCATTTCAAAACACCCTCTTCTGCTCTCTCAACCACCTCTTTTTATTACCACACATCTATCTTACCCTTTCATTATTTGCTCGATCAAACCACCTCACAACACATATTGTCCTCAAACATCTCATTTCCAGCACATCCACCCTCCTCCGCACAATTCTATCTATAGCCCACACCTTATAACTATATAACTTTATTGGAACCATTATTCCTTCAAGCATACCCATTTTTGCTTTCCAAGATAACATTCACGTCCTCCACACATTTTACAACGCTCCCAGAAATATTGCCCACTCCTTCACCCTATGATTCACTTACGCATCCAAGGTTCCATCCGCTGCCAAAACCACTCCCAGATATCTAAAACACTTCACTTCCTCCAGTTTTTCTCTATTCAAACTTACCTCCCAATTGAATTGTCCCTCAACCCTATTGTACCTAATAACCTTGTTCTTATTCTCATTTACTCTCAGCTTTCTTCTTTCACACACTTTACCACACTTTACCAAACTCAGTTACCAGCTTCTGCAGTTTCTCATGAATCAGCCACCAGCACTGTATCATCAGTGAACAACAACTGACTCACTCCCCAAGCTCTCTCATCCACAACAGACTACAAACTTGCCCCTCTTTCCAAAACTCTTGCATCCACCTCCCTAACAACCCCATCCATAAACAAGTTAAACAACCATAGAGACATTACACACCCCTACTGCAAACCTACATTCACTGAGAACCAATCACTTTCCTCTCTTCCTACACGTACATATGCCTTACATCCTCGATAAAAACTTTTCACTGCTTCTCACAACTTGCCTCCCACACCATATATTCTTAATACCTTCCACAGAGCATCTCTATCAATTCTATCATATGCCTTCTCCAGATCAATAAATGCTACATACAAATCCATTTGTTTTTCTAAGTATTTCTCACATACATTCTTCAAAGCAAACACCTGATCCACACATCCTCTACCACTAATGAAACCACACTGATCTTCCCCAATCTGATGCTCTGTACATGCCTTCACCCTCTCAATCAATACCCTCCCATATAATTTCCCAGGAATACTCAACAAACTTATACCTCTGTAATTTGAGCACTCACTTTTATCCCCTTTGCCTTTGTACAATGGCACTATGCAAGCATTCTGCCAATTCTCAGGCACTTCACCATGAGTCATACATACATAAAATAACCTTACCAACCAGTCAAGAACACAAGTCACACCCTTTTTTAATAAATTCCACTGCAATACCATCCAAACCTGCTGCCTTGCTGGGTTTTATCTTTCGCAAAGCTTTTACTCCCTCTTCTCTGTTTACGAAATAATTTTCCCTAACCCTCTCACTTTGCACACCACCTCGACCAAAACACCCTATACCTGCTACTCTATCATCAAACACATTCAACAAACCTTCAAAATACTCACTCCATCTCCTTCTCACATCACCACTACTTGTTATCACCTACCCATTAGCCCCCTTCACTGATATTCCCATTTGTTCCCTTGTCTTACGCACTTTATTTACCTCCTTCCAAAACAATCTTTTTATTCTCCCTAAAATTCAATGATACTCTCTCACCCTAACTCTCATCTGCCCTCTTTTTCACCTCTTGTACCTTTCTCTTGACCTCCTGCCTCTTTCTTTTATACATCTCCTACTCATTTGCATTATTTCCCTGCAAAAATCGTCCAACGCCTCTTTCTTCACTTTCACTAATAATCTTACTTCTTCATCCCACCACTCACTATCCTTTCTAATCTGCCTACCTTCCACGCTTCTCATGCCACAAGCATCCCTTGCGCAAGCCATCACCGCTTCCCTAAATACATCCCATTCCTCCCCCACTCCCCTTACCTCCTTTGTTCTCACCTTTTTCAATTCTGTACTCAGTCTCTCCTGATACTTCCTCACACAAGTCTCCTTCCCAAGCTCACTTACACTCACCACTCTCTTCACCCAAACATTTTCTCTTCTTCTTTTCTGAAAACCTCTACAAATCCTCACCTCACCTCCACAAGTTAATGATCAGACATCCCTCCAGTTGCACCTCTCAGTACATTAACATCCAAAAGTCTCTCTTTGGTGCGCCTATCAATTAACACGTAATCCAATAAAGCTCTCTGTCCGTCTCTCCTACTTACAAACGTATACTTATGTATATTTCGCTTTTTAAACCAGGTATTCCCAATCACCAGTCCTTTTTCAGTGCACAAATCTACAAGCTCTTCACCATTTCCATTTACAACACTGAACACCCCATGTGCACCAATTATTCCCTCACCTGCCACATTACTCACCTTTGCATTCAAATCACCCAATACTATAACCCAGTCTTGTGCATCAAATCTACTAACACCCTCACTCAGCTGCTCCCAAAACACTTGCCTCTCATGATCTTTCTTCTCATGCCCAGGTGCATATGCACCAATAATCACCCATCTCTCTCCATCAACTTTCAGTTTTACCCATATCAATCTAGAGTTTACTTTCTTACACTCTATCACATACTCCCACCACTCCTGTTTCAGGAGTAGTGCTACTCCTTCCCTTGCTCTTGTCCTCTCACCACCCCCTGACTTTACTCCCAAAACATTCCCAAACCACTCTTCCCCTTTACCCTTGAGCTTTGTTTCACTCAGAGCCAAAACATCCAGGTTCCTTTCCTCAAACATACTACCTATCTCTCCTTCTTTCTCATCTTGGTTACATCAACACACATTTAGACACTCCAATCTGAGCCTTCAAGGTGGATGAGCACTCCCCGCGTGACTCCTTCTCCTGTTTCCCCTTTTAGAAAGTCAAAATACAAGGAAGGGAGGGTTTCTAGCCCCCGCTCCCGTCCCCTTTAGTCGCCTTCAATGAGGAATGGGATGTACCTAGGGAAGCAGTGATGACTTGTGCAAAAGATGCTCGTGGCATAAGAAGCAAGGGAGGTGGGCTGATTAGAAAGGGTAGTGAGTGGTGAGATGAAGAAATAAGATTACAAGTGAAAGAGAAGAGAGAGGCATTTGGACGAGTTTTGCAAGGAAATAATGCAAATGGCTGGGAGATGTATAAACAAAAAAGGCAAGAGGTCAAGAGAAAGGTGCAAGAGTTGAAAAAGAGGGCAAATGAGAGTTGGAGTCAAAGAGTATCATTAAATTATAGGGAGAATAAAAAGATATTTTGGAAGGAGGTAAATAAAGTGCATAAGACGAGAACAAATGGGAATATCGGTGAAGGGGGCTAATGAGGAGGTGATAACAAAAAGTGGTGATGTGAGAAGGAGTGAGTATTTTGAAGGTTTGTTGAATGTGTCTGATGATAAGAGTGGCAGATATAGGGTGTTTTGGTCGAGGTGGTGTGCAAAGTGAGAGGGTTAGGGAGAATGATTTGGTAAACAGAGAAGAGGTAGTAAAAGCTTTGCGGAAGATGAAAGCCACCAAGGCAGCGGGGTTGGATGGTATTGCAGTGGAATTTATTAAAAAAGGGGGTGACTCTGTTGTTGACTGGTTGGTAAGGATATCTAATATATGTATGACTCAAGGTGAGATGCCTGAGAATTGGCAGAATGCATGCATAGTGCCATTGTACAAAGGCAAAGGGGATAAAGGTGCGTGCTCAAATTTCAGAGATATAAGTTTGTTGAGTATTCCTGGGAAATTATATGAGAGGGTATTGATTGAGAGGGTGAAGGCATGTACAGAGCATCAGATTGGGGAAGAGCAGTGCATTTTCAGAAGTGGAGGAGGATGTGTGGATCAGGTGTTTGCTTTGAAGAATGTATGTGAGAAATACTTAGAAAAGCAATTGGATTTGTATGTAGCATTTATGGATCTGGAGTAGGCATATGATAGAGTTGATGGAGATGCTCTGTGGAAGGTATTAAGAATATATGGTGTGGGAGAAAAGTTGCTAGAAGCAGTGAAAAGTTTTTATCGAGGACGTAAGGCAGGTGTATGCGTAGAAAGATAGGAAAGTGATTGGTTGACAGTGAATGTCGGTTTGCAGCAGGGGTGCGTGATGTCTCCATGGTTGTTTAATTTGTTTATGGATGGGATTATTCAGGAGGTGAATGCAAGAGTTTTGGAGAGAGGGGTAAGTATGCACTCTGTTGTGGATGAGAGAGCTTGGGAATCAGTTATTGTTTGCTGATGATACAGCGCTGGTGGCTGATTCGGGTGAGAAACTGCAAAAACTGGTGACTGAGTTAGGTAAAATGTATGAAAGAGAAAGCTGAGAGTAAATGTGAATAAGAGCAAGGTTATTAGGTAAAGTAGGGTTGAGGGACAAGTCAATTGGGAGTAAGTTTGAATGGAGAAAAACTGGAGGAGGTGAAGTGTTTTAGATATCTGGGAGTGGATTTGGCAGCGGAGGGAACCATGGAAGCTGAAGTGAGTCACAGGGTGGGGGAGGGGCGAAAGTTCTGGGAGCGTTGAAAAATGTGTGGAAGTTGAGAACATTATCGTGGAAAGCAAAAATGGGTATGTTGGAAGGAATAGTGGTTCCAACAATGTTATATAGTTGTGAGGCATGGGATACAGATAGAGTTGTGCGGAGGAGGGAGGGTGTGTTGGAAATGAGATGTATGAGGATGTGGTGTGAGGTGGTTTGATCGAGTAAGTAATGAATGGGTAAGAGAGATGTGTGGTAATAAAAAGAGTGTGGTTGAGAGAGCAGAAGAGGGTGTTTTGAAATGGTCTGGTCACAGGGAGAGAATGAGTGAGGAAAGACTGACAAAGAGAATATACGTTTCAGAGGTGGAGGGAACGAAGAGAAGTGGGAGACCAAATTGGAGGTGGAAAGATGGAGTGAAAAAGATTCTGAGCAATTAGGATCTGAACATGCAGGAGTGTGAAAGGCATGCAAGAAATAGAGTGAACTGGAACAATGTGGTATAGTGGGGTTAACGTGCTCTCAATGGATTGAATAAGGGCATGTGAAGCGTCTGGGATAAATCATGGAAAGTTTTGTGGGGCCTGGATATGGAAAGGAAGCTGTGGTTTCAGTGCATTATACATGACAGGTAGAGACTGAGTGTGAGCGAATGTGGCCTTTGTTGTCTTTTCCTAGCACTACCTTGCGTGCATGCAGGGTCAGGGGTGTTCATTTCATGTCTAGTGGGGTGGCAACAGGAATGAATAAAGGCAGCAA